>NC_133128.1:50786805-51095555 GCF_048418815.1 Hemitrygon akajei | reverse complement strand
GTTTAGCTGTGAGATGTTGATGATGAATTACACAACGAATTGCAAACAGACTTGGAATTTCTTTTTTCATAAATGCCACTAAACCAGCACGCTGACCTGTCATATGAGGTGCTCCATCTGCTGCACAAGAAATGACGCTCCTAATCTTTTATCCTCAATATACACTTTGAGCTTGTCATAGATTGATTCTACGTTGATATTTGTTTTTAATGTTTTGCAAAAGAGAATGTCTTAATAAACTTTTCCATATTTGAGAAACCATACATATGCCATTAGCAATGCCCCATTGTCTCACACAGTTGACTCATACAGTTGTATCCCAAATTCTGTTTTCTGTAGCTCTGTGCGAAGTTGATATTCAATGCCTTCACTCATTTTGTTAATATGACAAATTACAGAGTTATTACTTAGTGGAATTGATTTTAAGATACTGGATCCATTTTGTGAACAATGGTTAGCACTTCTTATACAGCAGGCATTATTTCACTAATTGTATGAGATTTCCCACACTATGCTATCATTTTGGAAATGTTATAAAAAGCAATGAGACCACTACCAAGATAATTTTTAGCTTTCCTGGATTCACTATCTTCAGACTCATATAGATCGCGCCATATGTATTTATCCATCATCAATGGGGCTAAGTTAAAATAAAAATTAACACAAACTGGGAAGGCCTATTGGATGTTGAGGATGGCAGCAACTTGACACGGATGGAACAATGGTAGCAGCACGCAAGGGAACAGGTGAAGATGAAGACGACCACAACAGTGAAAATTACATTGAATAGGATTTCGACTGGAATCTGAACATTAGTCGGGATAGAGCTGATGCTCGGCAAGCTAACTTTATACTATTCCAGTTCACACAAATGACCAATCACAAAAGATCTCAATCTCCAAAGATGGTTCTTGATCGCACATATGAAACTGAGGTTTCTTTGAACACAAGTGGAATCCTCAAGTTGGCAGATTCACTGATTGGCTCTATTTCACTGCCTGTAGAGCTATGGGTCTTCCTGTGTTCCGGTGCCTCATCCTTTTTTTTTGGAAGTGCCGGCTCTACTAATAGTTAGTCAGGTCTTGTGCCTCAATTAGGGTGCCACTTACCACATCCCTCCCCCACCTCCGTATAATAAACGCTCCCCCCCCCTGACGACTTCTATTTCCCCTAATGCCCCCTTCGGACATGTAATCGTCCCTGTTGGGAATCACTGACATATACTGCTCTTGCAGGGCGGGACCCATTTGAAAACTGCAAGGCTTGTCTGGAGTGAGTCAGTTAAGTAGTGAGTGACAGAGCAACATTTTGCAGGGTAGAAAGCTTTTGAAAACTTCAAATCTCATTGTGAGTTAGTCTGATTTGAGCCAAAGGAAAAAAAGGTGTAAGCAGAATGGCTATTGTTGGGGTTGGCCAGTGTTAGAGTGGTCAGGCCTTGACTCAGCTGGCTTGGGCAAGCACAGGCAGAGGTTCTAAGTAAGTTTCTATTAAGTTTTTTTCCTGTTAGTACATAGCTGATGCACTGAGAATAGGTCCAGAGTTAGTGGTATGTTTCTTGTGTGAGATGTGGGAACTTTAGGAGACTCTAGTCTCCATAATAACCACATCTGCACAAATGCAGCTCCTTAGAACCATGTTAAGGAACTGGAGCTACAGGGAAGTAGCCACTCCCAAGTTGCAGGAGGCAGGTACCTGGATGACTGCTAGGAGAGAAAAATTGAATAGGTAGTGAGTGCAGAGTACCCTGTAGCTGTTTCCCTCAATAATAAGTTTATTGCATTGGATACTGTTGGGGGAGGTGGGGGGTGACCTACCAGGGAGAAGGCACAGCGAGCAGGTCTCTGACACTGAGTCTGGTCTGTGGCTCACAAGGGAAGGTGTGGAGGGAGTTGGGAGGAGTGCAGTAGTGATAGGGGATTCCATAGATAGAGCAGTAGACAGGGGATTCTGAGGACGTGATAAAGACACCCAGATAGTATTTTGCCTCCCACGTGGCAAGATCAGGGATCTCTCAGATCGAGTCTGCAGCATTCTAAAGGGAGAGGATTAACAGTCAGAAGTCGTGGTACATATCGGTACTAATGACATAGGTAGGAAATTGGAGGAGGTCCTTAAAAGTGAAAAAAGGGAGCTATGTAGAAAACTGAAAAGCCCGACCTCCAGGGTAGGAATCTCTGGATTAATACTTGTGCCATGTTCCCATGAAGGTAAGAATAGAATGATTTGGCAGATGAATGTGTACTGGGGAATTGGTACAGGGGGCGGCATTACAAATTTCTGGATCATGGGGATCTCTTCTGGGGAAGATATGATCTGAACAAAAAAGGGTTACACCTGAACCTGAAGGGTCCAACATCCTTACAGGCAGGTTTGCCAGAGCTGTTGGGGAGGGTTTAAACTAATTTGGCAGGGGGATGGGAACCAGAATGACAGGGCTAAGGTTGGGGCAGTTGGTATACAAACAGATGCAGTGAGGAAGAAAGGGCAGATAATAGGGCAAAATTGCAGTCAGTGGGATGGGCTGAAGTGTAACATGGGGGCAAAATCAAAAAGAGTGATGAATACAGGATTGCAATTGTTATATTTGAATGCACGGAGTATATAGATAAATGTAGTTAATCTTGTTGTGCAATTTCAGATTCGCAGGTATGATGTTGTGAACATGACTGAGACGTAACTGAAAGAAGATCATAGTTGGGAGCTTAGTATCCAAGGATACACCTTGTATTGAAAGGACAGGTAGGTAGGAAGATGGGGTGATGTGGCTCTCTTGGTCAAAAAAAAAATTAAATCAATTCCTTAGCAAGAGGTGGTATAGGATTGGAAGATACAGAATCCTTGTGGATAGAGTTAAGAAACTGTAAGGGTAATAAGACCCTGATGGAAGTTCTCTACAGGCTTCCAAATGGTAGCCAGGATGTGAGATACAAATTCCAATGGGAGATAGAAAAAGCATTTAAAAGGACAATGTTATGATAGTCATGGGGGGATTTCAATATGCAGGTAGATTGAGAAAATCAAGTTGCTGCTGGATCTCCAGATAGCATATCTACAAGATGGCTTTTTAGAATAGCTTGTGGTTGAGCAGATTAGGTGAAAGACAATTCTGGATTGGGTGTCATGTAATGAACCAAATTTGATTAGGGAGCTATAATTTTCTTTCTTCTGCTTAAAGGAAGACTTAGGAAGCAGTGAAAAAATATGACAGAAGTCACCCTGCAATTTGAGAAGGACAGCATAAGGTGAGATGTATCAGTATTACTGTAGAATAAAAGGGAATCAGAGAGACATGAGAGAGGAGCTAGCTAAAATTGACTGGAATGGGACATTAGCAGAACAATGGGTGGAGTTTCTGGGGGCAATTCGGAAGGTGCAGGTTAAATAAACCCCAAACATGAAGTATCCTAAAGAGAGGAAGAGGCAATAAAGCAAAGGAGGTGGCATACAATATAGTAAAAATTAGTGGGAAGTTAGAGGATTGGGAAACTTTTAAAAACCAAAAGAAGGCAACTAAAAAAAAGCCATAAGGAGAGAAAAGTGGAAATATGAAGAGAAGAGAGCCAATAATATAAAACAAGATATTAGAAGTTTTTTTCAAATATATAAAGAGTAAAGGAGAGGTGAGAGTGGGTATTGGACCACTAGAGAGGTAATAATAGGGAACAAAGAAATGGCAGTGGAACTTAAGTAGCTTGTGTCAGTCTTCATTGTGGAAGACATTAGCAGTATGACAGAAATTCAGGAGTGTTGTTGCTACTACTTGGGAGAAGGTGCTTGGGAAGATGAAAGGTCTGAAGGTAGATAAATCACCTGGACCAGACAGATTACACTCTAGGGTTCTGAAAGATGTAGCTGAAGAGAATGTGGAGGCACTAGTAATGATCTTTCAAAGATCACGAGTTTCCATAATAGTTCCAGAGGACTTGAAAATTGCAACTATGAATCCATTCTTTAAGGGAGGAAAGCAGAAGAAAAGAAATTATAGGCCAATTAGCCTGGCTTCAGTGATTGGGAAGATGTTGGAGTCTATTATTAAGGATGAGGTTTCAGGGTACTTGGAGGCACATTATACAGCAGGCCAAAGTTAGCATGGCTTCCCTGAGGGTAAAATTTTTCTGAAAAATCTGTTGGAATTCTTTGAGGAAATAACTGGCAAGATAGACAGAGAAGGGTCAGTAGATGTTGCTTACATGGATTTTCAGAAGACCTTTGACAAGGTGCTGAATATGAGGCTGCACAAAAGACTCCATAGTATGACAGGAAAAATACTAGCATGGATCGAAGCTTGGCTGATTGGCAGGAGGCAAAGAGTGGCAATAAATGGTTGGCTGCCGATGACTGGTGGTGTTCTGCAGGGTCAGTATTGGGACTGCTTCTTTAGACATTATAATTCAATGATTTGGATGACAGAATTGATGGTTTTATGGCCAGGTTTGTGAACAACATGAAAGTTGGTGGAGGGGCAAGTAGTGTTGAGGAAGCAGGGAGTCTGCATAAGGACTCAGACTGGGAGAATGGGCAAAGAAGTGGGAGGTGGAATGTACTGTAGTATAGGGAAGTGTACATTCATGTACTTTGGTAGAAGGAATAAAGGCAAAGACTATTTTCTAATTGGGGAGAAAATTCAAAAATCAGTGGTGCAAAGGTACTTAAGAATTCTAATGCAGGATTAACTTGCAGGTTGAGTCGGTGGTAAGAAAGGTAAATGCAATGTTCGCATTCATTTCATGAGGACTAGCATAGAAGAGCAAGATTGCAATGCTGAGGTATTGGTCAGTCCACACTTGGAGTATTGTCAGAAGTTTTGAGTCCTTTATCTAAGAAAAGATGTGCTGGTATTAGAGATGGTCTAGAGGGGGTTCTCAAGAATGATTCTGCAATCGAAAGGGTTAATATACGAAGAGCACTTGATGGCTTTGGCCCTATACTCACTGGAGTTTAGAAAACTGGGTGGGGGGAGAATCACATTGAAACATATTGAATATTGAATGGTCTGGATAGAATGGATCTAAGGAGGGCGTTTCTTATTGCGAACTAGTCTAGGATCACAGGGCACAGCCTCAGACTAGAGGTATGTCCATTTAGAACAGCGATGAGGAGGAATTTCTTTAGTCACAGGGTAGTAAATCTGTGGAATTCATTGCCACAGGCTGCTGTGGAGGCCAAGTCATTGAGTATATTTAAAAAAGAGGTTTTTAGATTCTTGATTTCAGGTTACAGAGAGAAGGCTGGAGAATGGGGTTGAGGGGGATAATAAATCAGCCATGATGGATTGTGAAGCAGTCTCGATGGTCTGAATGGCCTGATACTATTCTTATCTCTTATAGTGTTAAACAACAGCTGTCATATCACTTGAGCTATTCAGTCGTATGCTACAAGCAGCAAAACACTCCAGTATTGCATCCAATCCAGCAGCTAGAGGCATAACTCTACCACCACCAGATATTAATGTACAAAAGACGCAATTCAAACACAAGACAGTACATTGCAGACTTCCTAACAGAGGCAGTTGGCCACATGCATAGCAATTAGTTATTGACAATAATATATCCACATTACTCCAGTTAACAATGGATAAAGTGCTTTCACCAAAATCCATATGGTAAGGTGATACTACTATTCAGGATGTCTTTTTATTTATTAGCCCATTAACTGATAGATTGAATACGACATAAAACCCAATGCATAACAAGTCAGAACGAAACTAAATAACCAACCTCTTTAGCTCTTTGGACAGCATCACTTGGTGGATTTCTAATCTGTGGCGATGACTTTGTGTTGATCTTGTCATACAACTAGTAAAAAAAAACAAAGCAAATTTCAAATGAGCAGGAAAAAAAAAACCAACATTAAGTACGCTTGCTAGAGTCACTGTTGACAGTGTTAATAAGTGGCACTGCCTTTAAAATAAACTACTCATTGATGCCCAGTTACGGTTTTGCTAGGAGCATTTGGCTCCAGACATCATCTCAGCCTTAGTTCAAATAATCCCCAAAAGAGTCCAATTCTGAAGGTGATGTGAGAGCTGCTACCCTTGACATCAAGGTGCTCTGGTAAAACTGCTCAATGGGTAATCAAAGGGAACACACTCCAAAACTGGAGTCCTACATCATACAATAGAAGATGATTGTAGCTGGAACTTAGTCATCGCAACCCAAGAATTTTGCAGCACGAGTTGTTCAGGTCAGTGCCCTTGCCCAAACATCTTCATCAATAATCCATTATGGTCAGAAGTGGAGGTGTTTGTTAGCATTGCAGAATGTTTAATTGTATTTGCAAAACCTCAACAAATAGAGCTCGTATGCAGCAAGACCAAGATAGGACGCAGCATGGGCTGGAAAATGACATGTAACATACATGGCAATGAGAAGAATCTAACCACCTACACTTGACATTCAATGGCATTACCATCACCAATGAAGGTCATCATAGAGCAGAAACTCATCCAAAACAGCCACATAAATACCCTGTGGTTCCAAAAGCACTGCTCCCTCTAAGCTGCACAGGTGCACGGCCACACAGTAACTGAAACGCTTCTGCACACCACACCTTTGTTGTTGCACAGCTGGAATTTTCTTTTATACAATGTCAATATAATTTTGAATTTGGAAAAGAGAATGTGGCACAACAGACAAAAAATGGTGCCTCTATTATGAACTATGACAAAAGCATTGCCACAAAAACATCACAGCAATACTGTTATTTCAAGTTTGTCGTTTCTGAGAAAGTTAAGACTGGTTCAATTAAGATGTTCACTGATAGGCTGATCTATGTGCTTAGAAATTAAGAATTTGAAGGACTGTCAATTCTTACTGACATTGTTGGAACATTTCAAGTTCTGGTGCTGACTGCGAACAAGGATTCAGTCTTATGAATTCAATCAAATGTAAATCCAGAAACACTCTAGAAGTGGAGCATTTGGTTGATCTAATGAAGATTAAGACACATCTTTCATCCAGATGCAAAATTAATCTGGACAGTGTTCTTAGATAATGGATTTGTAAGAAAGACAAATGAGAAAAAGTTAATGAAATGTGAAAAATTTTCTTTGTTGTACATTATTTCATTATACCTTTAAATTAATAAATAAATAAAAAATGTGATCTTTCAATCTTCATTCTAAATATTCATAGTATGCATATTACAAAAAAAAAGACTTTTAAAGTGCCATACAGTTTTCAGGCTAAGTAAAAAATTCCTGCTTAAGGCAATAGTTGGTCCACACAGCTGTAAAAAAATAATAGAGGGAACATTGTCCAAGAGCCAGTCCAGTGCAGGACATCCTTCAGTGAGCAAATCAATGCCTTTCACAAACTACGAGACAGGCACAAGTAAGGATTATGATAGCATGCTCTCCACTTACATGAGTAAGTGTAGAATCAAACTTTTAAGAAGGTCAAAATCAGAGAGGATGCAGCAGCCAGCTTGATTTGCACATTATTACAGACATGTACTGTAGTAACTTGTTCAGGTTACTCTCACTGTCCCTGTGTACTACGGACGAGATAGACTGGGTAGACTGCTGCACTGTATACTCAAGCCAAATGAATGAGACCTCTGTAGTGAGACTTTTCCAGAAAGGTCTTCCTAAAACAACATTCCTTTCATAATGGTGGTTGACAGAGATAGACAAGATAGGAATAATGGAGGGATATGAAGCATACCCAATAACTAAGGCTCTATTGTCTTTACTAACTTCAAAACATTATTGGCTGTTCGCTGCAAGTTTCCATTGATTTTAGCACCTCTATTGTGAACGGTAATTGATCTTGGAGTAAGGAATTCAAACTTGTACAATTTATAATGATCAATATCCGTAACTGATAAACCAATTCCGCATAAAAATAGCAGTTTTCTGTTCAGACTTCAGAACAGTGTGGGCCAATGCTTTAGTTGTAAATGTGCGCACGTCTGGACCTAGTTAATTTAGTTATGTTATTTGATAATTAGCAACGACAAGGGCATCTTCATATATAATTCTGAACATCCATGAAACAAAACTGTTAATATTACTTCACTTTTGTTCAGTTTCACAAGCATAGGAACAGCATGTTAAAATATGCACTTTTTAAAACTGATACAACTGTCAAAGTCTATAATTTCTGAGACTTCTCATTTATATGTAAGAGTTGGTGAAATACTGAGAAGCTATAAATATTTCATATTCATCACTTGGCAAACACTAGGACACCAAAATATCCCACTTAACTGAGACTAACACACTGAATACAAAACCACTTTTCATTAAACGATCTCAAATAAATAAATGCACCAAAATGAAATATAACCGTCTCTTTACAATAATGAATGTAAAATGTTTTTTTAAAAATTGTAAATGCTTATCATGCTTAGTTTGGAGTTTAAAAAATGAAAATGTTTTGAGTTATGAATGACAATGTAAACAAACAGGGCAGGAAGTTAAAGGCACCAATGTTTTCAGTTTCTGCTTCTCAATTAAATGGAAGGTGCAATAGACTTATTTTCTAAATAAATCTATGTATTACTGAAAACTAACTCTTCAATTAAATAACATTATAACTTGGTGAGTGATTCATTTTATAGTGCAAATGCAAGACTCTTATGACACCATGATTTGGGTAATTATTTACTAGAAATCCTACTAGAAATGTAGTATATCACTTCTGTCTGTATAAGAAAGAGCTGGTAAGATCAGGAGGGAATTAATGTTGTTTGACTCCAGTGTTTTTAGACTTAATGCACACTACCCCAAAAATCACTTGCACTGCTACTCCTAAACAATTTATATCATCCTCACTTCATTAAAACAAATGTAACACTATGAAAATAATTTAGGCTAATTGTGGGGCTCAATCAATCTTATGTACTATATCCTCAAAGATATCAAGTAATAAGATCATTCCAAAGTCCACTTACATTAACCTAATCTTGATTTTTCTTTGCCATTTTGTAACTTTGCTTTTTTAGTGTAAACAATATCGGCAAGAAATGCTAACGTGAAGTATCACTGGGCCATTGTACAAGAGCTGACGCTGATAAAGTTGACTGTTATTTGAGGGAAAAAAAATATGCTAGTGTTAGGGTAATGAGGTACTGCGGATTATTTAAAACCAGGATCTGGGTATCGCTAACATATTGTGAAATGTGTTTTGCGTCAGCAGTACAGTGCAAGACATTAAAACTATAATAAGTTACAAAAATAAGTAAATAGTGCAAACCAGGAGTAGCACTCATTGGCCATTCACAAATATGAAGGCAAATTAAAAAAAAATTGAAAACGTGAGTTGTAAAGAGTCCTTAAAATAAGTCTGTAGGTTGTAGAATCAGTTCAGACTTGTGATGAGTGAAATTATCCACATCAATTCAGGAGCCTGAACTGGCATTTTTCATAAGTTTTATATTCATACATCTCTTATTCCTTTATTTTTTTTTGTTTTAAAGGCAATTACTTTTTCACAATCTTCACCAATGCCAGCTGCTAAATAATCTTTACGTTGATCAAAGCTGGTCACTGACCTCAAGGTTTCACAAAATTATGATTACCTGCAAAATAAATTAGACATAAAAGCCCTTTGTATTATATGGTGAACCACCTGAAGCAATTTCAAATATCATTTTAAGCTATTGCCATCCTTATTTCGGTATAATAAGTATTTAATTGATTTAAATACGAAATCCCAGATGACTTTTGGTTTTCTTAGAAATAATCCCATTCTGTAAATGTTGACCTTCCATGAATGCTGTACAGGATTAATTGGATATTTTATTAAACCTTTAGTTTGTTTTAGATGAAATCTATTTAAAGTCGGAGTTAGAACTAATGATGTAAGATTAAGCAACAGAAAACAATTGTGGGATGGTTAATGCATCCTCTGGTGATAGGTGGAGGATACTCCATCCTGGACTTACTTTTAATTTCATATCATATGCCAGTGATATTATATTTGATTGATTTTTCCATTTTTTCCCCTTTATTCTTTCCGTGTGTATTGATTGCACCAAACCAACAAATCATAAAGTTTATCAATTAATTTTTAAAACATAATTCTTTATCCAACTCATATCATTTCCTCATATACAAATGAATTATGGTGACTAATGTAGTGGTTATTTACTGAAATAATAATCTAGAGAGAACTGGACATTCAATTCTATTATGGCAGTTTGAAAATTTAAATACAATTCAGAAAAACTGAAAATAGAAGACAAGATATCAGTAAGTGTGACAACAAAACTGGGAAAATTTTACAGATTCAGATAGGGAAGAAAAACCAGCAACTTCATTTGGTCAGACCTCTATTTCATTCATATTCAAGTTATATACTTCTTCACAAAAGGATTCAACAATACCCATAGTTATCTCAAAGAAATTGGTGAGGGATGAGTAAACATGGTTTTCTCAGCCAGTAATGGTCTTACCCAAATAGGCATTTTAAACTTAGCAAATTTTGAATAGAGAAGTGGTAACAATTACATGGAAATCTGACAGCACATGGCTTTTCTAGTTCCTCATTTTAGCATGACACACTTGGCTTGACTTGGTTGGTCAGACTCCTGCTAGCAGGTGTTGCTTGTCCTGTTTTGTTTTTTAACACTAATTACTTAATTGGATCACTTGCAGCTGTGAAAACCTTTGACAAACAGTGAAGTTTACAAAGTTTTGCTTTCAAGACCACTCCAAACACTGTCAAGCTTTTTGGAAGACCTCCTGACATTTAAAATTATACTATTAAAGTATGAAGTAAACAATAAAATCCTAAAATAAATGGACCCAAAATACACTCTGCAATAAACAATCCAAACTTTAACCTCATTCTTGTCTACTTTTCAGCATCAGAATAAGAATCAGGTTTAATATTGAAACTAGTTTTGCAGCAGCAATACAGTGGAAGATAAAATTTACTGAAAGCTACAAAACAAATAAATAGTTCAAAGACAAAGTAGTGTTCACGGGTTCATAACTCTTTCAGAAATCTGATAACAGGGAAGAAGCAGTTCCCAAATCATTGAGTGTGATTTTCAGGCTCTTGTACCTTCTATATAGTAGCAATGTGAAGAGAATATGTACCAGATGGTATGCGTCCTTGATGATGATGCTGCCTTCGAGGCACTGCCTCTTGAAGAAGGCCTCGAAGGTGGAGAGGGTTGTAGAGATGGCTAAATCTACAACTCCCTGCAGCTATATATGATCCTGTACATTAGAGGCTCCAACCAGACTATGATGCAACCAGTCAGAATGCTCTCTACCATACATCTATCGAAATTTCCACAATACCTAATGAAGTAGAGCTGTTTGTTGCATGCCTTCTTTATGATTACATCAATGTGCTTGGCACATTGCAGTTGTAACTTTATTTGATATGAATAGGATCATTACTATGTCTAACCTGGTACAGAATCAGATCACAAGTCAGAAATGCATGCTGCAGAACTACTGGTATTTTCCAGCTGGATTTGGTCTATTAAGAAAGCAAAAACGATCAATGCTTAACTCAGCTATTTTAATGTTAGCATTTTACATCTAGGAATTATGCATAATTGACTGCATGGAAAGAATTTGAATTTCGTTTTGTTTATAAATTCTAGTTTCTGTACCTGAGCTTATAAAGCATGTCTCTCAAAACCTTTAGAACTCAATAGCCTCTGTACTGTTCATTTAAAAATATAATCTATTCTCTTTCATCTGTAACCTGTAGCTTTGCTATAGGTCTTCTAGTCAATTCTTCTGATAAATAGCAAATGAAGCTGTGATATCTATACATGCATACTGAAGAACATGAAGGAAAGAGTAATATGCAATTATGCTGTCAAAAATTCATACTTAATTACCTGTATCTGAATCCTGTACTCTTATGCAGAGATATTGTCCAGTGACAATTTGGAAAGTAAATACATTAATTGTTTTTCCTTACATACTGTCATTACTGAAATGACTGAATGAATGATCATTATTAAAAACTGTTTAAAGATGTTAGTGTGGCACATTGTATTTCAATATGCTATTAGTTTTCTTACTAGTCATTTCCTATTAGAGTTTAAAGTCAAGATCAGAAGATTTTTTTGAATATTAGACTACAGATACTTTGCACATTTCACCACAGTTATCATATTATATCATGCTCATCCTACACACAATGGAAGACTTGGAAATTGAGCGAGCAATGCAACACAAGCAAGTCCTATTTTGACATCCACCCACCTCCCAATTTTATAATGAAAAAGGAGCATTATGCCTGATTTGAAAGGGAGTAAATTTCCATATGAATTAACTAACAATCCTCCAGTAAAATGAAAGAATTTGAAATGGCAAGAACACATGAACACTGTAAATAAAGGAATTAATGTTCTATCATGTTTCAATTAATATCAAGAAACATAGAGCTTACCATTTGTGTATTTGTTACACCAGAAATGCACCAAAAATGCTCAAGGTAACTTCACCCAAGGTGTGAGTACCTCTCTCAGGTGGTGCATTGAATAACTTACTAATGTGACAACAATGACATAGACTTTGGGAAGATTTAGGCCAAAGTCACAGACATTTTAAAAACAGTTGTAGATGAATGTGTCCTAAAAAATTCATTCAGAATCTTCCCTAACAATTAGCCCTGAACGTACCATGAGATCTGCAATTGGCTGAGGGCCAGATCAATGATGTTCAGGTCCAGTGACCAAGTAAAATACAAGACATCCAGATATGATCTCCAGAAATTCATCTCACATGCTAAGTGTGAATTCCGGACAAAACTTGAATCACTGAAGAGCTGCGATAGGGCTTGAATGCTACCACCTCTACAAAATGAAAACAAGTGACATTGGTGACAATAAGGTTTCGTTCCTGGATGACATTACTGCCTTTTATGTTCACTTTGACCATCAAAACATTGAGGCATCTTCACAAACGCCCACAGCCCCCAATGACCCTGTGATTTCAGTCTCTGAGACTGATGCAAGATCATTCTTCAGGAAGGTTAATCCATGGAAAACATTCGGCCCAGATGGGGCACCTAGCTGAGTACTAAAGACCTGAGCTGATCAAATGGTTGGAGCGTTCACTGGTATCTTTAACCTCTGCTTCGGTAGTGAGAGGTATCCAGTTGCTTCAAGCAGGCTTCAATTATACTGGTGCCTAAGAAGAACATGGTAACCTGCCTCAATGGCTTCTTCTTCTTCTTCTTCTTCTTGTTTTATGGCAGTTGGCAAACCAGCTTTAAGGTGCATTACCGCCACCTACTAGACTGCAGTGTGGATCATTTGATAAACAGGAGGAATGAAAAGAATTGCATTCCCTAAATTCTATATAATAAACCAGTCTTTCAGATACTTCATGATATAGGTCCATATTTCTCTTGAACTCCCACCTAAAATGTCTTCTAAACCCACAGCAGTTTTCTTATTTATCTGAAGCACTATCATCTTCACTCTTCACTCTTTCTTGTCTCAGTGACTATCATCCAGTAGCACTTACATCCACTGTGATGAAGTGCTTTGAGAGGTAGGTGATGAAACATATCAACTCTTGCCTGAAAAACAGCTTGAATCCGCTCCAATTTGTCTACTGTCATTACAAGTCAACAGCAGATGCCACTTCATTGGCACTTCACTCAACACCTGCATTGGCAACAACATCTCCTCCACAATCACCATCAGCACAGGTGCACCACGAGGCTGTGTGCTTAGCCTCCTGTTCTACTCATTTTATACTTATGACTACGAGGCTAAACACAGCATTAATTCCATATTTAAGTTTGCTGATGATACCACTGTCGTTGGCCGAATCAAAGATGGTGACGAATCAGCATTTAGGAGGGAAATTTAAAATTTGGCTGAGTGGTGCCGTAACGACAACCTCTCACTCAATGTCATCAAGACCAAGTAGATGATATTGGCTTTAGGAGGAAGAAACTGGAGGTCTATGAGCCAGTCTTCACTGGGAGATCACAGCTGAAGAGGGTCAGGAACTTTAAATTCCTTGGTGTTATAATTTCAGAGGCTCTATCCAAGGTCCAGCACATAAGTGACATTATGAAAAAAAGCACAGCAGCGCCTCTACTTTTTTTTTAAGAAGTTTGCGAAGATTCGGCATGACATCCAAAGCTTTGATAAACTATTATGTGTAGTTGAGAGTATACTGACTTCCTGCATCACAGCTTGGTATAGAAACACTAAAGATCTTGAATGGAATAGCCTACAAAATGTAGTGGATACAGCCCAGTCCATCATGGGTAAAGCCCTCCCCACCACCACTGAGTACATCTTATGGAGCTCTGTTGCAGGAAAGCAGCATCGAGAGCCCACCACCCAGAACATGCTCTCTTCTTACTGCTGCCATCAGGAAGGAGGCACAGGAGCCTCAGGATACACACCATCAGATTCAGGAACAATTAGTACCCCTCAATCATCAGGCTCTTGGACCAGAGGGGATAACTTCACTCAAACTCATTCATCTCTTCACTGAACTGTTCCCATAACCTACAAACTCACTTTCAATGACTCTTCCTCTCAGGTTGTCGATATTTATTTCTATTTGTTTATTAATATATGCTTTTATTTCTTTCTGTATTTGCATGGTTTGTTATCTTTTACACATCAGTTGCTTGCCCTTCCTGTTGGGTGCGGTCTTTCATTGATTCTATTGCATTTCTCCTACGTATAGTGAACACCCACAAGAAAATGGATCTCATGGTTGTACAAGTTGACATATATGTACTTTGATGATAAATTTACTTTGAATTTTGAAGTCAATTGAATTCATAAGATCAAATGAATAATTTACCAATCATTCTTCAGATTCTTTTCTATCAGGAATTGGACATGTTCTCTTCTCCCTGCTGCCATCAGGAAGGTGGTACAGGAGCCTCAGGACTCACACTACCAGGTTCAGTAACATTTATCATCCGTCAACCATCAGACTCTTGAACCAAAAGGGTTAACCACTCAACATCACATGCCCCATCATTGAAATGTTCCCACAATGTATGGACTCACTTTCAATGAGTCTTCATCTCATGTTTTTGATATATTCTTTTATTTCTTTTTGTATTTGCATAGTTTGTTGTCTTTTGCACACTGGCTGAATGTCGAAGTGGGTGCAGTCTTTCATTGATTCTGTTATGATTATTATTCTATGGATTTATTGACTATGCCCGCAAGACAATGAATCTCAAGGCTGTATATGGTGACATACATGTACTTCAATAAAAAATTAACTTTGAACTTTGTCCAAAAATGGAATATGGGATGTGTTGGTAGGAAAATTTTCCAGAACATTTTTGGCACAGGTCATCCCAGGTTACGATAGAGTTCTAATCCTGAACCCGCTCGTAGAATGAACAGTTCACAAGTCTGGAATGTGGCCATGAACCGAGTTCTCTTGTAAAACAAAAGTTTGCAGAAGAGAGTTGCCCCAAAGAATCAGATAATCTGGTGAAGCATTTAAAATCTAATTTTTCCCTTCTTAATAGTAAATCTGATATTAACAAATTTATCTTGAGTTTATCTTATTCCAGATGGTACATCTTTAAACAGAATTTGTAAAATGTACTTGTGTTAATTAGAATGCTTTCTCCTTGGATCTGAAGTGGCAAAGTTACAAATGGTGTCAAGAACAGTTGTCTGTAGCTCTGCAGCAGTTGGAAAACCATCCCAGTATCCCAGATACTTGTTCTTAAGTACAGACTCTACATACATCAAGTATTTGTAACCTGGGCAGGACCTGTGCAATCATGGCACAACAATAATGTGCAAACTAAAAAGAAATTCAGGTATTTTCCTCACAGATTTTCACAGTTGGGTATATGATCCACCTTAAATACCCATGGTATTTATCTGTTTCAGCAACAACTTTGAAGATATTCCAAGAATCTAATTTCAGGAAATTTTTTGAGGAAAACACCAATAGTTCCTTTCACATGGGTCAGGTGTGTTTGCCTTCATGGACATGATACTAGACAATGGGCCTATGCTTGGTGCACTTTGGTACCAGAAAAAGCTCAGAAACTTTCAGTCTGACTCAATCTAGTGAGTTCCTGGTACTATTCTGACCATAGATTTGAAATACACTCCCCTAGCATAAATCTGTTTAAACTATTGGCTGATATTCATTTCCATTGAAATCAACAGATGGTAAGCTCATCGAATCTCAAAATACAGCTGCAACAGTTGTTCAACTAACTAAGCATGAAGTTATAGTGTTATACAGCACAGTAATAGGTTCTTCGGCTCAACTTGTCCAAGTCAACTAAGCTAGTCCCATTTGCAAACCATACATGGAATATCAATGAATACAGCCAAACACAACAATGTTTCTCTGCTGCAAAACACAGTACCAATAGTCATACACAGCACAAAACACATACAATAAATACAATTATGATAACAGTAAACATACAGTCACCCAAGTCCCTGAGTATCATGCCCTGTACATTGATGGTGCATGGGCTGTTGTTGGCAAGAACAGGCCCACGGCTGTCTAATCATCATGTTACAGTGCAGCTGCAGATGAACACAATCCAGCTCATCTTCCACCGAGCAAACACTGGAGGACAACACCCACAGGTGGGACCAACCCCTAACCAAGCATGGACGTCACCATGCCATACCGCCTCTGGTGTCTCCTCTCCTGGGCTGCTGCAAAAGGCAACCTCACGGTATGAGGGCCTGGTCTGAGCTACAATGAGGCATGCAGCTCCTCCACTGTTGGTCTTGCCAATGAACCAGTGAACAGGACCTGAAGTATTCTACATTACCAAAGTCGAAGAGGGTCTCGCGATCACAGGAAAAACATCTGAGGCAATCACTTGCACCATTTGTCTGCCACCTTCCTGTACCAGGCAGCAGCATGGTCTGCAATAAGTTTAGCTCCACTGCTGTTCAGCAACACGCTAATGCGCTAGACCTGCAGCGCTTGATGTTCCTAATATGCAGCAGCATCTTGCCATTATGAAAAAAATGTAAAGGACAAACAATTACAGCTTTGATTGGACTCAAGAGAGACCACTGTGACTATGCGTGCTGCCATCTTAAATTCAGGTGTATCAAATTTTAGTTAATATGATCCATGTATTGATATTTTGGTTGAAATAAAACCAATGCATTAATTTATTGAACTTGCACTTCAATTTTACATCTTAGAACACTACAAGTAATAAAATGGCACATTGATATTTAACAAGACCTTCAAATGGATACTTCCAGTTAAGATGGTGCCACTGAATGTGCACAACAGCTTCCTGGTAAAAAGCTAAGAAATCTGATTAAAAACATCACTAAAAATACCTTTATGAGGTTAACTGTCACTGCAAACAGTGAAGGGACGAGCACTGGCAAGACAAGTTTGGGGGATGTATGATGCAGGTGGAGTTCCGATGCTTGTATAGCTGGCCTGGAAGTGAGGTTGGATCGCTGTGGGCACTGCAAGGAGAGATCAGGGCCCGGGCAGAGGAGACTCAACTTTGATGCTTGTACAACTGGCCCGGGTGTGAGGTTGGATTGCTCTGGGTGCCGAATTGATTTGAAGAGCTTGAGACCAGCTTTGGGCTGGGCCATGAAATCTGGGCCTGGAGCATGCTGCTGGGCACTTGGATCTAGTGTGAGGTACAATGTGCTGTTTAGCCAATTTAAATGCCGACCCAGATGGGAGGTGAGAGCCAATTTTACTCGCTCTCCGCGATGTTCACTCCTCGCTCCAGGACACCGTAGCCATTCACTGTCTATTGTTTGATCGATTTAAATGCTGGCCCAGATAGACTGAAAAGTCAGAGTGTTGGTCGGACCGAGAGCTAATTTCACTTGTTCTCTGTGATGGTCATCTCCATGGTGCTGAGGATATGATGACTGCCTTGGCTGCTGTGCTCCGTGCCCTCTAATATGATGAACTGATAAGTGAGCATTTGGGCCTACTCTGGGATGCTCTAGGGTTCGGATCTGAGGACTCAATTTTGGTTTGGAATGCTGTTGTTCTCTTCAATTGTTTGCATGACTTGTATTTTTTTCCTTTCTCTTGCGCATCAAGTGTTGATCTTTTATTTTTATTCTTTTTTTAAAATCGGGTTCTATCAGGTTTCTTGCTTTGTGGCTACCTGTGAGCAAGCAAACTGCAATTTATGCATTCTTTGGTAATAAATATACTTGAACTTGAAGAGGATATGAGTACAAGAGCAAAGGCATTCTATTCTAGTTACAGAGAACACAGGTGAGACTGCATCTGAAAATGTGTCTGATCTCTCTAGTTGAGTAAGGATGTACAAGCTGTCCCCAGGTTATGAACACCTGACTGATGCACTCACATCCATGCAAGTGGGCTCCCTTAATATTAAATCCACAGCCTAGCGTATATACACATGCTCATTCCTATGAAGTCCAGAACTAACTCCCCCTCTTTCTCCACCTTCATTGTTTTATTTTTCAGACTGGAATATGTGCTTTTGATACCATTCACTGCAATAGTGTGGAGGTCTTGCCACAATATTGAGTGACCTTTGAGTATTTTCCAAGTTATGGACAGCTGATGTGAAAACAGAATGTGTTTATTACCTGGGAGTAGCCTGTACTTAAGAGTGCAGAGAAGGTTTGGCAGTTTAATTGCTAAATGGCAGCTGTTATTATACACGGAGAGGATTCACTTTCTTGCAGGCATTTACAGGGGGAAAATACAATAGAATTTTATGAAAAGAGAAATACAATAAATTTTACAAAAAAATCCATATATATACACTGACAAACACCAATGTGCAAAAGACAAACTCTGCAAATAAAAATATTATTGAGAACTTGAGTTGTAAAGAGTCCTTGAAAGTGAGTCAATAGATTACAGAATCGATTCAAAGTAGTGGTGAATGAGGTTATCTATGCTGATGGTGGTTGTAGGGTAGTAACTGTACCTGAACCCGGTAGTGTGGATCCTAGGTCTTTTGTACCTTCTGCCCAATGGCAGTAGCGAGAAGAGGCCATGGCCTGCTTTGTGCCTGTCTAAAAGCCTTTATTGCTACCCCGGCAGTGCATTCCTGGCACCCACCACTTGGTGTAAAATAAAACTTGCACTGCAATTTGAACTTGCCCCTTCTCACTTTAAATGAATGACCAATGAGATATTTCTATCATGGAAAAAGTCTCTATCTACTGTTACGTATTCAGGCAACAATAAATATAGATGAGTTAGGCAAGGGTTTTTATAACAAATAACACGTTTATTAAACACTGAAACAAACCCCCTCAAAAGTAAACAAACCCAAACGTAACCGGAACTCAGCTGCTGTGCGACACATTCACAGTTCTTAATAGCGCTGCATGTTCAAACAGTTTTTAAAGCGGTATTGAAAAAAAAAGTTCTTTAAAACGGTATGCCGAAAGTAAACAGTTCTTTAAAGTGGTATGCCGAAAGTTCAAAAGCTCACAGTCCTTTTAAAAGGAGAGACTTTTTAAGGCGATTTAAATTCTCTTCCACGTCGTTGTCCTTCGATTCCCCGGCGTCGAACTTTCCCACGAAGAATTTTATAAAATATAACGGCTTAAAGGTACTGACCTTTCTTCCTCACTATTCTCAAATCCTTTCTGGTCATCCCAGGGATTAACAGCGAGAATAGTCAACGAAATCCTTCTGAATGAGGATCAAATAAGGTCGAACTTTCCACCTTCGAAAATCGGTTCTCCTCGATTTTTATCTTCCAAACTTTTCTTCACTCTCCACCAGCAAAGAAACCGCTGGCAATGACCTTTTAAACTTTAGGCATTTTATAAAACTTCATTTTTCAACTAAACTGCGTCATCACATTAAATCACGCAGGGACATGAAGTCATCTTGGCAAATCTAGCCACGAACTGCCCCACCTGACAGGGTGGGTCTTCCTTTTATACCCTGTAAAAAAAACCTGTCACATGACCTCTACTGGTGGGAAAATGACATCACTCCACCATCACAAGACCATTACCTCAAGTCCAGTATAACTTCAACCCCAGTCACGTGACAAGGGTACCACTGTCACGTGTCACGGGTACGTAACACTACACTGCCTATGCTTCCCATAATCTTATAAACCTCTCTCTGGTCTTCTCTCAGCCTTCACCAATTCTGAAAACCAATCCAAGTTTGTCCCATCTTTCCTTACAGCACACACCCTCTAATCCAGGCAGCATCCTGGTAAACTTCTTCTGCAACCTGTCCAAAGCCTCAATATCCTTCTAATAATGGGGCAAACAGAATCAAATGCAATACTCTAGATGTAGCCTAACCAGAATTTTATGACCAGATGTACAAAATTTGAGGTGCAGCAGATTAAAATGTACTCACTTATGTTTTTATGTATTTGTAATTCTTACGCAACTGGAAAAAAATTTCTAATATTGAACTTTCACCTCCACCTACAGAAATTCACTTGCACTTGATGAAATGCCATTAGTGTACCCAGCACACAGCAATAAGTTGCACCGCAATATTTAGTAATTTTAGCTTATGAAGGAACTTAGCCCAAGCTTAGCTATGCATAAAAGTCTATTGATAGCTAAGTATGATTGTTTTTATGAAAGATTGCTTTTTATGAAATTCAGTGCAGTGAGTTTTGTTCCAAGTGTTATGCAAAATAAACGTGAAAAGACATCTTTAACTCATTTACAGTTGTAGCTGATTACTAGCAACATCTTTGAAGATTTGGCACTGAATGTGCTGGTGAGTACAGTAATTAATTTATTAATTCTGCCAAATTTACCATAAAGCTGTTTAACTTAAAATGGGGAAATGCAGAGTAAAATGTTATTTAAAAGGCTGAGTTGACATTAGGTTAAAGGTTTATGCATAGAATACTAGTGCAATTCTCCAGCAACTGCCATATTCATGCAATGGTATCCACTACACCCTCATCACCCACATACCACGTGGCTGAGTACACTAAAACGCAGAAAAGATTAGTAACATACACTGAAATGTAGGAAACATACAAAAAATGCTGAAAGAACTCAGCAGGTTTAGCAACATTGATTGAGAGGCTTGAAAAAAATCAATGTTTCAAACCAAGCCCTATCATCAGGATTTTATCTTCATCAAAATTTCCAGCATGTGCAGAATCCCTTGTGTCAATACAAGAAAGATGTTTCCCTAGGCAGGCATATCTAAGAGGTTTAAAGAAGGGGTCATCCACTTAAGGCTGAGGAGAAAAGACATCAGTAATTATTAGGGTGAATGAAAAAAGTGAATAAATGGGGAGGGAACCCAGATGGACTGATAGGAATGGCAAAGGGTTAACTGAAATTGCCAGCTATCCACCGCGCTAGAGATGGAGAAACAAAGATCATAGAGGAATTTAAAGCTGGACATGGTTTCAGAGACAGAGAAGAACTAAGTCATTTAGGGATAAACATGTATTTTAAAGCCCATGTGGACCCTGAGCACAGTACAGACAGGACTTTCATGAGCCCAGGTTTATTAAAGGTTGGTGATGAGAGACTGATTTGGAGAACATTCTATTATTATTTATACAGAAATAATAACAGGATAGATGAAAAATTCAGATGTGGTGAAGCACTGATGAAGATAGGAAATATTTAATAAGCAGACAGCATGTGTGTTGGAAGACTAGGATATTGGAGGCTTAGCAATGTGAAGATTTTTTTTTAAATAATGAAAATATTCTTTAATTATAGATTTAACTTTATTTCCCCACTTTCAGTTAATCACAATAATGACCTTCCCTCTTCCAGTAAACTAGATACATGATTTACCTATGTTATTTATTGGTAAAGCCTTTAACCACACAGTTGGATTTGTTCATGCAGCCAACGGTCCGGCCACAAACCATTAACGTCCCAAATCCAATGATCTGTCCTGGATCAACTCAACATAGATCATTTTTGTAAAAACATACATCTAGTTATGTCTTATGGATCAGAAAGAACTTTATTTCTCAACAAATCAATGTAATGCATAATAAAATCTATATTGAAATTAACACCCAAACTTTGAGGCACCACTCTCAAGTAAACTCTCAACTTTCAAGTAAAGTGGCACACATTCAGAAAATACTGAGCACCAAAGAATAAATGTAAGGAAATAAACAGAAGACTAGGGAATGTACAAGAACATTACTAATCTTGTGTTGTGCTCCATCACTAATAACCTTTTAATTTCAAATTTATACACAAGTGTAGAATTCTTTTCCCAACTGGATCCAGTATGAATCAACAACAAAAGTTTGCACCATAAACACCAGTCTAACCTTTACCCTAAAAGAAAGCTGTTTTTAAAAAAACCCAGTATTTTACCATTTGCTCAGCGCTGGTAACATGAGACAATTGCATTAGACAACAGACAAGAGATTTGCCAAAACCTAATGAGCATAAATGCCAGCAAGTTAATAAAACACTGACATTCAAGAACACTGTGCACAGACATACATATCATTACCTCAAGCATGAACTCACCCAATGAGCAGTAAATATCGTCAGATAGTGTGTGTTTGAAATAATGCAACTTAGTCTCAGCACTTTGAGCAGCTTGGACTTCCTAGGCTTTCCTGTTCTCGCAATCAGGCACTGACTACAGTATCAGTGCAAATTAGCTCCAAAGATATAAGACATGATATTGTTCCCTCCCTGAATGAAATTTCACTTGTAAATTTTGAGATAGCTGCATTCAGAATTCCCATGGTAATAGTCCTGGAAAAAAAAGACCAATTTCTAACAAGGGTGGATCCTAAACTCATTGATGCATGAAGATTCTGATCTATTTATATAGATATTGCATCTGCTCTCCACAAATAAAATATCTATGTACAAGCAGAATTGCATACAGAATTTCTTGCCGACACATTCAAGAGCACATTTGACTGGCTGATGGCCAGACACCGACTGAACAAAGCAACTAGTCAAAGTAGGAAGGAGATCAGGGTGTGCCAGCTTTGATTAAACTTTGTGTACAAAATACACTACAAATTACAATATATTAATTATGTTAACATTTCAGTTGAAAGATTTATGTCAGAGTAACTTAAAATGGATCGATATAAGCCATTAAATTATTTAATTCATTAAAGATTAATGTTTAATTTTAATGTTGAAATAACTCATTAAAATAAGCATAACATGATTTGTTAATATTAAATGGATGAACATACTCAAAGGTTGGTACTTTAAAACCCATGTTATAACTACTATATCTCAAACATTCAGGAAGGCAATTTAGTTTGTAATGAATAAATATAACCCAGCCGAAGAATAAATACAAAACTAAATTCAGTGGACTGAATGACCCTTCATTATCTCATTACAGGAAATGCACATATACTGCCTGTTCTTTTATTTTTCAGCTATTCTGCCATGGAAATTCTCAAATGTACCTGTTACTTCCAGTTCTGAAAATTCCAACCTATTCCCTCTTAATGAAGCTACGTGAAACTTCATTGTGTAATGGCAGCGGAAAGGCGATATCAAAGATTTCTTTCACCAAATTCTTTTAAATTCACTGGAAGGCTAAACTAACCAACATTGGTGTCCTGTCGCAAGCCAACATCCACAGCTCTGATGCCCGAGTTACACCCAACAGGTGCCTTTATGAGCACAGTGGTGATGGGTGATATGCAGCATAGTTTAAATGAGTAAAATTAATAAGAGTACCAATTCCTTAACTTATCAGATGTAGACATTCTTTTCAAATCAGTCACAGGCGAAGATTATACACTGCATAGAGAAAATGTCTCTAATAATCTGCCTTTCAGTTTGGATGCAATCAATATTGAAAGTCAGATTATCAGATGGTTTGTACTGTAGTGGGTGGGACTGCACGACAGCGGAATCATAATTTACAGCACAACAATGAACTACACAAAGATCTGCAAGACACTACATAACTTTTTTTCACTGAAATTGACCAATTCATGAATTAGCAATTTGTCTTGTGAAACAGCTGCAATTCTTACAAAAAAATAAAAACAAAATCACACTTTAGCATTAGAGAAACTAAATAAGGTTTGTTTTAAAAGGACATGAAAACCTTTACAAAACACATCCTACGTCAATTCTTTTAGTTAGTGAATTCAAATCAGCCGATGGGTCTTGGCATACATTGGTCAATCCGTACATTGTACCACTACTCACCTTACTGGAACTTCATCACTAAAAATAAATGGATAGGATACACCTCAAATATTTTAAGCAATGTTTTGAGAGGGATTTGAAAACCAATATTAAATTCATATTTGAACAAAAAAGTTTAAAACAACTCACATCAAGCAGTGTGTGGAGATGTTGGTCCTGGAAAACACTGTGCAAGAAATCCAAATCCTTTTCACTGCAATCTGTTAATGCATGGATTTCCTCCAAACTGTCCAGAACCTGTGAAACAGCTCCTGCAGAGACAAACAAATCATACTCTTGAGTATGTGAAGAGAAGAACGTTTGCACTTCATTAACTGGTTTAGAAAGATGCAAGTAACACAGAAATGATCACACCGATGATAGTTGGCCTGAGAACCAAGAAATTAGTGATAAAATGGCTGTGAATACAAATACATTTTAGCACTTTCCAGGCATGGTACTGGATAGCTAATTAGAATGAATTAAAATTAAATTATGCAAGGCTACACATTGAATGATGAATTGATTAACAAAAAAGATAAACACACAGGAAAGGGATAGGTGTATTAAAGAGACATCTAGTTGGCATTCATTCAAAAATAGCTGATCATGATTTTCCATCTCTTGCTACTACTGAAATTATATCCTTACTGAAATTATGGTAAACTGGCAAATCACTGTTCATTAGACAACAACTTCAGTTACCCAGATTCATCATACAAGTTCTGAAATCGCTAAGCTTTAGTAGCATTAAAAGAACCTAATTTGAGTATAAATTATGTGAGCATTTAGGAAGCAGAACCAGGAAACTGAAATCACTATTTTGGTGGACGGCAGAGTAAAGAATGAGCAAACATTTCAGCAACAGACAGAAAAACAAAAATGTACAGAGGAAATGGGAACATTTAAATAAGTAAAATCTCTATCAAGAGTACAGACTCCCTCTCCTTCCCCAGATTTGTTGGCAATATAATGTATAGAAGCATGATTTGCAAGCTACCAAACAGATTAATATTCTTGGGTGCGAAGTGGGAAGTTGCCTTTTCAATTCCAAAGCCAGAGTTCTAACACCAAACTTATCAACAGATAAACCCCACTAATTTGATATAATCAAGGAATCAACCCCCAAGATCTTCATCTATATAGCATGCACTCATACACTGAACTAGTAATTGCCCTAAAATACCTTGAAATAACTCCATCATTATGAAAATCAAAGAGAAATAAGATCTAAAAATGTAACACAATGTAACACTGGTTAAAAAGACATTAAGTGAAGCAAAACAAACTGAAGTCAATGTGAAACTGATGGCTATAATTGGCCTATTTATTCCAGATAAATTTTTGGGCTTACAATGGATGCCTGCAGAGGAATAATTTTTCATATATAAAAATAAGCATTCCCAGGTCAAATAAAGCACAGCTCTCTCAATTCAGCTCCAAGAATGAGTTATATTCTAAGTCACAGAATCAAATTTTAGTAAATTTTTCTTCAAGAATTGTGTGATGCTGACTATGTCAACTTTTATTTCGGATTCGAAACTGCTTTCAACAAGATGGTGGTGAGCTGCTGCCTTGAATTATGACCACAGTGCTTTTGGGAAAGGAGTCTAGGATTTAGATGCTGTGATGAGGAATAGCAATATATTAACTGTGCATTAATGTTTTTCTTAAAATAATTCATCATAAGGATTAATTCACATTTTCATTTAAGTTTTGATTAAAATCTACTCTAAGAGTTTTCTCATATTTAAAATATAATTATTTCTTAACACTAGTGACAATAATTGAATTAGGATTTACTTATTAACATCATACATAGGTCAAAAAGTTATGAATACTTAAGATATGTACAGTCTGTATAAGTAAACAAGTGCCTGGGAGATCAGCAAGATGTATCTGCAAGTCTGCTGTGAGTATCCTCTGCCATGTGAGAATTTGGCTCGCTGCAATATCTAAATCAGTGGTTCTCAACCTTTTTCTGCTCATGACCCAGTTGGGACTTTCATTAATATCTGTGACTTCCACCCTCCATGGTCTCTGTTAGTTGCTAAAGTTTTTTTTTGGTCAGCTGTACTAATTATTCTAATATACTGTCAATATTTATGTTTTAACAGATTATAGGTATTATATGTTAAATATGTTACAGGGGTATATGAAAAATGAAACTCTGAACAGGATACAAACTTAAGACAGTGACAAACTTTTGATAGCAGGTTAAGAGCTTGATTAAAACCACATTCAACTGGATAAGAGGTGGAAAATCCAATTAAAAACAACTTTGCTTTCTCCCAGAGCTGTGGAAACTCATTTTGAATTTCACTATTTATCCAGAAATCTTGCTTGCTGCGTTTGAATTTTTGTGTGAGCTGTTATATCACTCTGCAACTGAATAAGGCATTCTTGCAATGAGGTGTGAACATCATTCACATTCACTCCAATGGATCCGTCACCCAATCTGGAATATACATCTCCAATAGGTCTCTGAACTGAAATTCCATTATCGATATGCAGTTGTTTCAAAAGATCAAGATGCACAACCAGATCATCATCTTGCAATTCTATTTTAAGAGTGGCCTCTAAAGGATGTTGCATAAACTTGCAAGGTCCAGTATTGCTGCTGAAAAGTTTGAGTTTTCCAAGGAAGGCGGTAATAACCTCTGCATGATATGAGATTACAATTTTTTCCTTGTTAACTGTTTAATAAATTCAGTTCTTCAAATGTATCTGGCAGGTAAAATATATCAGACTTAGCAGCAACAATTTGTTTTCCAAGTCACTTATATCTTAGAAATGCTACATTATCGCAAAGTGCAACTATTACCTTTTGATAAACATCGGACCTCTATGTATTAGTAGCCGCTCAAAATCTTCTTAGTTTTCCTCACAAAGTTGTCAAAAAAGATGATCTTGAAGTGCATTTGATTTGACGAAGTTGACAGCCATTATTACAGCATCAAGGGTGTCATGCAAATGTCCACCCAATTCTTTTGCAACCAAATGCTGATGGTGGATGACACAGTGTATGCAAAAAATGTCAGGTACGGCATTTTTTAAATGAGCAATGAACCTTCTGTATCTTCTTACCATCGAAGCAGCATCATCAGTTGCTCAAACCATTATATTTTCCAGTGGACTACTGTTTTCCAAGAAATAGTTCGACTTTTCACCTTTGGTATCTGCCTTAAGCTTTTGGACAAAAAGCATTTGCTCACTGGCCTGATCATTATTCAAAAACCTAACATATGCTATCAGCAGGGCTTCATTATTAAGCATTGTGCTTTTCATCAATTTGTACGGAAAACTTAGCTTGCAGTTGTGCAACTAGTTATTTTCCAGTGGAAGGCAAACAGAACCAGCCTCCTGCTGCATACTTGCTGATTGACCTTGCTGCAGACAGCTCCAGCCAAACTTCAGTTTCTGCATGATATCATATAACTGTTTTAGTTAGATTATTACAATACGGGCCGTGACAGGTGTTATGAATGAGGAACAACTCTGATGGGCAGAAGGGTGCAAAGTAGCCCCCCCCCCCCCCCTTTTTGGAGAATCGCAAATCGCTACTATTCTGATGCTGTTATCAAGGGAGATGAGAGAGACAGGAAAGCTGCCAAGACAGTTGTTATTGATAAACAGCTCATGTCAGTTAATGAGAGAGAGACAACTCAGAGATACACAAAGTGGAATGTCTCCAGCTAACAAAAGAGAATGGAACCATTGATTACTGCTATTGTCTTTTGGAGAAGGTTTGTGTACTTGGTACTGTTCTATTCATTGAAACCCCTCAGGGGGCAACCAGAGTGGGCTGATTTGATGGGTTGCGTCAACTCAACCTGATTGACACCTGAGACCCCGTGAGTGGGGATAAAAGTGAGGTTTGGGGAACACCCCTCAGACGCACCAGGAGAAACGCTACGAGACCGGTGGGGGCTTGTGTGTGTGTCCACCCTTGCCTGGGTGACGAGTCCTCCACGGAAGAATGGAGTGGTCATACGTGAATGGCCACAACAACAACGCATCGACGGATCAAGATCGTAAAGGAAAGTCGGCAAGTCAATAGCTGTTACTGCTTTCTCTCTCTCTCTCTCTCCAACAATTGCAACACAGCGACCAACAACTACCGCAGCCTGCATGAACTGAACTGAACTTTATATTTCCATCTGACAATTAATTCATTATCCCCTAGACAACGATAGAGCTTGTTTCTTATTGATTATTATTATACCCGCACTTTTAGGTTTAGTATTGATGACGTATATTATCTGTATATTTGCATTGATATTATTTTTGTGTATTTTTACTAATAAATACTGCTGAAAATAGTATCACCAGACTCCAACAGACACTTTTATCTTTGCTGGTAAGACACCCAGTTACAGGGTTCGTAACAACTTGGGGCCTCGTCTCGAGATTTGATACCAAATTGGAGGGCCAGTGAATCGGGCTTTTAAGTCCAGACTTTGATCTGGTTGCACGGGTAACCAGACGGGAAACCAGCAAAGATGGACGTAGACAAATTTACACAAAACCCGACTTTGAAGGCGCTAGAGGAGGCCACAAAGATGGACTTGGTAAATATTGCGAAAGGACTAAATCTCGCAGAGGTGAGGTCGTCAATGAAAAAGTGGGAGATGCGGAGGGCCATAACTCAGTATTACATTGAGAAGAATGTGTTTTCAGCTGAGGTATTGGAAAATATCCCTGAAAAGGTACCAGCTATTGGGACGGCTCAGTCAGAGTTGGAAAAATTGAGGCTGGACGCGGAACAGAGGAAAAGGGAGTATGAGCTCCAGCTAAAGGAGTTAGAGGTGAAAAGGGAGAAGAAAAGAGCTGAAAAGGAGAAGGAAAAAGCTGAAAAGCAGAGGGAGCATGAAATTAGGTTAAAACAGCTGGAAGCAGCTGAAAAGGAGAAAGAAAGAGCTGAAAAACAGAGGGAGTATGAGGAGAAGGAGAAACAGAGGCAGCATGAGCTGGACATGGAGAAGTTAAAGCAAGAGAGAAGGGTCCAAGGGGCAGACCAAGAGGAGAGGTTTAATGTTAGTAGGGAGTTTAGGTTAGTACCTCCGTTCAAGGAGACGGATGTTGATAGTTATTTCTTGCATTTTGAAAAGGTGGCAGTGAATCAGAAGTGGCCCAGAGATCAGTGGGTGGCGTTGTTACAAAGTGTGTTAAAAGGGAAGGCACAACGGCCATATGCGGCGTTGTCTGTGGAGGAGTATGAGAATTACGAGGAAGTAAAACAGGCCATTCTTCGGGCCTACGAGTTGGTACCTGAGGCATATAGACAAAAGTTCAGAGATTTAAAGAAAGTGTGGAATCAGACGTATGCAGAGTTTGCCTATGAGAAGGGTGTGCTCTTGGATCGTTGGTGTGCGGCAGAAAGGGTGGAAGAGGATTTTCGGCGTTTCAGGGAGTTAATTCTGATTGAGGAATTTAAAGGTTGTGTTCCGGATAATATCCGGATGTATTTGAACGAGAAGCCAAATAAGTCTATATCAGAATTTGCCAGGTTCGCAGATGAATATGCCCTAACCCACAAGACAAAGTTTTCCTCGAATAAGAGTTACCAGAAAGACCGTAGGAACGGTAGAGAAAGCCCGCTGGCTGAAGTAGAAATTCAGCCGGGAGCTAGTGGTAAAAGTAAGGAGGAAGAAAGGCAGGCTGGCAGGAGGGTTCCTGGCTTGACCTGTTTTAATTGTGGAAAGGTTGGTCATATTGCATCTAAGTGCTTTGCTCCGAGGAAGGAGACAGGAAAAGGGAACGCAGCAGTCCCTACAGGGTGTATTGTGTTGATCAGCAAATTGACGAGAAAGCCCCAGGTAGATAAAATACGAGAGGGGCGTGAGAAATTTATTTCAGAAGGGACCGTGTCTGTGAAAGAGGAAGAAACACCAGTTCCAGTGCGGATCTGGAGAGATACTGGAGCTGAGCAGTCATTGATTCTCAGTAAGGTACTAGATTTTGGTCCTGAGACTGGAGAGGTAGTTTTGAGAGGCATAGGAAAAGGGACAGAAGCTGTGCCTTTGCATGGGATCATTATAAATTGCGATCTGGTATCTGGACCAGTTGAAATAGGGGTGCGATCAGAATTCCCGAGAGCTGGCGTGGACATCCTTCTTGGTAACGATTTAGCAGGTGGTGAGGTGTGGTCAGCAATGAAGCTGACGAGCCAGCCTGTAAGTGTTGAGGACCCGCCCCTAGGTTCCAAGATCTATCCCGCATGCGCGATCACTCGCAGCATGTCGAGAAAGGCAGCTGAGAAAGAGACCAGTTTAAATGAGTCCTGTGTTGATTTGGCCGAGACGTTTTTACCGACCCTGTACCAAGAGGGGTTAGGGGATGGTAAAACAGAGAATAGGGAGGTGAAAGAGAGTAAAGGAGAGGAGGTAGACCTACCCTTAGCCAGGAGGAAATGTATAGAGGCACGGAGTAAAGATGAGAAACAGATAAGGCAGTTAGAAGGTCCAAGGTTGGACATGGATGATCTGTCTGGCTTGACAGAACTGTTTGAAAAAGTTGAAAATTTTAAATGTGTTCCCGATAATGAAATAAGGGCAGTCCTAGATGAAAAGGATGCCGTGACCTTGAAGGAGTCTGCTGGGTTAGCAGATGAAATTGTTTTAACCCGCAGGGTTGAGTTTACTCCGGAAGGGAGCTGCCCAGAGAGTAACTGGGAGGATCAGGGGAACTTAGAATTTGAAAAGGGGACGGGTATTGAAAGCCTGGAAGAGGCAGGTGTCCCGTCTGAGTGTGTTCAAGATGTGGATGCACATGGTACTGAACCTAGTAATGAAACTCAGGAAAAGTCTGAGGTATCTGATTTAGTTGAAAAGGAATGCAGTCCTTTTGGGTCAGATGGACTTGGTTCAGTGAAGAAAGGGTTAACCTTGGTACTAGTGGGAAGTGAGAATTCTCAGTTGTTTGTGTTAGAAGGTGTGTTAAAAGTTAGTGAGGAGATGAAAGCTGGTGATGTGAATACTATTACTGAAGGAGAAGGGAAAAGTGTAGTTCCTAAATTGAATAAAGAAAATTTAAAGTCTGGATTGGTTTCAGAAGCAGTAACCAGGCTGAAGGAACAATGGCTTGTTAACAAGGTGCCTGTGAATCAATTACAGTTTGATTTGGAATGTAAAGGTACCCCACTCGCTATTCAAGGGTGTGCTGTGAAGAGGCAGAATTTGAAATGTTGTTTGGACAAAGAGGGATCACTTGCAGATGTGAAACTGAAAATTAATAGAATGAAGGGTCCTGAAGATAAAATTAATGACTTGCTTAAAAATAAAGAATTGTGTGGAAGTTCAGAAGATGGGCTAAGTTTGGAAAACATTGTTGATAAAATAACTCCTCTGAAAGGAGTATGCGAAAGCCTATTCCACACTGGTGAGCAAGCTAACCACGTGAGAGTTAAATGGAAAAGAGGCGAAGGTTGACAAAAATGCCACTTTAAATAACAGGATCTGGTTTTGAGGGATTTCGACAAAGCATGTAAATAATAAAGACAACACCATGGAAGATTGACTGTCGAGTTTAGAAGTAAAATAAAGATTAGTATTTACATAAACTTTTGTAATGTACTACAGAATAATCACACATGTACTGGTTCACATTTTGTAATATACACTTAAGCTAAGATCACAACTCTTTTTGTTTTTGCTGAAGAAAAGGAATAAAAATAGGTGGTTATTAAATTGGAGTCTGATGCTACAGGAATTTATTAAGATATTAAAGGAAGTGACAATGTAATCGCTAACTGTTTAGATGCTAAGTTGAATGTATATCTGTATTACCCTGTAGTTAAAAAACTCTTTTGTATTGTGTTAGATTCTGTAATTCTGTAAGACTCTGTATTAGTTAATTTTCCCCTTTGGTGAAAATTCTCAGAAGGATGGGGGTGTTACGAATGAGGAACAACTCTGATGGGCAGAAGGGTGCAAAGTAGCCCCCCCCCCCCTTTGGAGAATCGCAAATCGCTACTATTCTGATGCTGTTATCAAGGGAGATGAGAGAGACAGGAAAGCTGCCAAGACAGTTGTTATTGATAAACAGCTCATGTCAGTTAATGAGAGAGAGCGACAACTCAGAGATACACAAAGTGGAATGTCTCCAGCTAACAAAAGAGAACGGAACCATTGATTACTGCTATTGTCTTTTGGAGAAGGTTTGTGTACTTGGTACTGTTCTATTCATTGAAACCCCTCAGGGAGCAACCAGAGTGGGCTGGTTTGATGGGTTGCATCATCTCAACCTGATTGACACCTGAGACCCCGTGAGTGGGGATAAAAGTTAGGTCTGGGGAACACCCCTCAAACGCACCAGGAGAAACGCTACGAGACTGGTGGGGGCTTGTGTGTGTGTGTCCACCCTTGCCTGGGTGACGAGTCCTCCATGGAAGAACGGTTTAGCTAAAGGACGGAGGGGTCATATGTGAATAGCCACAACAACAACACATCGACGGATCAAGATCGTAAAGGAAAGTCGGCAAGTCAATAGCTGTTACTGCTTTCTCTCTCTCTCTCTCCAACAATTGCAACACAGCGACCAACAACTACCGCAGCCTGCATGAACTGAACTGAACTTTATATTTCCATCTGACAATTCATTATCCCCTAGACAACGATAGAGCTTATTTCTTATTGATTATTATTATACCCGCACTTTTAGGTTTAGTATTGATGACGTATATTATCTGTATATTTGCATTGATATTATTTTTGTGTATTTTTACTAATAAATACTGTTGAAAATAGTATCACCAGGCTCCAACGGACACTTCTATCTTTGCTGGTAAGACACCCAGTTACGGGGTTCATAACACAGGCTTTCCACATTACTCCCCTTCTGATAAGGCTTTCGATCTAGAAATCATGGCAACTTCTGACAGTCTTTCAGTTGGAACTAGACGTGGATGGTTCCACGTTAACATGTGATTATCTATAACAAAGTAATCATAATCACTAGCTGGTGGTGCACATTGCAGGGTATCTTGCAGGGTCATGCCTGCCTGGTCACTGCAATATCAGTGATTTGGGGGGTGAATGTGGAGCGGAGTTCAGTAGCTGCCCTGCACAGTATGCTCTGGTCAAGCTGGAGCAGAGATAAAGATTGACTTGCTGCAACCACACAACACACATGCTAAGCTGTTTTGTTGCCTCATTTGCATCAAGTAACATTTTCCCATTAATTTCATTCAGGGTTCCAATTAAGTCACATATATTAATTAATTAATTTATTTATATATTTTTGTTATGTTTCACTAATCCAATAAGCTTATCATGGTCCATTCAGAAACTCCTGTGACTTCAAGATTCTTGTTTTCACATTTGTGGCTCCTATGAAATGTGGCTCCCATGGCCGCTGGGGGGCTATTTGCCCCATGTTGAGAACCACTGAGCTCAATGGTTGAGTTAAACACAAACAAGTTGTATTAGGTTGTCTTATTTTTAAAATTTAAATGTATTATCAGACGTGTATTTTTGAGTGTGAATTGTTTGGGTTATTAGTTAACCCTGTACAAGAAAGAGAGCAGCACCAATAATTGTTCAGTTAAAGTGGAGGAATTAAATTTCTTGATAGTTTCCTACTAAGTACTTTGGACTCATCAAAAACTTGCTAATAACGTGCACTGACACTAGCAGTGTACCCTTTTCTCTGCCATCTTCTGAACTCCCTGATTGTCATTTTTGCATTTAGACCTTCATCTATAAGCCTTATCACTTCATTGACTTTTCAGATGTTCTTAAAAGGGAGAATCACTTATAACCCTTTGAGGATACCAATATTTAACTATGCAGCATCTGGCCTGCCGTTATCAACATCTCATTCCAAAATGTCATTCTTTGACCATTTCCATTTTGCTTACTGTACTATTACTTAACATAATCCTTGGAAAATTCCAAATCCATAAGTTTTTATGCCTTCATTTGCTTGCAAGTCACCCATTTTCAACAAAAAAAGGTTTAATGTGCACTTGCTGCTACACCTGCATTCACAGGTTTGTTCTGCCACTGACTTTTACACTTATATTAATTTTAAGAGTTCTCAAAATATTTTACAACACATTACATTTGGCATTTATTCATTGCTGTTATACAGGAAACTAAGCAAGCAACTTACAGACAGCAAGGTACCTCAGATACCAATTGTAACTACTTACATAAATGTGACTGTTAGCAATACAAGTTCTATATTTCCCTGAATTACGCCACCATTTCTGGGCCCTCCATATCCATCTTTATCCCCCTCAAATTGTGCACTTCAATCATAAGACCATAAGATACAGGAGCAGAAGTAGGCCATTCAGCCCCTCGAGTCTGCACTGCCATTCAATCATGGGCTGATCCAATTCTACCAATCATTCCCACTCCCCTGCTTTCTCTCTACACTCTTTGATGCCCTGGCTAATCAAGAACCTATCTATCTCCACCTTAAATGCACCCAATGACTTCGCCTCCACAGCCAGTCGTGGCAACAAATTCCAAAGATTTACCAAACACAAAGTACACTGCAGATGCTGTGGTCAAATCAACACGTACAAAAGCTGGATGAGCTCAGCAGGTCGGGCAGCATCCGTTGAAAGGAGCAGTCAACGTTTCGGGCTGAGACCCTTTGTCAGGACTGAAAGAGGAGGGGGCAGGGGCTCTATAAAGGTGGGGGGAGGGGAAGGTGCAGGTGAAAAGGGAAGCAGGGAGGGGATAGGCAGGAGAAGTGAAGAAGGAATGTAAGGGGAAAGCACTATGGGTAGTAGAAGGCAGAATCATGAGAGAGGTGATAGGCAGCTAGAAGAGGAGTCAGAGTGAAGTGTGATAGGGGAAGGGAGAGGGAGGGAATTACCGGAAGTTGGAGAACTTGATGTTCATACCAAGGGGCTGGAGACTACCCAGACGGTATATGAGGTGTTGCTCCTCCAACCTGAGTTTGGCCTCATCATGGCAGTAGAGGAGGCCATGTATGGACATATCCAAATGGGAATGTGAAGGAGAGTTGAAGTAGGTGGCAACTGGGAGATCCTGTCTGTTGTGGCAGACGGAGCAGAGGTGCTCGACGAAGTGGTCCCCCAATCTGCGTCGGGTCTCACCGATGTAGAGGAGGCTGCACCGGGAGCACCGGATGCAATAGATTACCCCAACAGACTCACAAGTGAAGAGATGCCTCACCTGGAAGGACTATTTGGAGCCCTGAATGGTGGTAAGAGAGGAAGTGTAGGGACAGGTGTAGCACTTATGCTTGCAGGGATAAGTACCAGGTGGGAGATCTGTGGGGAGGGACGTGTGGACCAGGTAGTCGCGGAGGGAACAATCCCTGCGAAAAGCAGAGAGGGGTAGAAAGGGAAAGATGTGCTTAGTGGTGGGGTCCTGTTGAAGGTGGCGGAAGTTGCGGAGGAGAATTTGCTTGATCCGGAGGCTGATGGGGTGATGGTGAGGACAAGGGGAACACGGTCCCTGTTGTGGTGACGGGAGGATGGGGTGAGGGCTGAAGTGCGGGAAATGGAGGAGATGCAGGTGAGGGCATCATTGTTGACGGCAGAAGGGAAACCATGAAACCATGTCCAATAAGTGTATGGGACATTGGAAAAAATGTTGAATTTCCCCATGGGGATGAATAAAGTATCTATATCTAAAGAAAGAGGACATTTGAGATGTCCTTGAACGGAGAGCCTCATCCTTGGAGCAGATGCGGCGGAAATGGAGGAACTGGGAATAGGGAATTGTATTTTTACATTTGGCAGAGTGGGAAGAGGTATAATCAAGGTAGTTATGGGAGTCAGTGGGTTTATAGAAGATGTCAGTGGACAGTCTGTCTCCAGAGATTGAGACTGAGGGATCAAGAAAGGGAAGAGAAGTGTCCGAGATGGACCAAGTGAATTTGAGGGCTGGGTGAAAGTCGATGAAATTGACGACCTCAGCATGGGTGGAGGAAACAGCACCAATGTAGATTTACCACCCTCTGACTAAAGTAATTTCTCCGCATCGCTGTTCTAAATAGATGTCCTTCAATCCCGAAGTCATGCCCTCTTGTCCTAGACTCCCCAACGATAGAAAATAACTTTACCATATCTAATCTGTTCAGGCCTTTTAACATTCCGAATGAAACATAGAAAACTTACAGCACAATACATGCCCTTTGGCCCACAAAGCTGTGCCAAGCATGTTCGTACCTTAGAACTACCTAGGCTAAACCATAGCCCTCTATTTTTCTAAGCCCCATGTACCTATCCAGGAGTCTCTTAAAGAACCTATTGTTTCTGCCTCCACCACAGCTGCCAGAAGACCATTCCATGCACTCACCACTCTCTGCGTAAAATACTTACCCCTGACATCTCCACTATACCTACTTCCAGGCACCTTAACAATATGCCCTCTTGTGCTAGCCATTTCAACCCTGGGAAAGAGCCTCTGACTATCCACATGATCATTGCCTCTCATTATCTTGTACACCTCTATCAGGCCACCTCTCATCCTCTGTCACTCCAAAGAGAAAAGGCCGAGTTCACTCAACCTATTTTCTAAGGCATGCTCCCCAATCCAGACAACATCCTTGTAAATCTTCTATGGTTTCCATGTCCTTCCTGTAGTGAGGCGACAAGACTTGAACACAGTTCTCCAAGCGGGGTCTGACCAGGGTCCTATATAGCTGCAACATTACCGCTCGGCTCTTATATTCAATCCCACGGTTGATGAAGGCCAATGCACCGTATGCCTTCTTAACCACAGAGTCAAGCTGCATAGCAGCTTTCAGTGTCCTATGGACTCGGATCCCAAGATCCCTCTGATCCTCCACACTGCCAAGAGTCTTACCATTAATGCTATATTCTGCCATCATATTTGACCCACCAAAATGAACCACTTCACATTTATCTATGTTGAACTCCATCTGCCACTTCTCAGTCCAGTTTTGCATCCTATCAATGTCCTGCTGTAATCTCTGACAGCCCTCCACACTATCCACAACACCCCCAACCTTTGTGTCATCAGCAAATTTACTAACCCATCCCTCCACTTCCTCATCCAAGTCATTTATAAAAATCACGAAGGGAAAGGGTTCCAGAACAGATCCCTGAGGCACACCACTGGTGACTGACGTCCATGCAGAATATGACCCATCTACAACCACTCTGCCTTCATGGGCAAGCCAGTTCTGGATCCACAAAGCATGTCCTCTTGGATCCCATGACTCCTTACTTTCTCAATAAGCCTTGCATGGGGTACCTTATCAAATGCCTTGCTAAAATCCTTATACACTACATTTACTGCTCTACCTTCATCAATGTGTTTAGTCACATCCTCAAAAAATTCAAACAGGCTCGTAAGGCACAACCTGCCTTTGACAAAGTCATGCTGACTATTCCTAATCTATTCTTCCAAATGTTCATAAATCCTGCCTCTCAGGATCTTCTCCATCAACTTACCAACCGCTGAAGTAAGACTCGCTGGTCTATAATTTCCTGGGCTATCACTACTCCCTTTCTTGAATAAGGGAACAACATTCGCAACCTTCCAATCCTCCAGAACCTCTCCTGTCCTCATTGATTTTTGCCAGAGGCTCAGCAAACTCCTCTCTCGCTTCCCACATAAGCCTGGGATACATCCCGTCTGGCCTACATGACTTATCCAACCTGATGCTTTCCAAAAGCTCCAGCACATCCTCTTCCTTAATACCTACATGCTCAAGCTTTTTAGTCCGCTGCAAGTCATCCCTATAATCGCCAAGATCCTCTTCTGTAGTGAATACTGAAGCAAAGTATTCATTAAGTACCTCTGCTATCTCCTCCAGTTCCATACACACTTTTCCACTGTCACACTTGATTGGTCCTATTCTCTCACGTCTTATCCTCCTGCTCTTCACATACTTGTAGAATGACTTGGGGTATTCCTTATTCCTGTCTGCCAAGGCCTTCTCATGGCCCCTTCTGGCTCTCCTAATTTCATTCTTAAGCTCCTTCCTGCTAACCTTATAATCTTCTAGTTCTCTATCATTACCTAGTTTTTTGAACCTTTTGTAAGGTCTTCTTTTCTTCTTGACTAGATTTACAACAGCCGTTGTACACCACAGTTCCTGTACCCTACCATCCTTTCCCTGTCTCATTGGAATGTACCTATGCAGAACTCCATACAAATATCCCCTGAACATTTGCTATATTTCTTCCATACGTTTCCCTGAGAACATGTGTTTCCAATTTATGCTTCCAAGTTCCTGCCTGATAGCCTCATATTTCCCCTTACTCCAACTAAATGTTTCCCTATCTTGTCTGTTCCTATCCTTCTCCAATGCTATGGTAAAGGAGACAGAATTATGATCACCATTTCCAAAATGCTCCCCCACTGAGAGACCTGACACCTGACCAAGTTCATTTTCTAATACCAGATCAAGTACAGCCTCTCCTCTTGTAGGCTTATCTACATATTGTGTCAAGATACCTTCCTGAACACACCTAACAAACTCTACCCCATCTAAACCTCTCACTCTAGGGAGATGCCAATCAATATTTGGGAAATTAAAATCTCCCACCATAACAACCCCGTTATTATTACACCTTTGCAGAATCTGTCTCCCTATCTGATCCTTGATGTCCGTTACTATGGGGTGGTCTATAAAAAACACCCAGTAGAGTTACTAACTTCCTAACTTCTACCCACAGAGACTTCATAGACAACTCCTCCATGACTTCCTCCTTTTCTGCAGCTGTGACACTATTCCTGATCAACAGTGCCACGCCCCCACCTCTTCTGCTTCCCTCCCTGTCCTTTCTGAAACATCAAAAGCCTGGCACTTGAAGTAGCCATTGCTGCCTCTGCACCATCCAAGTCTCTGAAATGGCCACATCATAGCTCCAAGAGCTGATCCATGCTCTAAACTCATCTACTTTGTTCATAATACTCCTTGTATTAAAATAGACACATCTCAAACCATCAGTCTGAATGTGTTCCTTCTCTATCATATACCTATTGTCCCTTTCGCACTGTCTCCAAGCTGTCTCTATTTGTGAGCCAACCTCTCTTTCCTCTGTCACTTCAGTTTGGTTCCCACTTCCCAGCAATTCTAATTTAAACTCTCCCCAATAGCCTTAGCAAACCTTCCTGCCAGGATATTGGTTCCCCTGGGATTCAAGTGTAACCTGTCCTTTTTGTACAGGTCGCACCTGCCCCAAAAGAGATCCCAATGATCCAGAAATCTGAATCCCTGCCCCCTGCTCCAATCCCTGTTATGCATTTATCCTCCACCTCATTCTACTCCTATACTTTCTGTCATGTAGCACAGGCAGTAATCCCGAGATTACTACCTTTGAGGTCCTGCTTCTAAACTTCCTTCCTAACTCCCTGCAGTCTGTTTTCAGGACCTCCTCCCTTTTCCTACCTATGTCATTGGTACCAATATGTTCCATGACCTCTGGCTGTTCTCCTTCCCACTTTAAGATATCGTGGACATGATCAGAAACATCCCGGACCCTGACAGCTGGGAGGCAAACTACCATCTGCGCTTCTTTCCTGTATCCACAGAATCACCTGTCTGACCCCCTAATTATAGAGTCCCCTATCACTACTGCCATCCTCTTCCCTTCCCTACCCTTCTGAGCCACAGGGCCAGACTCTGTGCCAGAGGCGCGACCATTGTTGATTCCCCCAGGTACCCCAACAGTACTCAGATAGGAGTACTTATTGTTAAGAGGGACAGCCACTATGAGATCCCCCTCATTCTCCTGAACTCCAGGGAATACAGCCCAAGAGCTGCCAGATGCTCCTCATATGGCAACCCTTTCATTCCTGGAATCATTCACGTGAATCTTCTCTGAACCCTCTCCAATGTCAGTATATCCTTTCTAAAATAAGGAGCCCAAAACTGTACACAATACTCCCTGTGGTTGCACGAGTGCCTTATAGATCCTCAACATCATATCCCTGCTCTTATATTCTATACCTGTAGAAATGAATGCCAACATTGCATTCGCCTTCTTCACCACTGACTCAATCTGGAGGTTAACCCTTAGGGTATCCTGCACAAAGACTCCCAAGTCCCTTTGCATCTCTGCATTTTCAATTCTCTCCCCATCTAAATAATAGTCTGCCAGTTTATTTCTTCCACCGAAGTGCATGACTATACGCTTCCCAACATTGTATTTCATTTGCCACTTCTTTGCCCATTCCGCTAAACTATCTAAGACTCTCTGCAGGCTCTCTATTTCCTCAACTCTACTGACTCCTCCACCTATCTTTGTATTATCAGAAAATTTAGTCACAAATCAATTAATCCCATAGTCCTAATCATTGACATACATCGTAAAAAGCAGTGGCCTCAACACCGACCCTTGTGGAACTCCACTGGTAACCAGCAGCCAGCCAGAATAGGATCCCTTTATTCCCACTCTGTGTTTTGCTTATCAGCCAATGCTCCACCCATGCTAGTAACTTCCCTGTAATTCCGTGGGATCTTATCTTGCTAAGCATCCTCATGTCAAAGGCCTTCTGAAAATCCAAGTACACCACATCTACTGGTGCTAAACTCCTATCACATCTTCTACAATAGCTTAAGTCTCTTTTGCGCTCAGATCTTGTGTGCAAGCCCCAATGGGAATCATGAAATATTAGTACTCCATTTAGGAGTACTACAGCTGAAATCCATAGTCACAGACATGGAGACTGTAGTAAGCAACATCCTTTTAAGATGTTTAAAAAAATCTACTGATCCTCAAAAATCGGTGAGTGAAGTTTCCCTTCAAGAAAACAGGTACAATTGAAACACTGAGGCCTTGGATCCCCAGCCCCCCCACCCCCCCACTCCCTGCTGTCCCAGTGGTGAATGTACAGAAATCTATAAAATAAAATTGAAGACCACAAAACAAGATTGCAGTACCAGAGGGACATCAGGAACTGCGGTGTACTTTGCTTCATGGAAACATGTCTGACTTCCACCATTTTGGATGCAGCACTGCAGCCTGAAGACTTCACCATCCACTGAAAGGACAGGACGGTTGACTCTTTTAAAGGTAGAGGAGGAGGAGTATGTTTCATGATTAACTCATTGTGGTGCACAGACATGATGATTGTGTCTCAATCCTACTCACATGGTCTGGAACATCCAGCAGTCAACTATCATTTATTTTATATGCCAAGGGAGCTTTCTGCACCTCAGGCCAACATCGGACAGGCACTGGAGGAGCTGAGCACCATGATCAATAGTCACAAACAATGGCCCCTGATGCCCTCCCAATCACTGCAGGGGATTTCAACCTGGCCAATGTGAATTACCACCACCAATATATCACCAGTGGAACTAGAGGCACCTACACACTTGGCTATTATTGTACAACCATTAAGAATGTTTATCATGCCATCTCACACCCACATTTTGGGAAGTCCAATCATCTGGCTGTCCTAACTCCCAGCATACAGGCAGAGACGAAAGACCACAGCATCAGTGGTGAGGATCAAGAAAGTATGGTCAAGGGAAGAGGAACAGCACTTAAAGGCTGCTTTGAGTTAGTGGACTGGACAATAATTGGGGAATTGTCTTTGAATCTGAATGAATATGCCACAGTTGTAACTGACTTCATCAAGACCTGAGTGCGTAACTTTTAGAGAACATACTGGATATACCTAAACCAGAAGCTGTGGATGAACCAGGAGATTTCAAAGTTCAAAGTATATTTATTATCAAAGTATGTATGCAGAATACAACCCTGAGATTTGTTCTTTGCCGCAGACAGACCATGAAACAAAGAAAACCATGGAACCTGTTCAAAGAAAATCATCAACTTCTCCCACCTGCAAAAAAATTCACATCACGCAAACAGCAACAAGATCAACCTCCCCCCCCACGTGCAAAAAACAAATCACGCAAATGGCAACCAGAAAAAAATGAGCAAAAACAAACATAAAAATACAAAATTGAAAGAGTCCAATTGAACTACAGTCAAATCCATAAACTGCAGACCCAGAACTTTGGTACCATCCTCCAACAATATTAAAGGAGAGAGAAAATGCAGGGACTTCCCTCAGTTTGTAGTCAGCTGAAGGCTAAATCTGTGGCATTCAAGACTGGTGATCCAGAACAATATAAGAAGTCCAGGTATGACCTATGGAAGGCTATTGTTAAGAGAACAAAAACTATTCTGATTGAAACCAGAGACTGAATCGGATACACGTCAGCTCTAGCAGGGTTTGCAGGCCATTATTCTCCACAAGGTGAAACCTAACATCATGAATGGCTCTGATGCTTCACTTCCAGATGACTTCAAAGCAACACCTGTGTGAACCACTGCAGCATCTGGTGATCCTGTGATCAGAGCCTCAGAAGTAGAAGTCAGAACATCTTTCATGGGGGTGACCCCTTGCAACACGTCAGGCCCTGATGGAGTACCTGGTAGGGTACTGAGAGCCTGTGCCAAAAAACTAGCGGAAGAGCTCAAGGACATCTTCAATCTCACAGCTACAGTCTGAGGTTCAAAAAGACAACAATACCAGTGCCGAGGAGGAGCAGGTTGAGCTGCCTCAACAACTACCACCCAGTTGCAATGACTATGATGAAGTGCTTTAGTCATGGCCAGAATAAACTCCTGCCTTAGAAAGGATCTGGAGCTGCTGCAATTTGCAAATTGCCACAATAGGTTTCCAGCAGTTGCAATCTCACTAGTTCTCCACTCAGCCTTGGATCACCTGGACAATGGCAATACCTACATCAGCCTGCTGTTCATTGAGTATAGCTCACGCGTTCAGTACTAATCAACTATTTCGAAAACCTGGGCCACTGTACATTCCTCCCCAACTGGATCTTTGACTTCCTCATTGGGAGAGCACAGTCAGTGTAGATTTGAAATAATATCTCCTCCTTGCTCACAGTCAACACTGGTGCACCTCAAGGATGTGTGCTTAGCCCACCGCTCTGCTCTCTTTATACATGTCATCTATAAATTTGTTGACACAACTGTTGTTGTGGTGACGAGGAACTGTACAGGACTGAGATAGATCAGCTGATGGGGTGGTTGCTGTACCAACAACTTTGCACTCAACATCAGTAAGACCAAGGAATTGGTTGTGGACTTCAGGAAGAGGAAATCAAGGGAACACATATCAGTCCTCATCGAGGGATCAAAGTGGAAAGGATGAAAAGGGTGAGCAGTTTCAACTTCCTGGGTGTCAACATCTCCTAAGATCTATCCTGGTCCCAACAGAATGATGCAATTACAGTGGCTACATTTCATCAGGTGTTTGTGGATACTCGAGATGACACTAAAGACTCTTGCAAATTTCTGCAGATGTACCATGGAGAGAATTCTAACTGGCTGCATCACTATCTGCTTTGGAAGGATGACTGCACAGGATCAGATAAAGCTGCATGAAGTTGCTCCATCATGGGCACCAGCTTCCTCAGCATTGAGGACATTTTCAAAAGGTGATGATGCCTCAGAAAGGCGGCATCCATCATTAATTCTCATTGCTACCATCAAGGTGGAGGTACAGGAGCCTGAAGACACATTCAATCTTTTAGGAACAGTTTTTTCCCCTTCTGTCATCAGATTTCTGAATGGACAATGAACCCATGTACACAACCTCAATATCTTTTGCTCTCTTTTTGCACTACTTATTTAATTTTAAAATATATTTCTTGATGTAACTTTTATTATTGTTGCAACGTACAGCTGCCGCAAACCAATACATTTCATGACATATGCCTGCTTCTGATTTTAAATTAGTTTCCTTTATTAGTTCTGACTGGGATTCTTTTGATGGTCTTTGGTCTTGTAAAATACACTAAATTATAAATTTGCATAACTGTGCATGTTTCTACAATGTGTGATCATTCCACCTATGAGTCTTAAAAATGAAATTTCCATATTTTCCTGTACACTGCATCTCTTCTTAAATTGGGCTCTCCTTTCCTATTGTCTGGTTCTGAGAACCATACACTGACAGAGAAAAAAAACTCAAGAATATTCAAACCGATAATGCAGAATCAACAAGGCCAAATTAATGTAGCTAACCCATCTAATGGATAGGGAATTTTGATTTGGGCTGCTGTCATACCTATACATCGCTGTGAGATGAAATCAGTGGATGCAAAACACCTCTGAAGATTACTTTTTTCTTTTTCTGTTGTGCTTCTCCTCCTCTTGTTCAGTAACTAGAGGACAGAGACCTTTTTCTATGGATCAATTTATTTTGCTCCTTGCATCTTCTGCTGCATCCAAATTAGGTCTGTTCCAGGTTTTCCACAGCACTAGTCTGCTCACATTAGTCTCCGAGTTTAAAATGGAACCACTTTCCTTCCATTCTTAGAAAATACTCTTTTCTCTTTTTAGCAAATTCATCCATGGTATAAAAATCAAGAGACATGGTAATGTTAGGAGTGGGTCAACATTGGTTGGTACTGGAGCTTGGATGTTATATTCTTTTATCTTGTTGCATTCATGGACAAAGGTGCATTTGAAGTTGGGTCTTAAGCACTTAATCTTAATCATTAAGCAATAATGATACTGACCTCCAACAAGTATAGCCATGATATATATTATGCTAGGAGTAACTCCAACCACTTGAGCGTTCTCCCAAAATTCTTTCTGTCTTTAATTTAATGTTACAAGAATTTAATCCTGCTTTGAAGTCAAGAACATGTATCCTCACCTCATCTCTGTAATTCAGTTCTTCAAGCTTAGATCTAAGTGGCCATGTGAAACCAAAACACACATCATTAACCAGATTGTTGCCATGCAAGCACAACTTGATAGCACAGAGGACAACACCACTCATCATGCTCATGACTTACAATAGTCTGTGCAAACAGAATTATTCATTTACCGCTTCAAACTTATTGAACCAGGTGCTCTGGTTTCCTCCCACAGTGCAAAGACATACCGGTTAGTAGGTTAATTGGTCATTGTAAACTGTCTCTTGATTAGGCTAGGGTTAAGTAGGTGGGTTGCTGGGCTGTGCAGCTCATTGGGCCAGAGGAGCCTGCTCTGCACTCTACCTCTAAATAAATAAATATCCCTCAAAGCTACTGTGCAACTTGATACTGTGGTTAAGATGCTACTTGCCTTGTTGGCCTTCATTAGTTGGGGGAATTGAGTTTAAGAGCCCAAGCCAATGCTGCACCACGATACAATTCTGGTTAGACCACACTTGGAATACTGTATTCAGTTCTGGTTCCCTCAATATAGGAAGGATGTGAGAAGCTTTAGAGATGATGCAGAGGAGATTCATCAGGATGCTGCCTGGATTAGAGAGGATGTCTTCTGAGGAAAGGTTGAGCAAGCTAGGGTATTTCTCTTTGAAGTGAAGGAAAATGAGAGGTGACTTCACAGAAGTGTACAAGGTGATAACAGTACATAAATTTAAGGTGACTGAAGGAAAGTATTGGCAGGGAGGATGTCAGAGGTAGTTTTTTTTTTAAACACCACAGAGAATAGTGGATACATGGAATGCTCTACTAGAATTGGTGGTAGAGGCATTAACATTAGATATATTTTAGAGACTCTTAGATAGGCACATAGATGAAAGAAAAATGGAGGTCTATATGGGAGGGAAGCATTAGATTGATCTTCGAGTAGGTTAAAATGTTGGTGCAACCTTGCGGGCTGAAAGGCCTGTATTATGTTGCACTACACTGTTACTGTCCACAGCGTGAGGATAAAAGCAGAGGGAGGGATATGATAAGTTGTCAGTGGCTCATCCTCCATTCTGAATTCACCAAATTCAGTATTACAGATTTTGAAGATGGAACTTTTCTCTGTAAGACCGATGAGATGGGCAGCGTTAAAGGCCAAGCAGGTTTATTCTTGTTAGTTTTCACATACTTGTCACAGGCACAGTATGACATGTCTCTTCCAGAACTGTGTCAGGAATGGTGCTATTGAGATACTTTTGATGATAAATTCTGAAGTTCTTCACATTGTTTCACTTACTACTTCTTTCTAGAAAATGTTCTTGACTGAGCTGTATTTATTTCAATAGGCGAAGGAGGGTGATAGGAGACAAAAGGCTGATGCTTTATGTGGTGGGATTTGATGTGACATCATGACTTTTTGGGGTCAGGAGAATTTTCAAGACATTTTTGTCTCCACTATAACAACTATGTCACCAACTCTTCTGGGTCTATTCTGCTGATGGGACAGACATGAATGAAGAAGTCTAGGGCATTAGTTAGAAGGTACAATTCAATTGGGTTATCTGTTAGGCTTCACTTTTACCTGTGAAACAGCTCTTTCAATTTAGATACCAGTCATCAGAGGTGCACAAATTAATCAGTAGTCTAATAGGTGACCCACAGAATCTTATCCGCTAGTCATTGTCCCAGACTAGGTCATTTGCTGGATTTACTGGTATAAATGCACTTTTAACATTAACAGATTCTCCTTTTAACTTAACTCAAAAGGATCATTTGGCTCCTGCCTAGAAGCCTGCACCATAACATTTACTCACTTACTCTCTTTGCCTACCTTTCAGAAACTGTTCAATGTCCTGTTTGATTAAACAATGTTTCAGCCTCACAATCTTGCCATCAGCTAAACTGGCTACTTCCATTAATATTTGCAATTGACCCTTAGGTCAGATTTGGTGAAACTAATCATATTAACATGCAAATGTGGCAGCAACTTTCAGTGGTTGCAAAATCAGAGTAAAAATTATACACCATGGTGTAACCATGAAACTGTTACACCAAAATTGCTGCTCCTTTATGAAATCTTACTCAGAATTGTATTTACTGAAATGTTTGGAACCTAATAGTTTCACACTGAATTCATAAGAAGATGGAATTAACAGTTTCCAATTTCGCTTTTAATTACTGCCAAATTGTTAAAATGAACACTAATATGTTTGGATATTCATTTTATCAAAAGTACAGGATAGAAACCCAAAATGAAAAAATATGGGATCTTTTAAGGAGGTACAGGCAATCCACACGTTATCTCAGATTGTGACGGGGTTCTGTTTCTGAGAACTGATCACAACACCACTCTAATTCTTTTAGTGTTAAAACAGTTATGGAAAAAGGCAGGACTACTCCACAAATGAAATAGCTGAATTGGAAAAAGGCTTGTTTTGACATTGTTAAGACAGGAATGTGCAAATGTTGATCAGGAGAAGCAGTTTGCAAGTAAAGGGATGTTGGACAAGTGTGGCATTTAAAAACCAGTTAGGGAGAGTTCAGGGTCAACATTTTCTTGTTTGAATGAAGTGCAAGAATGGCAAAATTCATGAGGGATGGTGAAGCAACAGTCAGGAAATTGATGGAGGTCAGGCTTAGGAACATTAAGGGAAATGGGTAGTGTGATTACAACAGAGGAGATGCTAGCAGTCTCAGGGTATATTACGGATGACTTCTCAGGGCCTAACCACATATATCTTGGGACATTGTAGGAGGCAAAGGTAGAAATTGCAGGGTCATTAGAAGAAATATATACTGTATATTATCTTTAGCCATGAATGAGGTATCTAAAAATAGGAGAATGGCTAATGCTGTGCCTTTATTTAAGAAGGGCTGCAAGGACAAATCAGGGAATGATAGGTTGCTGAGCCTAACATGACCGATAAAAAAAAGTTACTGGTGGGGATTCTGAGGTACAGGACCTACCAGCAACTGGAAAGGTAGGGATCTGATAAGAGATAGTTGGCATGGATTTCTACAAGAGAAGTTGTGTGTCATAAATTTGATGGAGTCTTTGAGAAGGTAAAAACAAATATTGACTGGTGGAGGGCAGTCAACATTGTCTATATGTGCTCTAGTAAGGCCTTTGACAAGATACTGCATAATAGGCAAATCTGAAATTGGTTTGGTGGAAGGAGAGAGAAGATAGGAGTGGAGGCTTGTGATCAGCTGTGTACCACAGGGATTAGTGTTGGTTCCACTGTTATTCATGATCTGTATTCACCATTTGGATGACAATGTTGGATGACATGGTTAGTAAGTTTACAGATGACATTAAAGCTGGTGGTGTAGTGGCCAGTGAAGAAGGTAGTCTAAGATTACAATAGAATTTAGATGAACTGGGGAAGTGGGTGAAGGACTAGCAGATGGAATTAACACAGACAAGTGCAAGGGCATTTTCATCACTTAAACCAAGACAGGATATTCAAAGTAAATGGTAAGGTCTTAGCAAGTGTTGTGTAAGAGAGAGAGAGCTAGGGGTAGAGGTACATAGTTCCTTGAAAGTGGTGACACAGGTTGATCGTGTGATGAAGGCAATCTAGCCTTCATCAATCACGGCATTAAGTTCAGGAGTTAATATGAACAGTTGCAAGTAAAAGTCTGAAAACCCTTTTCACTTACCTGGCTTCCTGCACTCATAAAATGTGGTCTGATCTTCATCTAAGTCACAATAATGGACAAATGCAATCTGTGTAAACCAATAGCATATGAACAATTGTACTTCTTGTCAATACTGAGTACACCATTTAAACAATCACAGTCTTGATTCAAAAAATGTATGTGAACCTCTGGGGTTATGCTTTCTACAAAACTATTTGGAGTCAGGTGTTCCAATCAATGAGATGAGATTGGAGGTGTGGGTTGTAGAGGTGTCCTGCTCTATAAAAACGACACACAAGGTCAGGTTATTGACAGAGCCTGCTCTTCTCAAGAAAGATCTGGTTACGTGCACCATGTCTTGATCAAAACAACTTTGAGGACTTCAGAATTGTAGAGATGCATGAAGCTAGAAAAGGCTACAAAAGAATTTCTAAAGACCCGATTGTTCATCAGTCCACAGTAAGAGAAACTGTCTACAAATGGAGGAAATTCAGTACTATTGCTACTTTCCACATTCAACCATGAAGCATGGTGGAAGAAGCATCATAATTTGGGGCTTCTTTGCTGCCTTGGGGCCTGGACAGCTTGCAATCATTAAGGGAACAACAAATTCAAAATTGTATCAAGGCATTTTACAGGAGAATGTCAGGGTAGCAGTCTGTCACCTGAAGCTTAATAGAAGCTGATCCACAACACAAGAGTAAATCATCAACAGAACAGTTTAAAAAGAAAATTCATGTTTAAATACAAGGGTTCACATACTTTTCCAGCCTGGACTCTGAATGATTAAACAATGTTTTCAATAAAGACATGAAAAGTACATCTCTTTGAGTGTTATTAGTTTAGGCGATTGTAATTGTCTATTATTGTGACTTAGAAGAAGATCAGACCACATTTTATAGTAATTGATGCAGAAAACCAGGTAATTGCTAAGAGTTCACAACTTTTTCTTGCAACTGTACAAGTCGCTTGTAAGACCACATTTTGCTAACTACTCTCTCAGTATCTCACTACGTGTAGTTTTGGTTGCCCAGCTAAAGGGAGCATGCTATTAAGTTGGAAAGGATGCGGGAAAGATTTGCGAGGATCTGACTGGTACCGGAGGATTTGAGTCATGAGAGGCTAGATAAGGTGGGCATTTTTTCTGAAATATAGTTGGCTGAGGGTGACCTTAAAGTGGTATATAAGATCATGAGTGGCATAGATAAAGTGGATGGACACAGTCAATTTACAAGGGTTGGGCAGTCTAAAACTAGTGTGCAGAGGCTTAAGATGAGCAGAGAAATATTAAAAGGGACCAGAGGGGAAGCTTTTTCAAACAGTGTGTGTTGGTTATATATGACTAATCCAACATGGCACTGAGCTGAGATCTCCATTGAGGTTGCGGCTCAATTTTAATTGTTCTTTAATCCTTTTTTAGGATCATAAGGATAGCTTTTGGGACAAAGAGGAGAGTTAGGGGTCAGGTTAGGGTTGAAGGACAGGTATGTCGCTGAATTAGAGGACAGGTCAGAGTCTATGTCTCTGCTATATATTTGAAGGCCAGTGAGGTGGAACAGGCTAGGATATCCAGTCAGATGCTGGTCCAGAAGACCAGTGTGGATGAGGTCCGGTGGCACCCTAGGGTCAGCAAGTTGTCAGCAGTTCCAGAGTCAGAATTCTATGTGGGCAAGAGTAACTAATTCTATGACCCCCACCCCCCCACCACCCCCGGGATTGTGAATGAGGGAGACTAGAGTTCGAAGACTAGTGGTCAGGGTCCCATCATCAGCAAGTCCGGAGTTTGAGGCCTGGTGTTCAGTGATCAGTGGGTCCTGGGTCAATGCTGAGATTTGAGTCCTGAGGGTTGAATCAGAAATCTGCAAGTCAAGGCCCTCTGGCTGAAGCCCTGAGTCTGCGATTCTCTGCGAGTCCACTGGGGTAGTTGGAGGCCCAATATCCATGAGACCCAGTCCACTGGAGGTTGGAGGCTGAAGAAGATGGCTTAAACTGGGGTTAAGTGACCATGAATGTGTGACATGGGAGGGAGGAATGGGACTTACTTTGCTGTTGTTGTTTTGTTGCATGTTGTGCTCTGTGTTCTGTCAAATATTATGGACATGCTATGCTGGTGCCCGAATAAGTGGCAATACCTGTGGGCTGGCCCGCACACCTTCAGGTATATTGGCTATCAATGCAAATGACACATTTCACTGGATGTTTTGATTTACGTGATAAATAAACTTGCATCTTGTTAAGAGGAAGTTGTAGAAGCAGGTATAATCACAATGTTCAAAAGACATTTACATGGGTACATGAACAGAAAAAGCTTTGAAGGATATAAATCAAATGCAGGGAAATGAAACAACTCAAGAGATACATTTTGGTTGGCATGGATGAGTTAGGCCAAAAGGTCAGTTCCTGTGAAGTATAAATCTGACTCTATGGATGTCTATCCATCTCTGCCTGTTGGAGGGAGAGGAAATCACAGAGACAACTGTGGTGGGAAAACAAACAGGCATGGAAGCAGTAGCTGCTAGCTGGGCCTTACTGATTCAGTGAGCAAGCGAGTCTGATCAATACTCCCAGCTCTGCTCAATCCTGCCCCCAACTGTTGCTGATTGTTTACAGGGGGTGTGGGTGGAAGAGAGAGAAGGCATAGGGAAATGTCCCATTCCCACCTGGTAGAAGACACCTGCTGCCAACCAGCAGCCAAAAATCCATCCCATCTATCCCACTGGTTATTTGTACGCTGGGGGTGTCCATAAATTGGGTTTTTGTAACCTGGAAGGACATGTAGAAGATGCCGAAGGATTGTAAAGAGGCATATGAAATAATGTTTGTTTAAGAAATGCTTTAAGAACATTTCTAGTAACTACAAGCACACCAGTTTATCATTGGTAATAGGCAACAATAATCGAAAAATTTATAGATATTTGTGATGGTCTGAGTAATTGACAGCTAGCATGGATTTGTTAAAAGCAAATGTTATTTGACTAACTTAGCTGAATGTTCTGATGGAGAAGGCTGATGAAGGGAATGCAGTGAATGGTTTCATATAGATTTTAAGGAAGTGTTTGACAATATGCTAAGTGGGTGCAAAAAATTAACGAGTAAGCATTTTTAGTTACAACTTAGGTGGGAGTAACTGGATTTTCTCCAACGAGGAAAAGAAATTTCAGGGATTTGATAGAAATATACAAAATCATGACAGATTGTTCAAGTTGTTCCCATTAGCTGATGGTACAATGGTTAGGAAACACAGATTTAAATTTTTGGACAAAGTATACAAGCACGAGGAAGAACTTTATGCTGTATTGAGTAGGAATGGTCAAAAAACAGTTGCTGAAGTTGGTGGAAGAGAAGATGACCAACAATTTGGAAAAAATGTATAGATATAGAAACTTGCAGGGCTATGAGGATAGAGCGGGTGCATGCAATGGACCAGATTGCCAAATAATCTCCCCTGCCATAATGACTCAGTCCACCATTTTGTCGGCATTCACTGGTTCAGACTGTGCACTACTCAGTAACAGCTCTGAACCTTGACCAGTTAATGGTACACATTTGTTATTCCTATTCATATATATCCCAGATTATTTACCAAAACAACCATACACTTTCAATAGCTGGTTGTTAGGAATTTCCAGTGGGGAAAAGCGTCATCTGTGGACAAAAATACAATGAATGTTGGCAATTTCTCACTGATTGCTAAAGAGTAATGCTTTTGATACTTAGACTTGAATGCAGTAATGCTCCTTTTGATTAATCATCAAAATCTATCCATTATAGACATTATCTTGTCCAAAACACACATTACCCTACAACTGTAATTATTCCTTCCCCCAGCACCCCTCCATCCATCTCAGGATTAAATCAGCAGTTGCTAGGTGGTGCATCTTGAAGGACCTGAGGGCCTATTCTGCACTGTATCTAGATAAATAAAATAAATATATGCAGCCTAATACATTGAGTAGTGTTGTATTTTGGTGCAGGATCTTCAACTTTTTCCATTGTCCTTTCATTCCCTTACCATTACATTATTTAATCTCACCAATCCTCTGTTAATGTCAAAATACCAGTCCTCGTTTATCTTATGCTACTGCCACCATGCCTCAGGTCAATTCATAAAGTACTGTACACATCCAACTTCAAATTTCTTGGCAGTGCTTGTGCCCCTTTGTTTATAGCATTGAAGCATTTAGCTCATTCAATACCATTTCATTATCCCTGTGCTTTGTGACACATCCCCACCCCCCATTCTGAGTCTTCTCAAAATATCCCTCGTAATTACCACATTACTGCTGGTGCTCATTTTTGATAAGCGTACAGCTATTTCTGTCACTGCACATAGATAAACAGTACCTGTTGAATAAAATGTACCAACCCACTCCTTTTTATCTTGGAACAATCACCTCATTGAACACTTTCTATCTTGCCAGATATCAGGTTAGGTTTTGGCCTGAAATTTTTTTGCCCTGATCAGAAGGGAGATCAAAGAAATGGATGTTTTATTTTAATGGAAATGGTTCCTGGAGAGGACAAATGATCAAAAACGTTTGGAAAAGTTTCTTGCACCATGCAAGTAACTAACAAAATTGGTTAACAGCAGGGAAGAAAATCTATTATTCATGCTTTATCACTTACTTCTCGACACATGTGGATTCATTAAAATCACTTTCATCCCTACAAAGAAAATCCTCTGATTAGGTTGAATTTGGTACTTTTATGAACCATTTATCACATATGACACAAAGGAATTAATGAAAACAGATGGTTCACACCAACAGATGGTTTTTACATTTTATGAATGCTCAAAATTTAAAAGGCTGTTCAGCTATTAAGCCTCACCTTCCACAGATCATGTACATCACTCATCATGGGCTTGCATCTGCTTCATCTATGCCCTTACCATAAATTTAGTTATTTGGATTATACCATTACACAGATTTTAAGAAACAAACCCAACTCTGAAAATTTATTATCAAAGTCCAGGAATAGTCAAACAAATCATCTCATATGGAGCAATCCACTATTGCAGAAGGGATGTAATTTTTAATTTATATAAGATGAGAATAATTATTTTTGAATTACAATTAAATCATAAGCAGACTACCAACTTTTTAAATAGTTACACATTCACTGGAATTGTCTAAATTACACACACCCCATTTTCTGGTAGGCATTTTTAAATGCATGCGTCTGTAAATTTTGGTTTAGCTTGTTGATACTAAGTTTGTAAATATCGTTAAACAGAACTGCCTATTCTTCTGCTACTGTTTATAAAGTTTCATGGAAATTAATAAAACTCAGTTAAGTGCATTATATAGCATTTTTTCAGGTCCATTTGATCTCTATTGTTTTTTTTTTGAGTATCGTCTATCGGTGGCCGAAGGTGTAGTGGCATCCACACCGGACTTTGGGGCGAGTGGTCCTGGAATTGAATCCAGCTGGCTCCCTGCACACTTTCCATCCGCGCTGGGTTGAGCCCTGAGTTAGCAACCCGGCCTCGTAAAACAGTCAACTGCTAAAGAAATGGCAAGGCTGCTGCCCGATGGGCCAATAGGCACAGTAAGGAACTTACTTTTTAAAAGATCTTTACTATCACTAATAAAAATGAACTTGTTTAAACCAGAGGAATATCATATTTTGCCACACTCAAATAAACTGAAATTGCTCAAACATTTTAGCTGCCTCTGCAACCAAGACCATTATTTTAAAAGTTTCTTCTCACTTTCAGCCTTCTCTCTCATTTTACTTGCTCTTACCCATTATGCAGCTTTGCATTCTCCTAAACTACCAAGCATTTTGCAGACGCTATCCCAACCAATCACACCACCCTATTCTCAAATTTGTTGCATGAGCATATTTTTCTAGGCCTCCTTGGAGGGTACATAAAACCATACATTGCTTAAACAAAGCAAAAATCATCCCCATTCAACAAAATTTCACAATGTAAATCCTGATGAAGGGTCTCGGACTGAAACGTCGACAGTGCTTCTCCCTATAGATGCTGCCTGGCCTGCTGTGTTCCACCAGCATTTTGTGTGTGTTGTTACAATGTAAATCCTGTCGGCTTCCTTCATACCCCTTACATAATATCCTCTTGTACTCCGCCAGTACATCAATAATTTTAACCTTTCTGTTATTCTCCCCAGAATATTTGTTTATAACAAAGATCTTTCCATCCAAAGCTATATTATTGAACAATTTAATTGCGATTAAAAGTCATGGATAGAACAGTACAGCATAGGAACAGGCTTTTTGGCCTGCAATATTGTGGTAACACAATTAAAATAATCAAACACGAAGAAATCTGCAGATGCTGGAAATTCAAACAACACACACAAAATGCTGGTGGAATGCAGCAGGTCAGGCAGCATCAATAGGGAGAAGCGCTGTCGATGTTTTGGGCCGAGACCCTTCGTCAGGGCTAACTGAAAGGAAAGATAGTAAGAGATTTGAAAGTAGGAGGGGGAGGGGAAAATACGAAATGATAGGAGAAGACTGGAGGGGGTGGGGTGAAGCTGAGAGCCGGAAAGGTGATTGGAAGTGATACAGCGCTGGAGAAGGGAAAGGATCATGGGACGGGAGGACTAGGGAGAAAGAAAGGGGGAGGGGAGCACCAGAGGGAGATGGAGAACAGGTAGGGTGATGGGCAGAAAGAGAGAAAAAAAAGGAGGGGGGAAAAACTAAATATATCAGAGTTGGAGTAAGAGGGGAGGAGGGGCATTAACAGAAGTTAGAGAAATCAATGTTCATGCCATCAGGTTGGAGGCTACCCAGACGGTATATAAGGTGTTGTTCCTCCAACCTGAGTGTAGCTTCATCTTGACAGTAGAGGAGGTCATGGATAGACATATCAGAATGGGAATGGGACGTGGAATTAAAATGTGTGGCCACTGGGAGATCCTGCTTTCTCTGGCGGACAGAGCGTAGGTGTTCAGTGAAACGGCCTCCCAGTCTGCGTTTCAGTGAAACGGTCTCCCATTGGCCAGAAGAACAGTCTTCTCCTATCATTTCACATTTTCCCCTCCCCCTCCTACTTTCAAATCTCTTACTATCTTTCCTTTCAGTTAGTCCTGATGAAGGGTTTCGGCCTGAAACGTCGACAGTGCTTCTCCCTATAGATGCTGCCTGGTCTGCTGCGTTCCACCAGCATTTTGTGTGTGTTAAAAGAATAATCAAATGGCCAACTAAACTAATCTCTTCTGCTTACACAACGTCCATATCCTTTTTTCCTCACATTCCTGTGCCCATCTAGATATCTCTTAAAAGTCCCTAATTTATCTGCCTCTACCACCACCCCAGGCAGTGCATACCAGGCAGCCACCACTGTTGGTGAAAAAAAAACTTGCTCCCCACATCTCCTTTGAAACTTAATCCTTCTCACTCTGGTATTAGACATTTCAACCCTGGTAAAAAGATACTGTCTGTCAACTATATCTATACTTCTCAATCTTATCAACCTCTATCCACCTCTGCTGCTTCAGAGTAAACAAGTCAAGTTTGTACGACCACTTGAGATAGCACATGCCCGCTAAACCACCAGGCAGCATCATGATAAGCTGCTTCTACATCCTCTTCGAAGCCTCAACATCCTTCCTATAATGTGGCGATAAGAACTGCATGCAATACTCCACAGAAAGCCTAACTAGAGTCTTATAAAGCTGCAATACAACTTCCCGCTTTTGAACTCAGTGCCTCGACTAATAACAGCAATCATGCCATATGCCTTCCTTAATTACACTATCAGCCTGTGTAGCCACTTTCAGGGAGCTATGAACTTCCACCCCAAGATCCTTTTGCTCATCGACACCATTAAATATCTTGCAATCAACAGTTTAATTTCTCTTTACATTTGACCTACCAAGGTGCAACACTTCACATTTGGCAGGGTTAAATTGCACCAGCCATTTCTCTGCACATTATCTGCAACAGATTTACATCTCGCTGTTTTCTTTATCAGTCACATACACTATCTATAATACCACTAATCTTTACATCATCTGCAAATTTAAAATCATTCATTGAGGGACCTAGAAGTGTTTGCCCTATAATGAATATTTCCCCAGTTGACTATCACCTGCTTTAATCATACAGCCAAGGTACTATTTCATCCATATCAATTTCATCTGTTGCTATGTTTATTCCAATACTGCTGTTTAAAGGTTAAAACCCTCCATCGCCACCTTAAACTTTAAAATTCTTGTTGACTGTACTACACAGGCTTCTAATTCTAAGCACAAGAGATTCTGCAGATGCTTGAAATCCAGACCAACACACAAAATGCTTTGAGGAATTCAGCAGGTCAAGCAGCAGTATGGAGAGGAATTAACAATTGATGATTTGGGCTGAGACACTTCATCTAGACTGGGAAGGAAGGTGGTGGTGGTGGGGGGGGGGGGGGGGGGTTGCAGTAAAGAAACCAGGAAAAGAAGTTGGGGAGAGGGGAAGGAGCACAAGATGGCAGGTGATAGGTAAAATCAAATGAGAGGAAAGGAGGGATGGGTTGGGGGAGGAAATTTGGGAAGAAAATTTAGGTAGAAAAGCTAAAGGGGAGAAGGAGAAATGAGTGTGGACCTTGGGAGAAAGGGAAGGAGGGGTACCAGAGGGATGTGATGGGCTGATGAGGAGAAAAGAAGAAAGAGGGGAGCCAGAATGGAATAAGAGAAAAGGGGGAGGGGGAAAATTACCAGAAGTTAGAGAAACTGATGTTTATGCTGTTCAGTTGGAGGCTGCCTGAGTGGAATATGAACTGTTGCTCCTCCAACCTGAGAGTGGTCTTATTGAGGAAGTAAATAGGCCGTGGGCCAACATATCACAATTGGAATGGGAAATAGAATTAAAATGGGTGGCTACTAGAAAATCACAGCTGTTGTGATTTCCCAGTGCATGGAGCAAAGGTGCTTGATGAAGTAGTCGTCCAATCTATGTCAGATCTCACCACTTTAGAGGAAGCCACATCAGATAAGAGTAGATGACCTTGCAGGTGAAGCTTTGCCTCATTTGGAAGGACTGATTGGGTTCCAAAATGGTGAAGGAGCAACTGTAGCACTTGTCCTCCTTGCAGAGATAAGTGCCAGAGGGGTGAACGGTGGGGAGGGACACATGACAGTAATGTCAAGAGAGATCCCCAGGAAAAGCAGAGTGGGGTGTGTGGTGTGGAAAGAAAGATGTGTTTTGTGGTAAGATTGGTGTAAATTGTAGAGAATAACATTTTCTCACAGGTTTGATGATGAGGTTGGGATTATTGCAGAGAGAGGAAAGTGTCCTGTAAAAATGTCATTCTCTTTTCTCATTTACTCTGTCCCTGCCATATTTGTTTGTGTGATGGGAAGAAGGGGCAAGGGCAAGTGTCTGGGAAATGGAAGAGAAATCGCTGAAGGGAGCATTGGAAGGGAAACCCTGTTCTTTAAAGGAGGACGATGTATCAGATGTTCCAGAATAAAAAGTCTCATCCTGAGTACAGATATGGCAGAGACAGAGGAACTGAGAAAAGAGAAAGACATTTTTTCAGGATGCTACTCTCCTCTCTCTTCATTAATCCCAACCTCATCATTAAACCTGCAAACAAAAGGGGTGCTGATGTAGTCTGGAGGAATGCCCTCTACCTTGCTGAGGCCAGGTGGTAACTCTCAGACTCTTACATGCCCCTTAAAAAGGACCCCACTAATGAGCATCAGGGCATTGCCACCTGCGCCATCACCAACCTTACCAATTCTTGAGATCTCCCATCCACTACCACCAACTTTAGTTCCTTTACCCCACACTGCTCATTTTTACTTCCTACCCAAGATCCACAAACTGTCCCATTGTTTCTGCCTGCTTCTGTCCCAGTGAACTCAGGACCACATATCTTAACTTCATTTTGTCCCTCTTGTTTCAGTCCCCTCCCACTGACACCTGTGACACTTCACATGCTCTCACTCTCTTCAATCACTATCAGCTCCTTGGATCTGACTGCCTCATTTTCACTATGGATGTTCAGTCCATCAATAAGGCCTTAAGACTCTCTGCTTCTTTCTAGACAACAAACCTAACCAGTTCCCCTCCACCACCACTGTCCACTGTCTTATGGAACAAGTCCGCACACTCAGTAAATTATCTTTTGGCTCCTCCCACTTTGATCAAACCCAAATTGTAGCCATGGGTACCCCAATGGGCACCAGCTAACCTGTCTTTTTGTCAACTACATAGAACAGTCCATGTTATAAGTCTACACTGGCAATGCTCCCCAACTCTTTCTGTGCTATATTAACAACTGTATTGATGCTGCTTCCTGCACCCATGCTGAGCTCAACAATTTCATCTCCTTTGCCTCCAACTTTCACCCTGCCCTCAAATTTACTTGATCCATCAGACACCTCTTTCCCTTTTCTCACTGTCTACCGATAGCTTTTATAAACCTTCACATAATTATCTTGAATGTACCTTTTCCCACCCTTGTAAAAACCCTTTTCTCAGTTCCTCTGTCTCTGCCACATCTGTTCTCAGGATGGGGCTTTCCATTTCAGAACATCTGAGGTGCCCTCCTTCAAAGGACAGAGTTTTCCTTCCTCTACTATTGAAGCTGCCCTCACTTGTACTCCTCCATTTCCCAGACATCAGCCTTATCTCATCGCTATAACAGGGATAAAGATCCCTTTGTACCGCCCCACAAGCATCCACATCCAGCACATCATTTTCGACAACTTCCGTAATCTTCAACAGAATCCTACCACTTCTTTCTCTCCACCTCCCACTCTCTGCTTCTGCAGGGATTGCTCTCTCCCCAACTTCCTTGTCCATGTGTTCCTCCCCACTGATCTCCTTCTGGCACTTATCCCTGCAAGCAGGACAAGCCCTACACATGCCCTTCACCACCACTCAAGGCCCCAACAGCCCTTCCAGGTGAAGCAACATTTCACCTGCAAGTGTGTCAGGGTCATCTACTATCTTGTGCTCCCCATGTGGCCTCCTCTACATGGGCAAAACCCGATATAGATTGGGATCCGCTTCATCAAGTACCAACAGGTATGATTCTCTTCCAGTGATCATCCATTTTAATTCCTATTCGCAGTCTATGGCCACCTCTATTGCCACGATGAGGCCACTCTCAGGATGGTGGAGCAAAACCTCATATTCCATCTAACCTTTGGTAATTTACCCTCTCCTTTTCCATTCCCTATACTGGCTGGTTCCCCTCTCACCCCTTCACCTCACCTACCCATCACCTTCTTCTCTCTGAACAGATTCCTTCTTCAGCCTTTTATCACCTATCACTTCCCAGTTTCTTTCTTCTTCTCCCCTCCCCCATCCACCTACTCTGGTTTTCTTTCCCCTTCCTACCCAGTCCTGAAGGGTCTCTGCTCGAAACATTGATTGTTAATTCCCCTCCATAGATGCTGCCTGATCTGTTGGGTTCCTGCAACATTTTGTGCACTTCTCATTTGTTCTTTTTCAACGAGTGTTTTTCAATATTTTCAGTCTACATTTTAAATCCCATTTCCTGCTTTGAACGAAATGTCATCTCTCCAGCGAGACAAATTTACCCTTCTGATAGCACAAGGCTCCTTTTCAATCAACCTCTTGCTTCCCTCTGCATTCATATAACCCACCCACAGGCTCCCACTGCCTCTTCAAAATGAACTCATTGAAACATGCTAAAACTATGACCTAATGCTCACTGTGATATTCCATAAGTGGGGAAATGCCTTAATCACTACCCTCCCCCGGTAATCATGATGAGAATCTGACAGCAAAACATTTATCACCTTCTGTCATGATTTAACTGCTGATGTGTTAGCAAATTTCAAAGCAAGCTTTGCTCACCTTTTAATCCCACAGTTTTTATATTTGCTAGCACATCATGGAGTAAAAATGAAAAGCTGTTTTCAGAACATATCCCAGAGATTGTTATTGATCATAACGTCAAAGTGCAAAGATGAAAATAAAACTTGAAAATACAGTCAAGAGTGAGTAACTTCTAAGAGCTTAAGGATAGAAATGGAATAGTGAAATGGGCAGACTCTGTATAGCTCAGCATGGGCTAGATGGGCTGAAGGGTCTGTTTCTGAGCTGTACCTTTCTATGACTATGACATTTAGCATAACAAAATGATATAGTTAAGAAATATAATGGCATAATTTTTCAATTGGTGCAAAAATAGGCTGTTAAAATCATGCAGAGTCATTGCCTTTAATAATAAATGAAGAGTAAAAAAAGGAAGTTATTCCTTATCCTCAGATTCAGAAAATCATTGGAGGAAATCCAGATTGATGCTTCATTTAGGCTGTAGAAAAAGCCTCTTAAACCTTGAGCTAGGTAGGATCTGGTAGAAGGTTCATGATCCCATTAACTTTAAAAGAGATTGCAGGCTATGGATACAGAGCAAAAAGGAAGGGAAGGTCTTTGATTACTTCTGATTAGTTTAATGGTTGACACAACAAGCTTTTGGCTAGTCTTTTGAAAATGCTATTAAAATGATTGTTAAGTTTTCTGGCACCTCTGAATATTAGAGTCATTCACTGTCACAAATTTTGTAGCATCCAATTTGGGGATGGGGATTGGTCAGTCCGCTAAGTTTTCAGGAACAGTTTCCTCATTGCACAATTGGAGATCTTGGCACCATTCCAACCATGCAATTGGGAGACCAGATAGATTTGCTAGAGCTACGAGGATGGATCAGTTTGGCATGGGGGTGGAATTCCATGTATTGGGGAAGTAAACAAGACACTAGAATATCGTGCAGCAGTCAGTGACAGTAAGTTGAATAGGTATAATGAGCAGGAGGATGACAGGGAGCAAGGAAAGCCTGTTGGATTAAACTGCATTGATTTGGATGTAAGCTGTCTGACAAGTAAGGTAGATAAACTTAGGGCTTGTATAACTCACGGGACTGTATAGCCATTACTGGAAACATGGTTAAAGGAGAGACAGGACTGGCAGCTTTATGGTGCTTTCTTTAGGTGTGATAGAGGCAGAGGAAAGAGGATGGAAAACTGCATTTTTGATTAAGGGGTATGTTGCAGCAGTAGTCAGAGATGAAATTATTGAAAGGCTTTATGTGTGGAGCTAAGAAATAAAACAGGGATGATCACATTGTTGGGGTTGTACTATAGTCAATGGGAATTAGAAGAATAGATATGCAGGGGGATTACGGAGAGTTGTAAGAAAAATAGAATTGTTATAGTAGGGTCATAGAGAATTACAGCACAGAAACAGGCCCTTAAGCCCATCCAGTCCATACTGAAACCATTTAAATTGCCTACTCACATCGACCTGCACTGGGACCATAGCCCTCCATATCCTCACCAATCATGTACCTATCTAAACCTCTCTTAAATATTGACATCGAGCTTGCATGCACCACCTGCACTGGCAGCTCAATCCACACTCTCATGATTCTCTGAATGAAGAAGTTTCCCTTCATGTTCCCCTTAAACTTTTCACTTTTCACCCGTAAGCCATGACCTCTGGTTGTAGTCCCACCTAACCTTAGTGGCAAAAGCCTGCTTGCATTTACCCTAACTAAACCCCTCATAACTTTGTCTGTTTCTCAAATCCCTCCTTAATCTTCTATGCTCTAAGGAATACAACCCAAACTTATTCAATCTTTCTTTGTAACTCAGGTCTTCCAGACCCGGCAACATCCTTGTAGCTTTTCTCTGTACTCTTTCAACCTTGTTTATATCTTTCTTGTAGGTAGGTGACCAAAACATGCACACAATACTCCAAATTAGGCATCATCAATGTATTATACAACTTCAACATGACATCCCATCTCCTGTACTCAATAATTTATAAAGGACAATGTGCCAAAAGCTTTCTTTACGGACTTATATACCTGTGATGTCAGTTTCAATGAATTATGAACTTGTATTCCCAAATGCATTTGTTCTACCACACTCCTCAGTGCCCTACTGTTCACTGTGTAAGACCTCCCCTGGTTGGTCCTACTGAAATGCAAAACCTCGTACTTGTCTGCATTAAATTCCATGTGCTATTTTCAGCTTGTTTTTCCAGGTGATGCAGATCCCTCTGTAACCCATGATAGCTTTCCTCTCTGTCCATTGCACCCTCAATCTTGCCATCCGCAAATTTGCTAATCCAGTTAACCACATTATCATCCATATCATTGATATAGACAACAAGCACAAAGAATTCAGCACCAACCCCTGCGGCACACCACTAGTCATAAGCCTCCAGTCAGAGAGGCAACCATCTACTACTACTCTCTGGCTTCTCCCACAAAGCCAATGTCTAATCAAATTTACTACCTCATCCTGAATGCTGAGCGACTAAACCTTCTTGACCAACCTCCTATGTGGGACCTAGTCAAGTGCCTTACTAAAGTCCATGCAGACAACATCCACTGCCTTGCCTTCATCCACTTTTCTGGTAACTTCCTTGAAAAACTCTTAAGATTGGTGAGACATAACCTACCACGCACAAAGTCTTGCCGATTATCGTTAATCAGTCCATGTCTATCTAAATACAGTGGCATGCAAAAGTTTGGGCACCCCTGGTCAAAATCTCTGTTACTATGAATAGCTAAGTGAGTAAAAGATGACCTGATTTCCAAAAGGCATAAAGTTAAAGATGACACATATCTTTAATACTTTAAGCAAGATTACTTTTTTATTTCCATCTTTTAGTTTCAAAATAACAAAAAAGGAAAAAGGCCCGAAGCAGAAGTTTGGGCACCCTGCATGGTCAGTACTTAGTAACATCCCTTTTGGGAAGCATCACAGCTTGTAAACGCTTTCTGTAGCCAGCTAAGAGTCTTTCAATTCCTGTTTGGGGGATTTTCACCCATTCTTCCTTGCAAAAGGCTTCTAGTTCTGTGAGATTCTTGGACCATCTTGCATGCACTGCTCTTTTGAGGTCTATCCACAGACTTTCGATGATGTTTAGGGCAGGGGACTGTCAGGGCCATGACAAAACCTTCAGCTTGCGCCTCTTGAGGTAGTCCATTGTGGATTTTAAGATGTGTTTAGGATCATTATCCTGTTGTAGAAGCCATCCTCTTTTCACCTTCAGCTTTTTTACAGACGGTGTGATGTTTGTTTCCAGAATTTGCTGGTATTTAATTGAATTCATTCTTCCCTCTACCAGTGAAATGTTCCCTGTGCCACTGGCTGCAACACAAGCCCAAAGCATAGATAGACAGATAGATAGATAGATAGATACTTTATTCATCCCCATGGGGAAATTCAACTTTTTTTCCAATGTCCCATACACTTGTTGTAGCAAAACTAATTACATACAATACTTAACTCAGTAAAAAATATGATATGCATCTAAATCACTATCTCAAAAAGCATTAATAATAGCTTTAAAAAAGTTCTTAAGTCCTGGCGGTAGAATTGTAAAGCCTAATGGCATTGGGGAGTATTGACCTCTTCATCCTGTCTGAGGAGCATTGCATCGATAGTAACCTGTCGCTGAAACTGCTTCTCTGTCTCTGGATGGTGCTATGTAGAGGATGTTCAGAGTTATCCATAATTGACCGTAGCCTACTCAGCGCCCTTCGCTCAGCTACCGATGTTAAACTCTCCAGTACTTTGCCCACGACAGAGCCCGCCTTCCTTACCAGCTTATTAAGACGTGAGGCGTCCCTCTTCTTAATGCTTCCTCCCCAACACGCCACCACAAAGAAGAGGGCGCTCTCCACAACTGACCTATAGAACATCTTCAGCATCTCACTACAGACATTGAATGACGCCAACCTTCTTAGGAAGTACAGTCGACTCTGTGCCTTCCTGCACAAGGCATCTGTGTTGGCAGTCCAGTCTAGCTTCTCGTCTAACTGTACTCCCAGATACTTGTAGGTCTTAACCTGCTCCACACATTCTCCATTAATGATCACTGGCTCCATATGAGGCCTAGATCTCCTAAAGTCCACCACCATCACCCCCGTGCTTAACAGTTAGAGAGGTGTTCTTTTCATGAAATTCTGCAGCCTTTTTTCTCCAAACATACCTTTGCTCATTGCGGCCAAAAAATTCTATTTTAACTTCATCAGTCCACAGGACGTTTCCAAAATGCATCAGGCTCGTTTAGATGTTCCTTTGCAAACTTCTGACACAGAATTTTGCAGTGAGGACGCAGGAAAGGTTTTCTTCTGATAACTCTTCCATGAAGCTCATATTTGTGCAGGTGTCGCTACACAGTAGAACAGTGCACCACCACTCCAGAGCCTGCTAAATCTTCCTGAAGGTCTTTTGCAGTCAAATGGGGGTTTTGATTTGCCTTTCTAGCAATCCCATGAGCAGTTCTCTCAGAAAGTTTTCTTGGTCTTCCAGACCTCCACTTGACCTCCACTTGACCTCCATCGTTCCTGTTAACTGCCACTTCTTAATTACATTACGAACTGAGGAAACGGCTACCTGAAAACGCTTTGCTATCTTCTTATAGCCTTCTCCTGCTTTGTGGGCATCATTTATTTTAATTTTCAGAGTGCTAGGCAGCTGCTTAGAGGAGCCCATGGCTGCTGATTGTTGGGACAAGGTTTGAGGAGTCAGGGTATTATTAAAGCTTTGAAATTTGCATCACCTGGCCTTTCCTAACGATGATTGTGAACAAGCCATAGCCCTAACATACTAATTAAAGTCTGAGACCTTGGTAAAAGTTATCTGAGAGCTCAAATCTCTTGAGGTGCCCAAACTCTTCCATGGCGCTCCTTTCCTTTTTTTTTACTCTAAAATTGTACAAAACAAAAACAATACACTAATCTTGCTTCAAATGTTGAAAAGAATGTTTCATCTTTAACTTTATGACTTTTGGAGATCAGTTCATCTTCTACTCACTTAACTATTCACAGTAACAGAAATTTTGACTAGGGCTACGCAAACTTTTGCATGCAACTGTATATAACTGGTCCCTTAGTTTACCTTCCAATAATTTTTCCATAACTGATGTCAGACTCACTGGCCCATAATTTCCTGGTTCATGTTTACAGCCTTTCTTAAACATAACAACATTGGCTATCCTCCAATCCTCTGGTACCTCTCCAGTCACTAAGGATGTTTTAAATATCTCTGCTAGGGTTCCAGCAATTTCTGCACTTGCCTTCTGTAGGGTCCGAGGGAACACCTTGTCAGACCTTGGGGATTTATCCACTCTGATCTGCCTCAGGATAGCAAACACCTCCTCCTCTGTTATCTGCACAAGGTCCATGAAGTTGATGCCGCTTTGCCTCATTTCTATAGACTGTGTTTGTCTCCTGAGTAAATGCAGATGCAAATAATTTATTTAAGATCTCTCCCATTTGTTTTGTTTCCACACATGGATAACCGTTCTGCTCTTCCAGAGGACCAATTTTGTCCCTTGCAATCCTTTTGTTCTTAACATATCTGTAGAATCCCTTAGGATTCTCCTTCACCTTGTCTGCTAGAGCAACTTCATGCCTTCTTTTAGCCTTCCTGATTTCTTTCTTAAGTGTTCTCTTTCATTTATGTACTCCATAAGCACCCCACTTGCTGCTACCTGCCTGTACCTGCTATGCACCTTTTTTCTCTTAATTAGGGCCTCAATATCTCTTGAAAACCAAAGTTCCCTACACTTATTATCTTTACCTTTCATTCTTTGTACTCTCAAAATTTTGCTTTTGAAGGCCTTCCATTTACCAAGTACATCTTTGCCAGAAAACTGCCTGTCCCAATCCACATTTGCTAGATCATTCTAATGCCATCAAAATTGGCCTTCCTCCAATTTAGAATCTCAACCCATGAACCAGAGCTATCTTCTTGCATAATTTACTTTGAAACATTTAGCTTCATGGTCTCCAGATGCAAAGTGTTCTCCTACACAAACTTCTGTCACTTGTCCTGTCTCATTCCCTAATAGCAGATCAAGTATCGCATGCTCTCTCACTGGAACTTCTATGTACTGAAGGAAACCTTTCCTGAACACAATTGACAAACTCTATTCCATCTAGTCCTTTTACAATATGGGATTCCCAGTCAACATATGGAAAGTTAAAGTCACTTAGTATAACAACCTTATGTCTCTTGCAAAAGTCTGTGATCTCTTTACAAATTTGTTCCTCTAAATCCCTAGGACTGTTGGGTGATCTGTAATATAATCCTTTAAATGTGGTCATACCTTTCTGATTTCTCAGTTTCATCCATAATGCTGGACGAGATCTCCAGTCTATCATTATGGAGCACTGCCGTGACATTTTCCCTGACTAGAAACACCGACCCTCCTCCTTTAATCCCTCCTGCTCTGTCACATCTAAAACAATAGAACCCTGGGATACTGAGCAGCCAGTCCTGCCCCCACCCCTGCAACCAAATCTCACTAATAGCTACACTGTCACAATTCCAGGTGTTGATCTATACCTCGAGATCACCTGCCTTTCCCACAACACTTCTTGCATTGAAATACATGCAGCTCAGTACACTAGTTGCACCATGCTCAACCTTTTGATTCCTGACATTGTCTGAGGTTTACCAGTATCTGTCTCCACAACTTCTCCACTAACTATTCTGGCATTCTGTTCCCACCTCCCCCCCCACCCCCGCAACTCTAGTTTAAACCCCATCGTGCAGCATTGTCAAACCTTCCTGCTAGCATATTAGTCCCCCTCCAGTTCAGGTACAATCAGTCCCTTCTGTACAGGTCCCACCCTTCCTGGAAGAGAGCCCAATGATCCAAAAATCCTTCCTCCATCAATTCCTTAGCCACACGTTAAACTGTATAATCTTCCTAGTTCTGGCCTCACCAACATGTGGCACAGGTAACAATTCTGAGATCATAATCTGGGAGGTCCTACCCTTTAACTTAGCACATAACTCCCTGAACTTCCTATGCAGAACCACACCACTTGTCCTACCCATGTCATTGGTACCTATATGGACGATGAGTTCTGGCTGTCACTCTCCCACTTGAAAATGCTGAGGACTTGATTCTAGATGACTTGGTTTCTGGCACCTGGGAGGCAACATATCATCTGGGAATCTCGTTCTCGCCCACAGAACCTCCTTTGTGTTCCCCTAACTAATGGATCCCCCATCTCCAAAGAACACCTCTTCTTCCAACTTCCCTTCTGAGTCATAGAGTCAACCTCTACGCCAGAGACCTGATCACTGTGACTTTCCTCTCCTAGGATTTTAAGAGTCTGAGAGAACATTTGAAGGCTTAGATGGGGTGGAATTTCTTACGTGTGTTCAGGAACATTTTCTTGAGCAATATATGGAGGGCTTAAAGGGGAGAGAGTAAAGCTCAACCTATTTGAGTAATAACTCAAACCAGATGACTGAGTTAACAGTGTGGGAGTACTTAGGGACCAGTGACCACAGTTCTATTTGTTTTAAGATAATTATGGAAAGGGATATAATTGGCCCACAGATTCAAGTTCTAAATTTGGTAAAGGTGAAATTTGATGGTGTGAGACAGGATCTTGCAAAGGTTGATTGGAGAAAGTTGTCTGCAGGAAAAGGGAGCAAATGCATGTGAAAGGTTTTTAAGGGTGAGAGAATGAGAGCTCAAGGTCTGTATGTTCCTGTTAGAATGGAGGGTAAGGCTGAGAGGAGTTGGGAATCCTGGATGACGAGGGATATGGAGGTTTTGGCCAGGAAAAAAGGAGATGGCATGGGTCAGTTGTAGGGATCTGGGATCAAGTGAATCTTTGAATAAATAAAGGGGAGGTAGCAGTATACTGAAAGAAGAAATTAGGAGGGTGAAAAGGGGGTGCTTGAGATAGCTTTGCCAGTGAAGATTAAGAAACATCCAAAGAAATATTATAAGTACATATATTAAGGGAAACACAGTTATTAGAGAGAGAACAGGTTCCTCTAAAACCACAGGGGACATCTTTGTGTGGCACCTCAGGAGATGAGTAACTTCATTAATGAATACTTTTCCTCTATTTTTACCGTGGAGAAAGGAATGAAGACTTCAACAACTGGAGAAGTAAATTGGGAGGTCTAGGGGATTACAACAGAGATGCAGCATGTCTTAAAAGGTATTAAAGGAGGCAAATCTCCAAGGCCTGACCATGTACATCTAAGAACAGTCTGGGAGGTTTGAGAAAAACATGGCGGAGACCTAGTTGAGATATTTGCATCATTGTTAACCACTGGTGAAGTGCCAGAAAACTGCAGAGAGTGAACACTGTGCTTTTATTTAAGAAAGGTGCAAAGAAAAATGTGTGAATTATAGACCAATAGGTCTAACATTTGTGTAGTTAAGTTACTGGAGTAGATTCTGAGAGATGTGTACATCTGGAAAGACTGGCAAAGTAGGGGTAGCCAGCATAGTTTTGTGTGCAGGAGATCATGTCTTACAGACAAATATTTTTGATGTGACAAGAAAGTTGATTAGGGAGGAGGGTACACATGATTTGTAGACTTCAATGAGGCCTTTGATAAGGTTTCACATGGTAGGTTGCTCTGGAAGGTTGGATCCCATAGAATTCAGGGAGAGCTGGAAAACAGAATACACAATTGACAATGGTAGAGAAGTAGAGAGTGATGGTAGAAAGTCAGAGACATGTGCCTCAGAATTAGTGCTGAGTCCATTGTTTTTTTGTCACCTACATCAACAATTTACATAAAAATGTTCAAGGCATGGTTTGTCATCGTGGCTATCCCATGAGGTCGAGGATGATGGTCTTCGTTCTATTTCCACAAAGCGAAGACGCCTGCGCGCGTGTATTTGTTTAACGTGTACTTGATGTTGCACTCCGAGAAGCACACAATACTTCACAAATCAACAAGTGATTCCAATGGCATGGAAACCATGATGACTGGAGCTGATGGATTTGTTGCAGCCTTCATCCGCCTTCACAGCCATTGAGTTTGAAGTAACTTCGTCCGCCTGTTCCACCGCTGAGGTCTTGGTTGGATTGTTCTTTGTCAGGGACCTCACCCTTGACCTTATCGGCATGGGTGACCCTACCAGGAGCATAGCTCCAGGGGGCATCACTCTCGGGATTTCAGGACCACACAAGCTTCTCCATCACGACAAGGTGACAATCCATGGTTAGTAAATTTACAATTGACACTAAAATAGATGGTATAGCAGACAATGAAGGCTATCAAAGAATTCATGAAGATCTTGATCAGCCAAGTGGGCCAAGAAATGGCAAATGGAATTGATCTCAGATACAATGCCTTGTAAAAGTATTCAGCCCCCAACCCTTTGTTCACATAATTGAGTATTACAACTAGGGATAGTGATCAATTTAGCTAAGAATTTTCATTTGCGAATCACGTGTTCTTTCTCCCACAGTTGAGCCCAAAAAAAAACAGGGTAAATTGTAATGCCTGAGAAACTAGAACTAGTTAAAAAACTGAAATGTCAGCAGTTCAGAAGTATTCATCCCCGCTTGATCAGCAAGTGTCTTTTTGGCTAAGTCTCTATTAGCTTTGCACAATGTGATGGAACAAGATTTGCTCATTGCTCCTTGCAAAATTGCTCAAGCTGTGCCAGGTTAGGTGGGGAATGGCAGTGGACAGCAATCTTGAGGTCTTGCCAGAGATGTTCGATCGGGTTAAGGACAGTACTTTGACTGGACCACTCAAGGACAATAAATTTCTTCATTTGAAGGTACTGCATAGTCGTTCCGGCAGTGCACTTTGGGTCATTGTCCTACTGAAAGATGAACTTCCTCCCCAGTTTAAGCTTCTACAGAGGTTAGCAGGATTTTATTTAGGAGCTCTCTGTATTTAGCAGCATTCATTTTCCCATCCATCCTGACCAGATTTCATAGCATGAAGCTACTTCCATCATACTTTATAGAAGGGATGGTGTTATCTAGATGATGCACAGTATTAGATTTATGCCACAGGTATTGCTTAGTGTCGAGGTCATAAAGTTCCTCTTTAGTCTCATCCAACCACAAGACCTTCTTCCACATCTTTACGGTATCTTCCAAGTGATGCTTTGCGAAGTCTTTATGGGCAAGGATATGACTTTTTAAAGCCAGGGCTTCTTCTTTGCCACTCTTCCAAAAATACCCTTATTGTACAAGGCCTTAGTGATTGTGAAACTATGAACTTCATCTTCAGTTACAGGCACTGACTTCTGTAACTCCGAGTGACCTGGTGTCACAGCAGCCTCTCTTACGAGTACCATTCTTCTCCAGCTACTAAGTTCAGAGAGGCGGCTTGCTCAGGCCGTGTGACTGTTGATTTCATATTTTTATCCACTTTTGCACGATGGACTGCCCTAAGCTCCGAGGTACATTCAGTGCCTTTGAGATGGTCTTGCACCCTTCCGCAGATTTGTGCCTCCCTATTATCATTTCCCTGACTTGTGCTTTTTGTTTTCATTTTGGTTTGGTCTGTTGAAAATCTACCATACTGTTGAACCTAACAGAGAGGGGGGTATTTATTTAGGTGATTCTCCAATTTTCTACATCAACAAATTGGGCTAGTTGGTAGGATAACATGTATTATTGTACCCGAGGGAAGTTAGTGTAGCAATTACAAAGGGGGAGAATATTTTATCAGCTCTGCAAGTTGGGTTTTTAATTTTTAGTAAACTGTTGAGACGTTTTGGAATTTTTCTTTTTGGAATGTTTTGAAGATTAGCTCAAAAAATCCTACTACTATATTTTTAAAAAAAGAGTAAAATGTGAAAATAGTTGTGGGGGTTGAATAATTTTTCAAGGCACTGGAAGTGCGAGGTGTTGTATTTTGGAAAGCGAAATCCAGTTAGGACCTTCTCAGTGAATTGCAGGGCTTTGATGAGTGTTGTAGAATAGAGGGATCTTGGAGTACAAGTACATTGTTCACTGAAAGTGTAATCACAGGTAGACAGAGTGGTACAGGCTTCTGGTATGCTTGCCTTCATACATCAGGGCACCGAGTATATAAAAGTTGGGTGATCATTGTGCCATTGTACAGGATGGTGGTAAGGTGTACTTGGGAATATCATGTTCAACTTTGATTGCCCTGCTGTAGGAAAAAAATTATATTAAACTGGACAGAACACAGAAAATTTTTACAATGATGTTGCTAAGACTTGAGAGAGAGAGAGTAATTGGGAGAGGTTGGACCGGCTAGGACTTAACCTTACAGCATAGGAGACTGAGGAGCATAGATACGGTGAATGCATCCCATCTTTTTTCCAGGATTGCAGAATCAAGAACTACAGGGCAGGGGTTTAAGATGAGAGGATTAAGGATTAATAGGAACTTGGTATATAAAGTTTATACTTGGTAAAATATACAAGTATATAAAAAAAGAAATTTAAATTAAATAAGTAATGTAAAAAGTGAGGAAAAATACTGGGGTAGTGTTCGTGGGTTCATTGTCTATTCAGAAATCTGATGGTGGAGAGGAAGAAGCTTGTTTTTAAAACATTGAGTGTCTCTTTTCAGGGTCCTGTACCTCCTCCTTGATGGTGGCAATCAGAAGAAGGCATGTCCTGGGTGATGGGAGTCCTTAATGGCGGATGACACCTTTTTGAGGTTAGTGTCCGTGATGGAGCTGGCTGAGTTTACAACTTTCTGCAGCTTTTGCTGATGTTTTGCAATGGCTCCTCCATACCAGACGAGGATACAACCAGTTAGAATAGTCTCCACAGTACATCTGTATGAAATTTGTACGCGTCTTTGGTGACATACCAGTTTTCAAACTCCGAATGAAATATAGCGACTGTCGTGCTTTCTTTGTATTTGCGTCAATATACTGGGCCCAAGATAGATCCTCAGAGATGTTAACCCTCAGGAACTTTAAACTGCTTGCTCTTTCTTCTTCTGATCCCTCAGTGACGACTGATGCCTGTTCCTTAACTTCCCCTTCTTGAAAACCACAATCAATTCTTTGGTTTCACTGAGGGCAAGGTTGTTGCTGAGACACCACTCAACCAGGCAATCTATTTCACTTCTGTATACCTTTGTCACCATTGGAAATCCTGCCAACAATATGTATGTTGTTGGCAAATTTATAGATGGCATTTGAGCTTTGCCATCTCAATTGTGGGTGTAGAGAGAGCAGAGCAGTGGGCTAAGCACGTATCCTTGAGGTGCACCAATGTTGATTATCAATGAAAGATGGTGTATATGTGAATGAGCAGCTACAATCACTTAAAAAAAATCATTTGCAAAGTTACACAGATTGGAAAAGTTTTGAAGGTTATGGGCCAAATGCTGGCAAATGGGACCAGCATAGCTGGGGCCTCAGTGCCAGAGTGCACCAGTTGGGCGAATGGCCTAATTCTGTGCTGTATAATTCCATGACTCTATGATCATGAAGGTTTCAAGCCAGCAAGGCATTGGGATGAGACACATACAAATGCAAGCTAACCATGGTGTTGATCCCCAACAGTAGGCCAGTATGGTTGTGACACACTTTGGAAAATATGTCAAGTGGGTGCAGAAGTGATTTGAAAAGAATGAGGAATTATATGCTGAAATTTGAGAAGCTGGGATGTTTCCCCTTGGGGCAGGAAAGGTGAAAAGAAGAACTGAAACATGTTCAAAACCAATAAGAGCTTTGACAGAGTAAATAAGGAGAACCTTTTAGAAGATGCAGGATGATTAATAACTAATGACAAGTGTTTAAGACACTGGATAAAACATTGTGACAACATGGATAACATTTCTGAAATAAAGAAACGTGGTGGAAACAACTTCGTTGGTGATAATAAAAAAACTTAGGCAAGTTTGAACTGTGTATTTGCAATATTTCCTGAGAACAATGTATTGTGGGACCTACCAGAGCTATCTCTTTTAGTTCTGGCTAGTTGTAATAAAGCTTAATAAATTATGATCTCACAGTTTGAGGTAAACCGAGGAAGAAGGATCATAATACAATAGAACCTTATTGTCTGGGAGTATGAAAGAAATCTATTTTATTGAAACCCAAGAGGAAAATAGCTTAAAAGGTAAAATAAACAATCTTGAATAGATATTTCACTGTTGAACAGATACTTATTAATTCTCAATGAAGACATGTTCCATTGAGGAATATCTTACGTGAAGGATGATCTATTCCTGGCTAATGAATGAAGTCAAAGGTGGCATCATATTATAAGAAGAGGTATAAAATGTTGTATAAATGGTGGTATTCAGGTAGTTGGGAAATGTTAGAAATCAGCTAAAAATAACAAAAGAGAGAATAGGTCAAGAGTATACTAGCAAGTATTATAAAAACAAAGTGTTAGAGTATTCACCAGTATATAAAAAAGGAGGTAAACAGCTGATAATGAGACAGAGGAATTACTAATGGAAAATAAGAAAATGGCACAAACATAAATATTTATGCCTTCAGATAAAAGGGAGGGGTAAGGAGAAACTAAAAACTCATGGGTCAGGTGAGAAGGTGTTAATTGCTCACTGTGAGGTCTAGGAATAAATAAAATAGATGCAAGATCTCATGAAACAGCATTTTGGGGATAGCAGCCAAGAGATGCAAGTGTTACCATGAGGTCGAAGCTGGATTTTGATAAACACCAGACTTTAGTGAGGAAAGAAGCAGCAATAAGATAATGCAAGATTCTGTCAATTTCTTTACTTTGTTCCACTAATTGTTAAGAGAGGCAGTAATACCAATCAGTGAAGTGATATGTTCCTCCTGTGAAATGAGAGAGACCAGGGAACGTTTACGAGTCCTTGTTGACTATGTTTGTAGAAAGTATGTCCATCTGCAGCTTTGATCTGTGCATGGAGTGGTTAGAGCAGCAATTTGACTAGCTGAGTACACAGAAGGCAGAGATTTATAGAAAGGAGTTTCAGGGATATGGTCACACCAATTGTTCAGTAAAAAGGATATTGTTAGGGGACACAAAGTAAAGAAGAAAGGCCTTAAGTCATGACATCATGACAGTGTGTTTTTTTAAAAACAGGCTTTCTTATTTTTAATGAGGCTGAGTTGCTAGCTCAATGCTCAACCCAGCACGGATGGAAAGCGTGCAAGGGGGCTGGCTAGATTTGAACACAGGAGCCTTTGCTCTGAAGTCCAGCACTGATGCCAGTACACCACCAGCCTGCTATTGTTAGTGGAGATGACTTTTCAGGAGGAATAGCAGAAGCCAGATCAGTGGCACCACAACTAGCTTTGCTGCATTGTAGGGAAGGGCAAAGTCTCACTGAGCAAGTGACAAAGGACTCTACACTCAGGGGCACAGATGCACATTTCTGAGGCTGTGCATGAGACTCCAGGCTGGTGTATTGCCTCTTTGGTGCTGTGGTCAAGTATGTCTCTAAGCAGGCACATGGCATACTGAAAGGGAAGGGTGAGCAACCAGAGGCTGTGGAATGAACAACATATGGAAAAAGATAATTAAGGTCCTGCAAAGAGAATTGAGAAACAGGTTCTTAATTTGGGTCTGGTCCTTATGTCACATGTTAGTGAGGCAAGAACTGCTAAACATTTAGCTAAGGAGTTGGTGCCAGGAAGGAGGTCTTCAGGAACATGGATAAAGGGAGCAAGAGGTCAGCAAGCCATGAAGATAGAGATTAGACAATTAGGAAGGACAGGCAGAGTCCATAAATGGACATGGGCTGATGGGAAGAAGTGTATGTATTTCATATCAAGGAGTAAAGCGATGTATTTAGAGCCTGGATTAGTGCATAGAACTATGATGTTGTAGCCATTTAAAAAAAATTAGTTGACAAAAATGCAGGACTGGCACTGCAACTTTCGAGGGCTCAGATGTTTCAGACTAATGGAAAAAGAGGTGGGGGGGGGTAGCATTATTAATCAGGGGGAATGCCACAGTGGCACTCAGAACATCCTGGAGAGCTCATGCAGAGAAGCAATATGGGTAGAGCTCAGGAATAAGAAAAGGGGCAATCACTATTATGGGGTTGTACTACAAGTAAGCAAGCAGATTATGGAAAGGTGTAAAAGCAAAAGGATGGTTATTTTGCTGTTATTTACCCAGATTTCCTGACTGTCAGAGGCTCAGATGGAGCAGAATTTGTTGAGTACATCCAGGAGGGTTGCTTGACAGATTATGTGGATAATCCAATCAAGGAAAGGGCCATACTAGACCTTGGAGATCAGTGTGCTGCCTTTATGGCAGTTATTTAGTTTATAATATTTTCGCATAGTAATTTGTTAGCATTTTTTAGTTAAAGTTAGGATTGTTTAAATCAATTGATTTGTCTGTAATACATCGCGGCTGCGATGACGTCACATCCGGGTTCGCCGCGTCTTGTGGGGAATTACCGGTTTGAGATTCACGCAAGGGCGGGGGTCACTCACATGTGCGACCATAACGCTGACTAGGGTCTCTCTATGCACCAAAGACACAGTGAAAGCAACGCTGTAAGTCATTAGATAATCGGTATTTTGAGTTAAAATGTTAACGCCGATTCTGTTAAAAGTAACGACGGTCGGTAAGGTTTACCTTTTCGTCAGTTAAAGAGTCGGGATAGTTTGTATTGAAGTGTGTCTAAAGCAGCCAATGGAGCAGCTAGATTCTGACTGTATGCTGCACTTTAATGTAATGTAGTTATTGTAGTTTTACCTTTGCAAGTATTCACAATGTAAATGTGATATTTAGAAGGGAACAAACACTGTACCAATCTTGTATTGTTTTTCAACAGTTTTCACCATGCGTTAATGTGAAGAGTGAACAGTAAATGGTTAATCTTACTGCGGTCTCGTTTGCATTGATTCTGGTTTATCTCGACGTTTACCTCGGCGTTACTTCACACCCGAGCGAGAACGTTACAATCAGCCTGACCAAGTGATCAGTGTTTCATGGGGAGAGGAATTTGGGAACAGCAATTATAAGTTTTCACATAGTTATACATAAGACCTGACATAAATTGGGGAATGCTTTGTTGAGCACATCCACTCCGTCTGCAAAAAGTAGAATTACCCGGTAGCCAACCATTTAAATTCCTATCCCCATTTCCTCTCCTACATGTTGATCCACGGCCTCCTCTTCTGCTATGATAAGGCCACTCTCAGGGTGGAGGAGCAACACCCCATATTCTGTTTAGCACCAACTTGATGGCATAACATCGATTTCTCCTTCCAGTATTTTTTTTCCTTTTCCCCTCCCTCTTTCCTCTTTCTCTATTTCCCACTCTGGCCTCTTTACTTCTCCTCACCTGCTTATCACATCTCTCTGGTGCCTCTCCTTCGTCCCTTTTTCCCATGGTCCGCTCTCCTTTCCCATCAAATTTCTTCTTCTCCAGCCCTTTATATTTCCAACCAACGTAGCTGCACCTATCACATTACTTCCCCTCTCTCCACCTTTTTATTCTGACATCTTACTCCTTCCTTTCCATCTGATGAAAGGTCTCAGCCTACATAAACATTGACTGTTTATCAATTTCCATAGATGATAACTTGCTGAGTTCCTCCAGCAATGTGTATATATATTGCTCTAGATTTCTGCAGAATCTCTTGTGATCTGATTGTTACTTCAACTGATTGTATTTTACTCCCTTGTCCTCTCTGAATACCTATCCACAAATCTGCAGCATGGATTCATTCAAAGATACCCACCATAACTCAATCTTCAAATTTTGGCAGTCTGATATTCCTTCAGTAATATGATACCCTAGACAATATTACATACAGACTTGGGATCACTTTCCATGTGTTCACCTATGATTTAGCTTTGCTGGTTTCCACCAAATTCTCTAAATTTGTTGAATGTTTGTGTTGAGGGGCTTCTTGCTCAACTTCCATCCTTCAACATACATGAATAAAATTCTTGAAAGACTAAAGTCTTCCGTGTCTGGTCTATTATAAAAAGTACACTATAATCATTTCAATCATATTCTCCATATATCCTCATGCTCAGACTGTTTGAAATGTTGGTGTCTTCTGACTGCAAGTTGACCTTTTAATCCAATTTTTGTAAAAAGACTGCATTCATCCTCGGTATGCAACATTATTTAACAATATCTCTTTCACAAAATGCTCATTCTTTATCATTCCAACTATTGCCAACTTCCCATAAGCTCAGTTCATTCATTCTAAACATTCTTGCCTTGTCCTATGTGGCTTCATATGCTGCTCACTTCTTAAACCAAGTATGCTGACTTACATTGATCTCTGGTGCCTAGTGTCTCAACGTAAAGGGAATAAAATACATACATTTAAATACTTCCATACCTATGCTATTCCCTGAATCTACAACAATCTGTCTACAATTCCTTTTTATACGCTCTTGTCTCACAACAGAAACTTGTAATATAAAAGGGCTGTGCTGTCTAACACTTCACTAAGGAAAAGGTGATGCTGCACATATGGGTGAGACTTTAGTCAGAGACATTGTCTGATCTCAGATGGATGCAAATGAATAAAGACATTGTTTATATAACCCTGAGCAATATTTAACAGTTGCACATAACATTAGTGAATCATATTGTACCAATCTAAACTAATCCCATTAACACAGCTTTAAAATTTACTAAAAACTGTTGCAACACACACAAAATGCTGAAGGAACTCAGCAGGTCAGGCAGCATCTATAGAAATGAATTAACGGTCGCCATTTTGGCTGAGACCCTTCATCAACACTGAAAAGGAAGGGGGAAGATGTTAGGATAAAAAAGTGGGGGGAGGGAAAGGACAAGTTAGAATGTGATAGGCGAAGCCAGCTGAGTAAGAAAGGTACAGGGCTGGAGAAGGAGGAATCTGATAAGAGAGGAGGGTGGAACATGGGAGAAAGGGAAGGAGGAGGGGCACCAGGAAGAAGTTATAGGCAGGTGAGGAGAAGAGTTAAGAGTTCAGAGTGGGGAATAAAAGATGGAAATGAAAGGGGAAAAGAAAAAGAAATAAAAGGTTTCTGGCAGAAGAAACTGATGTTCATGCTATCGGGTTGAAGGCTACCAAGATGGCATATGAGGTGTTGCTCCTCTACCCTGAGAGTGTCCTCAATATGGCAGAAGAGGAGGCCATGGACCAACATGTCAAAATAGAACGCAGTTGGGAATTAAATTGGTTGGCGACCATGAAATTCTGCTTTTGACAGATGGAGTGGAGGTGCTTGACAAAATGGTCCCTCAACTTATGTTGGGTCTGACCAATGTAGAGAAGTGCATCGGGTGCACTGGCTGCAATAGATGAGGGCAACAAATTCGCAGGTGAAGTGTTGCCTCATCTGGAAGGACAGTTTGCAGCCCTGGATAGAGATGAAGGAGGAAATGCATTGGCTGGAGTAGGACTTCTGTTTTTTGCAAGGTTCAAGTGCCAGGAGGGATGAATGGACAACAGAATCATGATGGGAATGATCCCTGTGGAAAGTGAAGACTTGGGGTTGGGGGGAGGGGGGTAAAGATGTGCTTGGTGGTAGGATCCCACTGAAGCTGGTGGAAGTTGTGGATAATGATGTGTTGGATGTGGAGGCTAACGGGGTGGTAAGTGAGGACAAGAGGAACTCTATCCCTGTTAGGGCGGTGGGAAAATGGAGTGATTATAGATGCCCTGGAAATGGAGGAGATGCAGGTGAGGGCAGCATCAACGGTGGAGGAAGGGAAACCCTGTTCTTTGAAGTTGAAGGATATCTCTGATGTCCTGAAAGGAAAGCCTCATCCTGGGAACAGATGCGGTGAAGATAAAGGAACTGAAAAACGGAAACAGCATTTTTACAGGAGACAGGGTGAAAATTGGTGTGTTTATAAAAGATGCCAGTAGACAATTTGTCTCCAGGTGCGGAGACAGAGATTGAGAAAGGCAAGAGAGGTACTAGAAATGGACCAAGTGAATTTAAGGGCAGGATGGAAGTCGGAGGCAAAGTTGATAGAATTGACAAGTTCAGCGTGGGTGCAAACACACAAAATATTTGTGGAAATGAATAAACAGTTGACATTTCCAGCTGAGACGCTTATCAGGAGTGGAAAGGAAAACACCAGAATAAAAAGGGGAGGGGAGGGAGGATAAAGCTAGAATGTGATAGGTGAAGCCAGAGGGGTGGGAAAGGTAAAGGTCAGGAGAAAGAGGAATCTGATAGGAAAGGAAAGTAGATCATGGGAGAAAGGGAAAACTTTTTTGCTCCATCTTTTGTGCACCGACTTATCACCAGTACTGGTGACATGAATCTGTTTTCCTGCTCCCAAGTTCTGAAATTTTCTCTTCAACCTTCTTTGCTAAAGTTCAGATATTGTTCACTGTTGTGATAGCTACTTCCTCATTTCAAATGTTCATCTTTGTTTGATGACTTCTCTATCACCCAGGACCATTATGAACACTATTCAAATGGAAGTTGTTACTCATTTTCAGAATTTTACTTGACACCCTCAGACTGAAATCATAAGAAGTGCTTATAATAGAAAGTATTTTCTTCCAGTGTTGAGTTATAAGAAGTATTTAATGACTAATGAATATCTGAATTAGTTATTTCTTGGCAGATTTACAAAATTCAGTTTGACAACTGACTTCCCTTTTACTGCACGACACTCAATCAACAAAACAAAAAAAACTGTGGTATATTCTATCAGCAGATCAGAAAAAATACACATCCTGTTTATGGACTAAATTGCTCGCTGGAAACCAAGTACTTCAATAACTGCTTGTAATTGCCACTAAAAAAGAACTGGCGTTTAAGGCACTGACTCCAACATAAGAACGTTATAAATTTCAGGACTTTATGTCTGAATGCATCTAACATGCTTTTCCTGTTTGCATCAGAACTAGTTAGTTCTGCTGTATAGTTATTTTTCTGTAATATTAATTCAATTTTTTCTCACCCTACAGTTAGTGCCTGATCTGGTGGGCATTTCCAACATTCCTTCTGACATTAGGCCTTAGGTCTCAGAAACAGCCCCAATCTGCATTGGAGTTCTCCCATGTTCCTGTGCTTTCTTTCTTCCTAACTTCCCTCATTAACTTACCAAACTAATGGCTCTATGAAAAGCATAATCATCTTTGTGACACTGGTTTTCCACAAATACTGTTTCCAGGATTTCCTGCTTTTCTCAATTTAGCCAATTAAGTTTCTTTAATATTTTTTACTGCTGAAATAATTCAAGAACATACAACTTTTGTTTCTAACAGGCTCCAGATCATGCCATTAAAATTTTCTTAATACTGATGGAGGTAAAGATTCTTTTAAAAATCAAGTAATTTAACTCTAAATGGCTGCGAAATCAAATCTTAAAACTTCAGTTGAAAATGAAAAAAAATAATCTTTTGAGATTGATTTTACCCTTGCATAGAAAGTACTATGAAGTATTTTTACATTTGATTATGCTGTGCTTGACCTGGGTACGCTTGATGTTGACCCAGCACTAAAGATGGAAACATTTTCATTTCTCAACAGCAACCACCCTAATGACTATTACAAAAAATATTAAAGAGCGGTGTGATTCTTAAATGTACATAGTGAGACCTTGTAATGTTTTTAGTTGGATTTAGTGTATTTGTCAAATTAAAAAGCTGAACTCTATGAATTATGTTAGTGAATAAATATTAATTGGCCATATAATACTAAGATTTAATTCAAGTCAAGAGCAGATTGTATGAGGTGTTTAATCTTCACCCAAACATTTAAAGAACTTAAATTTCTGACATTTACATTTAATTTTAGATCAAGTATTAAAATTGTCCTTACATCTATCCTACTTATAATGTGATGTGCCAAGGAAGATCTTGAAACAGAGTGTACATATTAAGAACTAACTGCATGAAGAAAGATGAAACTTAAGAGCTATCCCCTCAGTACCATACCTGTGAAAGGAGAGACAGTGGAATTCACACACACACAACAGCACACAGTTTATGCAGTATGAGATGCCTTAATTAGAGAAACAAATAGATACCTACTTTCTGCAGCTAGCAGTCCTAGTAAGTGAGCAGCATTTGGATAAATAACAAACATTAAGAACTTTTTAAAAGTTGTCACACTAGGTGTTGTGAGTGTATTTAAACCATATTACACTGAAAATAATGCAAATGTTACATTTAGTCTTGCTCTTTTTAGAGCCGAATCCCTCAATAGTTGAACAATGAGTATTATTGTTCAGCAATTTCGATACATGGTAGCCACTAGCCATATGAATTGGAATTCCATAAACAAATAAGAATAATAAACCACTGGTATTGTGTACTTAATATCAATGGTAGACAAAACAATAAATATTTTGCATATTTGTTGCTAAATTAATAAAATGAAGATGTATGTTTGTAATTATTATTGGTGCTTCACTTTAATTATTGATACAGTAGAGGCTTCTCACATAAGTACACACACAGCCCACTGTATAAGGCATTTTCTGCTAAAATTAGGCCAATTGGCTAAAGCAGTATCATCATTACTATGGCTGGTCAGAAACTAACTGGCTGACAATGACTCCTTATTGTACACAACTTTAGCTGTCTTATGTGCCAGTTAATGAATGAAACTACTGCAAAAATAGAAGCAAGTGTGTGTAAAAAAGAATAAAATCATTAATCCCTATAAAATGCATGGCAAGGAAGCCAGATAATTTGTTACAGAACCCCATATTTTCTTTATAGGTTTTAATCTTGGTTTTAAGATGAATTTTAAATCTGCAAATAACTCAGAAATTTGTGATTTGTGAACATCTATAATAACATTCAGTGAAACTAAGATGGTGATAAAAACAGTATACCATAAAATGTCTGCCTTTAAGACTGGCATCATTGTTAATAAACTTTCTGGCATGAAACAAATCAGATGAAATACAGATTATGAAATTTAGAATGAAAATAAAATCAGCACAATTCTACCTTCAGAACTACTCAGAAAAACATTCAGAAATTACATGTTTTACTATAAATAATAGTGCATATATCAATAGTTGCAAATACAAACTTGAGGACTATTTGAATTATTTTCACAGCAAAGAGCCTTGCTAAAAAATATTAGAAAAATAACCCATACTTTTAAAAGGTCAAGTAAAATGGCATTACTTCTTGACCTGAGTGAATTATAAATGTTTCATTTCCAACCTTTGCAGCATCCACTTCTAGTTCCTCTATAGGTCAATGTTGCATAATGTGTAATTGATCAAAATATTGGTTCAGATCATGCTAATACAGTCCCAGGTCTCAAGGCTGCTTTCTACACCAGATATAATTTTGCATTAAATAAATCTTCCAGTTTTAGCTGTAAGTCTATTCACTGTTTACAAATGAAGTTGAGAAAAGTAAAAGTTATTAAAAAGGCTATTTTTTCCTTATGAACACAAGGCTGTTATCAATTGAAAACTTGAAATAAAGCAGATAAATAAAACATGAACAAGTAAATGATGTGCAACACACACAAAATGCTGGAGGAACTCAGCAGGTCAAGCTGCATCTATGGAGGAAAATAAAAAAGTTGATGTTCTGGGACGAGACCTTTCATCAAGATTGGAAAGCAAGGGTGCAGAAATTCTAGCTACTTCCCCCTTCCTTAGCAATATTCCAGCATCTGCAGATTCTCATGTCCAAAGAATGATGAAAGATTATCAACCCAAAATGTTAATTCCATTTTTGCTTCATAGGTGCTGCCTAATCTGCAAAGCACATCTAGCATTTTCTTTTATTTTCACTTTAAGATTTCCAGCATCACAGTTTAATTTTGTTTTTCAGAAACAGAAATTACATTGTCCTGGCTGTAGTAAATGTAAGGGGGTACATGCAGTGTATTCAGCCCATTAGTTTTGTAACTTATGGAATGCCTGTTGAGTCAGTGATGAGTGCAGCAGAAGAGCACAAGATTAGCTGTGTAAATATCTGACATATTGCAGTTATGCAATGGACAGGCAAGTACTGCAGCAAGCAGGCAGTTCCTGATGCATACAGCTCGCCACCAGCACATCTGAACCATTGTTTTCAAGAAACACAGCTTATGAGTTACAGTCTCAAGTTTTGGAAGTGGACTGATTCAGAATTACAAAGTCGTAATATTAACATGCAAAATTAAAAGAACTATTCAGTCTTAAGTTTGTTCAGCAGACTCCCAGTCAGGCACTTACTCAAGGAGTAGTGATAATAATCTCACTACACATTGTCAGATGACAAAGCCTTTAAACATACGTTTATGTTGAATGACTTTGCTTATGCCTGCATGTATTAATTCAAGACAAAGTGCCATGTTTAAAAAATATTTCATATTTTTTCAACATTTAAATGCAAACTTGCTGTATGCTATGGGCTTGAAAAATTAGAAGACTGGCTTAGTAATTGTAAGTATATTTGTGTTGCAAAACTTCAAAATTTTCATTTACCTAAACTATTTGCAGGAATTGCCTTTGGAATCCAAATGTTAAAACATTTTACCTGAAGAGGTAGGGTCTTCTGAGAAGTCAGGCAGCTCCTCAGGTGGGTCACCATAGAAAGAATTGAATTTGTGGCTTGATACAGCTGCAAGAACTGCTCCCTAAAATAAATTAAGGAAAAACATTACAATTGTAAGCTTATTTGTCTATCTATAATTCATTTTTTTAACCTAGTAGTTTTCAAACCAATAAACAGTGTGTTAACCTACAAAATATTAATTGAATACCTCGAGAAAGTTACAAAACAGAAAATAATTAAGGCAATACTCAGACAACAGGCAATCTCCGCATTTCAGATGTTTGGGTGTTTGAAATATGCCTTTACAGAATTCACAAATCATTTTCCAAAAATTTAAGAACCAGAGAGAAAATATGTAGGGAAAGACGTGCTTGTGGTGGGCTCTCTATCCCTGTTACGTCTGGGTAGAAACAGTCTGAGGGCTGATGTGGAAGTGATAGCTGCATTAATAGCAGGTGGGGTGGGGGTGGACGGGTGATAGGTTGGCAGGATGAGTGGACAAGGAAGACAGAGTGATCACTGTGAAAAGTGGAGAGTTGAGGGAAAGATGTGCTTGTGGTGGGCTCTCTATCCCTGTTACGTCTGGGTAGAAACAGTCTGAGGGCTGATGTGGAAGTGATAGCTGCATTAATAGCAGGTGGGGTGGGGGTGGACGGGTGATAGGATCTCATTTTCTTAACAAAACAAGGACATCTTGAACGTCCTGGAGTGAAAGTCTCATCATGATGTGATGGAGATGGGTGAAGTGAGAAAAGGGAATAGCATCCATTAGAGTGATTTTTGGGTTTAGGACGCATACATTTACCAACTGACTTTGGCTACTAGTCTTCACATCTGAATATGTATTGTGGATTTAATTCGGAGTGCAGCTTTGAACAATGGGTTCCTAAAAGTTATAAATCCCAGTCTAGACAACGCTGATTAAATATCTGTGATGTGGATGTGAATCAGGAGGTGTGAAGGTTGTATGCAGTTTCAAAGAAAGCATTGTCCATACATTGTAAATATGGAATTGTCCTTTGATGTTTAGCACATAAAATATTGAGCCCCACGTTGGGCCAGCAGACCTTTTGGCCTAAAGTATCTTCATATGATGCCTGCTGTACTTTGTTTTGTCGTATAAAGAAGCTGTTTGTATCTATCAGTAATTTTCTCTGGTGACTTCGTTCATGCAACAAAAGAATCCTTGCAAGTGGCTCTGTGGGAAGTGGTGTAGTCAAAGTAACTGCTGGAAGACAGTAGTTCTGTAGATAATGCCAGTGAATAATCTGTCTCCTGAGATGGAGACAGATGAAGGGAGAGGGCTGTCAGAAATGGACTAAGTTAATGCGAGTGCAGGGTGGATGTTAATAGGGAACTAGGTGACATGCACAGGAGAAAGAGTTGTGGAGCATTGTTGGTGCAGGTTTGGAACATGGATTGCTCCCCGTAGCCAACAAAAGGTGAGCATAAATGTGGCCTGTGCAAGTGCCCATGGTTGCACCTTTGGTCTGGAGAAAGTGGGAGGAGCAGAAGTGAAAATTCAGCAGTCAGGGCCAGGAAACTGGAAGTTGTGGAAGTAGTGGAGATCACCCAAAGTGCTATGGATAGAGGTGGGAAGAGACTGAACAAAGGGGACAAGATGGAGTTGAGATTTGACTGTATGAGTTCAGCAGGGTAGGAACAGGCAGAAAAAATGGGCCTACCAAGGCAGTTTGGCTTGTGAATCTTGGGTAGGAGATAGAAATGGGCAGTGAGGGCTTGGGGAAAAATGAGGCTGAAAGCTGTAGAAGGGAGATCTCTGAAGGTGATAAAGTCCTTTGTGGGGAGAAGACTTCATATTATTGTTTAGAAATTGTTGTTTTAAGTACTGTACTATAACAAAGTGATTTGTTTCCTGCAGACTCAGAATCATTGCTAGAAGCAAATGACAATTAACACAATTACTGAATATTTTTAAAAAGTACTTCCTGTAACCAAAGGCATACTATAATAGTATAGGAAGGGACATGAATTAAAATATAACAACTCTTCGTTTCAACGTACCAGGTTAACACTTGATTGGACCACTTTCCAGTTCTTTTAACCAATCAAAATTAAGCATACTTTATCAACAAGTACATTTAGACACAGCAAATGTGGAAACATCCTGTCATATTACTCAGTGATTTTCTTTTCCTGTTTGACCTTCCAGAAAAGACAGTCAGATGAGTATCATGTGTTCAGTGAGCAACTCAACATTAAATGCTGAATCTGCAGTATATTCTGAACTTATTTAGCTTAAGAGGAAGCTGAGGAAAAAGACATTTTTCTGACTGTAATTCCCAAAACATCCACAATTTCATCTTTTCAAAATCTGAACTTTTATTATGCCTGGGATGTCTAGGAAGGTCAATCTGCCAAAATTAACAGATGAGAGTTTATAAAACATCTATGTGGACATTCGGTATATCTGTTGTAATCAAAACAACAAAGGAAGATAATGGAGTGGAAAATATATGACCACAAGCTAATTAACAGGCTGGCAAATGAGAAGGATGACTCAATTAAGTATACTAAAATAATGGTAGGGGTGTTGTTGGACAAATTTGAAATTTTTATTTGGCCGACATATTTATCAGGAAATCTCTTAATCAGAGAAAGATTCAAGTTTGGAACTGGTTCCTAAAAATTATAATCACGGTACAAGCTTCACTACAATTAAGAAAAGTAAGAGGAATACCTCAAGCAGCATGTTCCACACACCCACTACTCTGTATAAAAGGCTTACGCCTCTTAACTCCTTTGAAATTACTCCTCTCAACTTAAATATATGCCCCCTGGTATTAGACATTTTGATCCTGGGTAAAAGATACTGTCTATGACTCTCATAATTTACAAACTTCCATCAGATCACCCCCTCAGCCTCCGCTAGAGAAAACAACCCAAGTTTGTCCAAACTCTGTTACAGCACATGCCCTCTAATCCAGGCCGCATCCTGATAAACTTTTCAACAACCTCTCTAAAGCCTCAACATTCTTCCTATTATGGGACAACCAGAAATGTATTCAATACTCCAATGAGGTCTAACTAGAGTTTTATAAAACTGTAACATAACTTCCTGACTTTTGATCTCAATGCTTTGACTAGTAAAGTCAAGCACCTTATATGTCTTCTTAACCACCTTATTAACTTGTGTAGCCATTTTCAGAGAGCTATGAACATGGACCTTAAGATCCTGCTGCTCATCAACACTGTTAAGGGGCTTGCCCTGAACAATGTACTCTCTCTTTATATTTGGCCTGCCATCTTTCATAGGCTTTGGTAGAAATTAGACCCTAAGATGTCAGAGATAGGAGCAGAATTAGGCTATTCAGCCCATCAAGTATACTCTGCTATTTCATCATGGCTGATCCATTTCCCTCTCAACCCTATTCTCCTGCCTTCTCCCTATAACCTTACACACCCTGACTAATCAAGAACCTATCAACCTCCACCTTAAATACACCTAATGATCTGGCTTCCATAGCTGCCTGTGGCAAAGAATTCCAGATTCACCACCTACTGGGTAAAGAAATTCCTCATCTCTGTTCGAAATGGATGTCCCTCTATTCTGAGGCTGTGCCCTCTGCTCCTAGTATCCCCTACTACAGGAAACATCCTCTTCACATCCACTCTATCTAGGCCTTTCAACATACGATAGGTTTCAATGAGTTCCTCCTCATTCTTCTAAATTCCAGCAAGTACAAGCTCAGAGCCATCAAAGGCTCCTTCATTCCCAGAATCATGCTCATGTACCTCCTCTGAACCGTGAGCACAACCTGTTTTAGATAAAAATGCTTACAATACTCCAAGTGAGGCCTCAATAATGTCTTATAAAGCTTCAGCATTACACCTTTGCTTTTATATTCTAGTCTTCGAGAAATGAATGCTAATACTTAATTTGTCTTCCTCACCAATGACTCAACCTGTGTTAACCTTTAGCAAATCCTGTACAAGGATTCCCAAGCCCCTTTTCACCATGGATTTTTGAATTTTCTGCTCATTTAGAAAACAATCCACTTTTGATCCTTCTACCATTCCTGACACTGTACAGGCAGTCCCTGGGTTACGTATGAGTTCCGTTCCTGAGTCCGTCTTTAAGTCGTATTTGTACATAAGTCGGAACAAGTACATCCGGTATTAATTAGCGTCAGTTAGTCAAACGTTTGTCTTAGTATATAGTATATATTTTACCTTTCTAGTCATATAAAACACTTAAGAAACGTATGTATTCCAATAATTAAACCACTGCGTTGCTTAGAAATAATTGTAGCTTTCATCGGGGCAGGGCCTTTCACATATCTGTTATCCTTTAAAATTGTTCTGATCGTTGACCAACTGTAGCCTAACGCTTTTCCAATGACCGATGGCATTTCACCTCTTTCCAAACACTTTATTATTTCCACTTTATTTTCAATCGCGACCACTTCCAATCAATGGAACAGAAACACTGTGGGCGGCGGGTCCCGAGCTCTGCCAGCTCCCGAGGTCCGATGGGTCCTAAGAACCAGAGCACTGAATTGCCCGGGTCCTAAACTGCACCGCACTGAGACAGGTTAAATGGGACAAATGGGGGCTGTGCTGGGTTTGGGTATTTGATCCTCCACAATATTCTGCGTGGGAATTTAAACTGGAGGTGGCAGTGTTTTTTTTTTAATGAGGTCGAGTTGAGAGCTCGACATCAACCTGGCACAGATGGTACAGGAGTCACTGGATCAACATCAACCGCGCGGCACGGGAGTGGTCTTTCACTAAGTCGAATTTAGGAACCTCCATCCTCTAGCCTGGTGCTGATCTGACTGTGCCACCAGCTGACCGGAATGGGGGGGGGGGGGGGGGCAGGGTCAGGGTGAATCTTACTTAAGAAAAATTTAAGCCAAATACAAAGATAAACACTCAACACAGTGTCAACGGCAACAACTTAAGATGGCAGACGGCGTCGCGATCTGACTTAAAATGACGGACGGCGTTCTCCTTCCTTGGTTCGTAAGTGCGAGTTGTTCGTAAGTTGGACGATTGTAACTCGGGAACTACCCGTATTTCATCTGCCACTTCTCTGCCCATTCTCTTAACCTGTCTAATTCCTTCTGCAACCTCACTGCTTCCTTGACACAATCGACCCTCTCCACCTATCTTCATATTGTTATTAATGTGAAGCAACTCTGAGGGGCCGAAGGGTACAAAGTCGCCCCCTCCTTTTTGAGAATCACAAGTTCGCTATTAATTCGGGTCTAGGACCCAGGAAATGAGAGAAAGATGTCCAGAATACACAAGGTTTGGAATGTGTCCTGACCTCAGCAAAACGGAACCACTGATAACGGCCATTGTCTCTTGGAGATGGAATTGTGTATTGAGTACTGTACTATTCATTGAAACCCTTCAGGGAACAACCAGAGTGGGCTGGTTGAGGGATTGCATCATCCCAACCTGACTAACATCTGAGACCCCGTGAGTAAGGATAAAAGAGGGTCTGGGGAACAACCCCTTTAGACGCACCAGGAGAAACGCTAGAGATCCCGTGACAGCGTTTAATAGCGACAGCCGGTGAGGGCTCGTGTGCGTCCTCCCTTGCCAGGGTGGCGGGCTCACCACGGAAGAACGGTTTAGCTAAAGGAGAGGCCACAAGTGAAAGGCCACGACAACAAGACTCCTGACAGATCGAAATCATAAAAGGAAAGCCGGCAAGTTTTTCTCCAAATCTCTCTCTCTCTCCAACCATTGCAACAAAGCGGTCCCCAAAGGCTGCAGCCTGCATGAACTGAGTGAACTTTATATTTCCATCTGACAATACATTATCCCCTAGACAACGATAGAGCTTATTTCTTATTGATTATTATTATACCCGCACTTTTAGATTTAGTATTGACGACGTATATTATCTGTATATTTGCATTGATATTATTTTTGTGTACTTTTACTAATAAATACTGTTAAAAATAGTATCATCAGACTTCAACAGACGTCTCCATCTTTGCTGGTAAGTGACCCAGTTATGGGGTTCGTAACAACGTGGGGCCTCGTCTCGAGATTTGATACCAAATTGGAGGGCCAGTAAATCAGGTTTTTAAGTCCAAACTTGGATCTGGTTGCGCGGGTAACCAGACGGGAAACCAGCAAAGATGGACGTAGATGAATTCATAGAAAACCCGACTCTGGAGGAGCTAGAGGCTGCCACAAAGTCGGACTTGATAAATATTGCGAAAGGACTAAATCTCGCAGAAGTGAGGTTGTCGATGAAAAAGCGGGAGGTGCGGAGGGCCATAACTCAGTATTATATTGTGAAGAATGTGTTTTCGGCGGAGGTATTGGAAAATATCCCTGAAAAGGTACCAGTTAGTGGGACAGCTCAGTTAGAGTTGGAGAAATTAAGGTTGGAACATGAAATTAAGTTAAAACAGCTGGAAGCAGCTGAAAAAGAGAAGGAAAGGGCCGAAAAAGAGAAGGAGAGAGCCGAAGAGAGGGAGTATGAGGAGAAGGAGAGACAGAGGCAACATGAGATGGACCTGGAGAAGTTAAGGCAAGAGCGAAGAGCTCAAGGGTCAGACCAAGAGGAGAGATTTAATGTTAGTAGGGAGTTTAGGTTAGTACCTCCGTTCGAGGAGACGGATGTTGATAGCTATTTCTTGCATTTTGAAAAGGTGGCAGTGAGTCAGAAGTGGCCCAAAGACCAGTGGGTGGCGTTGTTACAAAGTGTGTTAAAAGGGAAGGCACAACGGGCATATGCGGCGTTGTCCATGGAGGAGGAGGAGTCTGAGAATTATGAGAAAGTAAAGGAGGCCATTCTTCGGACCTACAAATTGGTACCTGAGGCCTATAGACAAAAGTTCAGAAATTTAAAGAAAGGGTGGAATCAGACGTATGCAGAGTTTGCCTATGAGAAGGGTGTGCTCTTGGATCGTTGGTGTGCAGCAGAAATGGTGGAATAAGATTTTTGGCGTCTCAGGGAGTTAATTCTGATTGAGGAATTTAAAGGTTGTGTTTCAGATGATATCCGGATGTATTTGAACGAGAAGCCGAATAAGTCCATATCAGAATTTGCTAGGTTCGCAGATGAATATGCCCTAACCCACAAGACAAAGTTTTCCTCGAATAAGAGTTACCAGAAAGACCGTGGGAATGGTAGAGAAAGCCCGCCGGCTGAGGCAGAGATCCAGCCGGGAGCTAGTGGTAAAATTAAGGAGGAGGAAAGTCAAGACAGCAGGAGAGGTCCTGGCTTGACCTGTTTTAATTGTGGAAAGGTGGGTCATATTGCATCTAAGTGCCTTGCTCCGAGGAAGGAGATAGGAACAGGGAAAGCAGCAGTCCCTACAGGATGTATTGTGGTGATCAGTAAATCGACGAGAAAGCCCCAGGTAGACCGAGTACGAGAGGGGCCTGAGAAACTTATTTCAGAAGGAACCGTGTCTGTGAAAGAGGGAGACACACCAGTTCCAGTGTGGATCTGGAGGGACATGGGAGCTGAGCTGTCATTGATTCGCAGTACGGTACTAGATTTTGGTCCTGAGATGGGAGAGGTAGCTTTGAGAGGCATAGGAAAAGGGACAGAAGCGGTGCCTTTGCATAGGATCATTATAAATTGTGAGCTGGTATCTGGACCAGTTGAAATAGGGGTGCGATCAGAATTTCCGAGAACTGATGTAGACATCCTTCTGGGTAACGATTTAGCTGGTGGTGACGTTTGGTCGGCCACGGAGCTGACGAGCCAGCCTGTAAGTGTTGAGGACCTGCCCCTAGATTCCAAGATCTCTCCCGCATGCGCGACCACTTGCAGCATGTCGAGAAAGGCAGCTGAGAAAGAGGTCAGTATCGATTTGGCTGAGACGTTTTTACCGACCCTGTACCAAGAGGGGTTAGAGGGTGGTAAAACGGAGAATAGGAAAGTGAAAGAGAGTAAGGGAGAGGAGGTAGTCCTGCCCTTAGCCAGAAGGAAATTTATAGAGGCACAGAGTAAAAAGAGAAAAAGGTAAGGCTGTTACAAGGTCCAGGGTTGGACATGGATGATCTGTCTGGTTTGACAGAACTGTTTGAAGAAGTTGAAAATATTAAATGTGTTTCCGATAATGAAATGAGGGCAGTCCTAGATGAAAAGGATGCCATTACCTTGAAGAAGTCTGCTGGGTTGGCAGATGAGGTTGTTTCAGACCGCAGGGTTGAGTTTACTCCGGAAGGGAGTTGCCCAGAGAGTAACTGGGAAGATCAGGGGAACTTAGAATTTGAAAAGGGGATGGGTATTGAAAGCCTGGAAGAGGCAGATGTCCTGTTTGAGTGTGTTCAAGATGTGGATGCACGTGGTACTGAACCTAGTAATGGAAATCAGGAAAAGTCTGAGGTATTTGATTCAGATGAAAAGGAATGCAGTCCTTGTGGGTCAGATGGACTTGGTTCAGTGAAGAAAGGGTTAACCGTGGTACTAGTGGGAAGTGAGAATTACCAGTTGTTTGTGTTCGAAGGTGTGTTAAAAGTTAGTGAGGAGATAAAAGCTGGTGATGTGAATCTTATTATTGAAGGAGAAGGGAAAAGTGTTGTTCCTAAATTGAATGAAGAAAATTTAAAGTCTGGATTGATGTCAGAAGCAGTAACCAGGCTGAAGGGACAATGGCTTGGTAACATGGTGCCTACGAATCAATTACAGGCTGATTTGGAATGTAAAGGTGCCCCACGCGCTACTGTTATTCAAGAGTGTGCTGTGAAGAGGCAGAATTTGAAATGCTGTTTGGACAAAAGAGGGATCGCTTGCAGATTTTAAACTGAAAACTAATAGCATGGAGGGTCCTGAAGATAAAACTAACAACTTAAAAATAAAAAATTGGGTGGAAATTCAGCAAATGGGCTACGTTTGGAACACATTGTTGATAAAATAACTCCTATGAAAGGAGCATGCAAAAGCCTATTCCACACTGGTACACAAGCTAACCACGTGGGAGTTAACTGGAAAAGGGGTGAGCGTTGACGGAATGTCACCTTAAATAACAGGATCCGGTTTTAAGGGATTTCGACAAAGTATGTAACTAATAAAGACAACCCCATGGAAGATTGACTGTTAAGTTTGAAAGTAAAATAAAGATTAGTATTTGCATGAACTTTTGTAATATACACGTAAGCTAAGATCACAACTCTTTAGTTTTTGTTTGCTGAAGAAAAGGAATTAAAAAAAAGTGGTTATTAAATTGGAGTCTGATGTTACAAGAATTTATTAAGGTACAAGATGTTAAGATATTAAAGGAAGTGACAATGTAATCGCTAACTGTTTAGATGCTGAATTGAATGCATCACTGTATTACTCTGTAGTGAAGAAAAAAACTCTTTTGTATTGTGTTAGATTCTGAAATCCTGTAAGACTCTGTAGTAAGTAATTTTTACCTGCGGCAAAAATCTTAGAAGGAAGGGGGTGTTATGAATGTGAAGCAACTCTGAGGGGCCGAAGGGTACAAAGTCGCCCCCTCCTTTTTGAGAATCACAAGATCGCTATTAATTCGGGTCTGGGACCCAGGAAATGAGAGAGAGACGTCCAGAATACACAAGGTTTGGAATGTGTCCTGACCTCAGCGAAATGGAACCACTAATAACGGCCATTGTCTCTTGGAGACGGAATTGTGTATTGAGCACTGTACTATTCATTGAAACCCCTCAGGGGACAACCAGAGTGGTCTGGTTGAGGGATTGCATCATCCCAACCTGACTGACATCTGAGACCCTGTGAGTAAGGATAAAAGAGGGTCTGGGGAACAACCCCTTTAGACGCACCAGGAGAAACGCTAGAGATCCCGTGACAGCGTTTAATAGCGACAGCCGGTGAGGGCTCGTGTGCGTCCTCCCTTGCCAGGGTGGCGGGCTCATCACGGAAGAACGGTTTAGCTAAAGGAGAGGCCACAAGTGAAAGTCCACGACAACGAGACTCCTGACGGATCGAAATCATAAAAGGAAAGCCGGCAAGTTTTTCTCCAAATCCCTCTCTCTCTCCAACCATTGCAACAAAGCGGTCCCCAAAGGCTGCAGCCTGCATGAACTGAGTGAACTTTATATTTCCATCGGACAATACATTATCCCCTAGACAACGATAGAGCTTATTTCTTATTGATTATTATTATACCCGCACTTTTAGATTTAGTATTGACGATGTATATTATCTGTATATTTGCATTGATATTATCTTTGTGTATTTTTACTAATAAATACTGTTAAAAATAGTATCATCAGACTTCAACGGACGTCTCCATCTTTGCTGGTAAGTGACCCAGTTACGGGGTTCGTAACAATATCAACAGGGAACTTAGTCACAAAGGCCTCAATTTCATCATCCAAATCATTGATATATAACATAAAAAGTGGTCCCAACACTAACCCCTGTGGAGTACCAGTTGTCACCAGCAACCAGCCACTCAGCAAATCCTCTATCCATGCGAGTTTCTTTCCTGTAACACCATGGGCTCTTACCTTATTAAGCAGTTTCAAATGTAGCACCTTGTCAAAGGCCTTCTGAAAATCCAAGTACACAAAATCCACCAAATTTCTTTTGTCTATTCTACTTTCAAACCTTTCAGCTTCCCAAGCACCATCTCCATATTAATAGTAACTGCACTCACTTCTGTGTTCTGACACTCTTGAACTTCTGGCATACTTGGAGTATTTCCACAGTGAAGACAGAATCAAAATACTTTAGTTTGTCCATTATTTCCTCCCTCCTCCCATTATTACCTCTCCAGTGTCAGTTCCAGCAGTCCGATATCTACTCTCACCTCCCTATTACTCTTTATATTCCTGATCATATCAAAGAGGCTATCAATAATATCCTCTTTGATATTATTTGCTAGTTTACCTTCATATTTCATCATTTTCTCCTTCTGGCTTTTTTAGTTGCCTTCTGTTGGTTTCCGAATCTTCTACCTTCTTACTAATTTTTGCTGTATTATATGCCTTCTCTCTTGCTTTTATGGTGTTTTTTTAAAACTTCCTTTGTCAGCCATGGTTATGTCTTCCTGTATTTAGAATACTACTACTTCTTTGAGATGTACCTATCCTGCGCCTTTTGTATTTCTCCCAGAAACTGAAGCCATTGCTGTTCTCCTGCCATCCCTGCTAGTGTCCCCTTCCAATCGACTTCAGCAGCTTCTCTCTCACGCCTCTATATCTGCCTTTACTCCACTGTAATAGTGATAAATCTGACTTTAGCTTCTACTCCTCTAAGGGTTTCTTTTCCTTAAGCTCCTTAATTGAATCTGGTTCATTAAACACCTTTCCAGAAGAGCCTTTCCCCAAATGGGCTTAGTCACAAGCTGCTCTTAAAAAGACATCTTGTAGGCATTTTGCAAATACTCTCTTGGGATCCAGCACCAACCTAATTTTCTCAATCTACCTGAATACTGAAATCCCCTATGACTATTGCAACATTGCCCTTTTGATGCGTTTTCTATCTCCCATTGTAACTTGTAGACAATATCCTGGTTACTGTTCGGAGGCCTGCATATAACTTCCATCAGAGTCTTTTTACCCTTGCAGTTTCTTGACTCTACCCACAAAGATTCTACATCTTCCAATCCTATGCCACCTCTTTTTTAAGATTTGATTTCATTTTTTAACCAATAGAGCCACCCTACCCCCTATCTACTTGCCTATTCTTTTACTACAATGTGTATCCCTGCATGTTTAGCTCCCAACCAAGAACTTCTTTCAGCCACAACTCAGTGGTCCCCAAGTCACACCTACTAATCTCTAACCACAAAAATCATCTAACTTATTAGGTATACTCTATGCATTCAATTTTAACACCTTCAGTCCTGTACTTGTCACCCTTTTCGATTTTGTCCCCATGTTATATTTCAACTCATCCCACTGACTGCAATTTTGCCCTGTTATGTGCCTGTACCTCCTCACAGTCTATCACTACACACTGCATCCATTTGTATACAACTGCACCATCCTTTGCCCTATCACTCAGGTTCCCATCTCCATACCAAATTAGTTTAAACCTTCCCCAACAGCTCTAGCAAAACTGCCTGCAAGGATATTGGTCCCCTTCGGGCTGAGGTGTTTGTACAGGTCATACTTTTCCCAGAAGATATCCCAATGTTCCAGAAATCTAAAGCCCTGCCTTCTGTGCCAGTTTCTCAGCCATGCATTCTTCTGCCAAATCATCCTATTCTTATCCTCACTGGCGCGTGGCACAGGCAGCAATCCAGATTACTACCCTGGAGGTCCTAACTTCGTTCAGGACCTCCTCCCTTTTCCTACCTATGTCACTGGAGTTAATATGTACCAAGAGTTTTGGCTATTCACACTCCCCTTTTAGAATGCCAAGGACCCGACCCAAGACGTTCCTGACCCTGGCATCTGGAAGGCAACATACCATCTGGGTTTCTCTATTGTGCCCACAGAATCTCATGCCTACTTCCTTAACTATGGTATTCCCTATCACTACTGCAGTCCTCTTCTTCACCCCCACCCCCCCACGCTTCTGAGGCACAGTGCCAGACTCATTACCACAGAACCAGTTGCTGCAGCTCCCTCTCTGGTAGACCCTTCCCCTCAACAGTATCCAAAGTGGTATACTGTACTTTTTATTGAGAGGAATGCCAACAGGGGTACTCTGTAATGGCTTGCCATTTCTTTTTCCTCTCCTGACAGTTGCCAGGTACCTGTCTCCTGCAATTTAGGGGTGACTACCTCCCTGTAGTTTTCTGTATGAGCTGAAGGTCATTGTGGTGCAGCTCCAGTGCCTTAACATGTTCTTTGAGGATCTGCAGTTTGGTGCACCTGGTGCAGATGAGGTTATCCAGGAGGCTGGAGGTCTCCAAGAATTCCACATCTCACACACAGAACATCACACAGCCCCACAGCAATTTTCACTGTATTATGTACTAACATACAAAACATAAAGAAGAAACTTGCCATGCCGAAGGCTGTTCTTACCCAAGCCTGTTGAGCCAAAGCCTCCCCACTCCAACAGTGGCTGCTCCACTCATCCCTACCTTATTTTTGTTTGCCCTTGCTAATGAATAGCAATTTGATTGGTCTGCTGGAAAAAAGCGTAAGCCCGTGAACTCTCCTTTTTAAATCTATCACTACAACCTGTGTGTAGCCTCCTCCAAGGGTTCAAATGAGCTTCTGGAAAAAGCCCACGAGCGCTCCTTTTTAAATCTCTGCCCTGTGTCTAGCCTCCTCTTTCAATTTGATTGGGCTGCCTGTACTATGCTTTGTTACCATCTTAAAAAAGGATTTAGATTAGTTGATCCCTGCACAATGATCTAAGAAATGGGTAGTGCAACAAAGTTTAGTATTTCCACCCAAGTCTTGCTGTACAAGGAAGCTAGAAGTTGGATTTTACTCAGTTAAGGACTGGAAACATCCTTCCATACCAAACCAATTAATTCATCTTTTGACCTTACCTTCAATTTCCTTCTTGCATTAAATTTTCGCAGCTGTTCCACAGTTTCAGGGAGGTGAATTTTGTATGCATATCGATCACGCTCCTGAAATATAATATGTTTTATTTTAAACTCTGGATCTCTGCAAATATATATTAAAATGGTTGTGATGAAGTCAGTAACATCTATATAAGATATTTTCTCCAAACTCAGAATGTGGCTAAGCTCCAAAGTGAATTAAATTGTTTTAAGTTAACATGCTAGATGCCCAATGCTAACACACTTACAGAATGGTCTCAAAATTTCCTGTTATTTTTCTAATGTATGATGCTGAAGTCTCAAAGCAATGAAAATGCACTTCTCAGAGAATTGTTCCATGTTTCATTTTAGATGGTCACAAATGATCAAAAAGACTACAACTGCAGATAGTTTAACCATTCTATAATACTTTGCTAAATTTGTCAACATGAGGTGGGAAAATCCATGACCATTTTGCTTACAATTACTTTCCAAAACTTTTCAAAGAAATAGCACCTCTGCAGCACAAATTAACAACAACGTGTAGTTGGATGCCTATTTTAAATCAATTAAAAATGTACCTTAAGCCACGGATGGTTGAGAGCTTCATAAACCGTAATCCTTTCTGCAGGGTCCAACATAAGCATACGACGGACCAAATCCTTCGCACTCTCTGATATATGAATCCATTGCCTAGGGTTCATCTATATGAAAAGAACTGTTATCACTAATAGCATAATTATTACTTTTCGTTTACATTTTTATATGATAGTCACATGAGTTTATTTATAACAGCATTATATAAAAAGAGGTTTGGAATATGTAGTAAAAGTTGTTTATAATCGCAGCAGGACTAGTGAAACATAAACTGAGTTTGGAAATTATAAGAATCCTGAGCACAGTGAAACTGCAAAGAATTACCACAAAGCTAACAATATATTGCAATGTTTAGTATAGCAACTCCAAGCAGCAGCCAGCATGACACACAAAAATTCCATTTTACCTTGTGTTTTCCTTTGACGATAGCATCAAATAATCTTTCCTTTGTTCCATAAAATGGCAAACAGCCACTAAGAAGAATAAAAAGTATCACACCACAACCCCAAACATCAACTGGCTTTCCATATGGTTCTCTTTTGACAACTTCTGGTGCCATGAAGTGTGGTGTTCCTACACGACCTGAACAAAATAATTCAAGCAGAAAATAAAGGTCAACTTTCAAAGCTGTTGTTTTTATCAGTAGATGCCTTGAAACAGCAGGCATGGCATCATGTTGGAATCATTCAAGTGGTGATCAAAGATGTAAAGCAAAGGAGCAACAACACTAATTCTGCAAATTAATTTGTTTGGTTAAATCTCCTGGTTACCTCCGAGGTAACTCCACTGCACTTTAAACAAGGTAAAAGTTTCTGATAAAATAACTGAGGCCCATTGCAGACAAATCAATTTACTATTTAAGAACCAAGTTCTTAATTTTGTTTACAGTAATCAAATAACACACAGCAATATTCAGCTGTGCTACACTTGTCTAATAGTGGGCACATAAAGGCTGTAATGTGCCATCTATATATAATGGGCTTCTCCTATAGCACCATCTAATACTGTAAACATTAAAATGAACAAGTGATAGGCAAATAGGAACACCATCACCTGTGTGTTCCCTTGTGCAGATTTCTAACTTGGAAATATATTGTCATTTCTTCATTGGTTTGGGATCCTGCCAAATCCTACTTCCCCATTTCCTTCTCAGGGGTATTAACGGAGCGGGTGACAGAGTAGTGGGAGACAGAGTAGGAAGGCTTTGGCTCAAGAAGCTTCGGTGAGCAGAGGCTGAGGACGAGCTTGCTCCCAAGTGAGGTAAGGCTGGGTAAGCTCCTTTAAATAATCTAATTAACTTAGAAGTAGGTAATGGAGGCAGCAGTTAGGGCAGTTGGGTGCTCCGTTTACAGTATGTGGGAAGTCAGGGTGAGCACAATTGTCCCTGATGACTACACCTGCAAAAGGTGCATCCAGCTGCAGCTCCTGACCAACCGTGTTAGGGAACTGGAGCTGGAGCTGGATGAACTTCGGATCATTCGTGAGGCAGAGGCTGTAACAGACAGGAGTTTCAGGGAGATAGTCACCCCTAAAAGTCAGGAGACAGGCAGCTGAGTGACTGTCAGGAGAGAGAAGGGGAATAGACAGGAAGAGCAGAGCACCCCTGTGGCCGTTCCCATCAACAATAAGTATACAGTTTTGGATACAGTTGGTGGGGACGACCTACCAGTGACAAGTTGCAGTGGTTGCATCTCTGGCACCGAGACTGGACTCGCAGCTCAGAAGGGAAGGAGGGAAAAGAGGAGAGATCGAGAATCCCGGATGGTCTGTTGCCTCCCTGGTGCCAGGGTCCGTGATATCTCGGATCGAGTTCGCCGTATTCTCAAGAGGGAGGGTGAGCAGCCAGATGTCGTGGTCTGTGTGGGGACCAATGACGTGGATAGGAAGAAGGAGGAGGTCCTGCAAAGAGAGTTTAGGGAGATAGGAGCAAAGTTGAAGGACAGGACCTACAGGGTTGCAATCTCAGGACTGCTACCCTTGCCACGTGCTAGTGAGGCTAGAAATAGGAAGATAATGCAGCTAAATACATGGCTAAGGAGTTGGTGCAGGAGGGAGGGCTTCATGTTTCTGGACAATTGGGCCTTGTTCCAGGGAAGGTGGGACCTGTTCCAATGGGATGGCTTGCACCTGAACTGGAAGGGGACTAATATCCTTGCGGGAAGGTTTGCTAGTGCTGCTCCGGGGGGGGGGTTAAACTAGATTTGCAGGGGGAGGGGAACCAGAGTGTTAGAGCAGGTAGTGAGGTGGAGGAGGATAAAGGTCATGTGAGAACTGCAAGTATAGTGCATGGAGTAAAGCCAGATCTAACTTATAAAGAGGATTTGAGGAAAGAGAAGCAGAATAAAGGGTGTAAAGGTAGTAAGGCAGAAGGGCTAAAGTGTGTGTACTTCAATGCAAGAAGCATCAGGATCAAAGGTGATGAACTGAGAGCTTGGATACATACATGCAATTATGATGTAGTAGCCATTACAGAGTCTTGGCTGGCACCAGGGCAGGAATGGATTCTCAATATTCCTGGATTTCAGTGTTTTAAAAGGGATGGGGGGGGGGGGGGGGAAGGGAGGAAGGGTGGCATTACTGGTCAGGGATACTATTACAGCTACAGAAAGGGTGGGTAATGTAGCAGGATCCTCTTTTGAGTCAGTATGAGTGGAAGTCAGGAACAGGAAGGGAGCAGTTACTCTATTGGGGTATTCTATAGGCCCCCTGGTAGCAGCAGAGATACCGAGGAGCAGATTGGGAGGCAAATTTTGGAAAGGTGCAAAAATAACAGGGTTGTTCTAATGGGTGACTTTAACTTCCCGAATATTGATTGGCGTCTGATTAGTTCCAATGGTTTAGATGGGGCAGAGTTTGTTAAATGTGTCCAGGACGGATTCCTGTCAAGGTATGTTGAGAGGCTGACTGGGGGAATGCCATACTAGATCTAGTATTGGGTAACGAACTGGGTCAGGTCACAGATCTCTTAGTGGGTGAGCATCTGGGGGACAGTGACCACCGCTCCCTAGCCTTTAGCATCATCATGGAAAAGGACAGAATCAGAGAGGACAGGAAAATTTTTAATTGGGGAAGGGCAAATTATGAGGCTATAAGGCTAGAATTTGTGGGCATGAACTGGGATGATGTTTTTGTAGGGAAATATGCTATGGACACGTGGTCGATGTTTAGGGTTCTCTTGCAGGATGTTAGGGATAAATTTGTCCCGGTGAGGAAGATAAAGAATGGTAGGGTGAAAGAACCATGGGTGACAAGTGAAGTGGAAAATCTAGTCAGGTGGAAGAAGGCAGCACACATGAGGTTTAGGAAGCAAGGGTTAGATGGGTCTATTGAGGAATATAGGGTAGCAAGAAAGGAGCTTAAGAAGGGGCTGAGGAGAGCAAGAAGGAAGCAAGAGAAGGCCTTGGCGAATAGGGTAAAGGAAAACCCCAAGGCATTCTTCAATTATTTGAAGAACAAAAGGATGACAGGAGTGAAGGTAGGACCGATTAGAGATAAAGGTGGGAAGATTGCCTGGAAGCTGTGGAAGTGAGCGAGGTTCTCAATGAATACTTCAATACACTGAGGTTCTCAATGGATGAGTACAATATGAGTGAGGTTGAAGTTCTGGAGCATGTTGATATTGAGGGAGAGGAGGTGTTGGAGTTGTTAAAATACATTAGGATAGATAAGTCCCCGGGGCCTGACAGAATATTCCCCAGGCTGCTCCACGAGGTGAGGGAAGAGATTGCTGAGCTTCTGGCTAGGATCTTTATGTCCTCATTGTCCACGGGAATGGTACCGGAGGATTGGAGGGAGGCGAATGTTGTCCCCTTGTTCAAAAAAGGTAGTAGGGATAGTCCGGGTAATTATAGAACAGTAAGCCTCCGTCTGTGGTGGGAAAGCTGTTGGAAAAGATTCTTACAGATAGGATCTATGGGCATTTAGAGAATCATGGTCTGATCAGGGACAGTCAGCATGGCTTTATGAAGGGCAGATTGTGTCTAACAAGCCTGTTAAGAGTTCTTTGAGTAGGTGACCAGGCATATAGATGAAGGTAGTGCAGTGGATGTGTTCTACGTGGATTTTAGTAAGGCATTTGACAAGGTTCCACACAGTAGGCTTATTCAGAAAGTCAGAAGGCATGGGATCCAGGGAAGTTTGGCCAGGTGGATTCAGAATTGGCTTGCCTGCAGAAAACAGAGGGTCGTGGTGGAGGGAGTACATTCGGGTTGGAGGGTTGTGACTAGTGGTGTCCCACAAGGATCGGTTCTGGGACCCCTACTTTTTTGGGACCTGGATGTGGGGATAGAAGGGTGGGTTGGCAAGTTTGCAGATGACACAAAGGTTGGTGGTGGTGTGGATAGTGTAGAGGATTGTCGAAGATTGCAGAGAGACATTGATAGGAATCAGAAGTGGGCTGAGAAGTTGTAGATGGAGTTCAACCCAGAGAAGTGTGAGGTGGTACACTTTGGAAGGACAAACTCCAAGGCAGAGTACAAAGTAAATGGCAGGATACTAGGGAGTGTGGAGGAGCAGAGGGATCTGGGGGTACATGTCCACACAGATCCCTGAAAGTTGCCTCACAGGTAGATAGGGTAGTTAAGAAAGCTTATGGGGTGTTAGCTTTCATAAGTCGAGGGATAGAGTTTAAGAGTTGCGAGGTAATGATGCAGCTCTATAAAACTCTGGTTATGTCATACTTGAGAGTACCGTGTCCAATTCTGGTCGCCTCACTATAGAAAGGATGTGGAAGCATTGGAAAGGGTACAGAGGAGATTTACCAGGATGCTGCCTGGTTTAGAGAGTATGCATTATGATCAGAGATTAAGGGAGCTGGGGCTTTACTCTTTGGAGAGGAGGAGGATGAGAGAAGACATGATAGAGGTATTCAAGATATTAAGAGGAATAGATAGAGTGGACAGCCAGCGCCTCTTCCCCAGGGCACCACTGCTCAATACAAGAGGACATGGCTTTAAGGTAAGGGGTGGGAAGTTCAAGGGGGATATTAGAGGATTGATGCCACTCAAGGGCATCAATTTTCTTCATTTGAAGCCACTCCATGGATGTTCTGGCAGTACATTTTAGTTCATTGTCATGCTGAATGATGAATGTCCTCCCCAGTTTAAGCTTTCTGGTAGAGGCTAGCAGGTTTTTATCCAGGATCTCTCTGTGTTTAGCAGCATTCATCTTCCCATCAGTCCTGACCAGATTTCCAGTCCCTGGTGCTGAAAAGCATCCCCATAACATGATACTACCTCCACCATATTATAGTAGGGATGTTGTTATCTGGCTGATGCACATACTGCTTAATGTTGAAGCTAAGATCCACTTTAGTCTCATCTGACCACTTCCTTCCATATCTTTACAGTATCTTCTAACTGACTCTTTGCAAAGTCTTTATGGGCAAGGCTTTATTTTTTTTAGCTAGTTTTTTTCCTTGCCACTCTTCCGTAACTAGCATTTTTGTGCAAGGCTTTTGAGATTGTGGAGCCATGAACTTCATCTCCGGTTGTAGCCACTGACTTTGAGCTTACTCAGAGAGACTGATGGCGACACAGTAGCCTCTCTTACAAATACAATTCTTCTCTAGCATCTAAGATTAGAGGGGCAGCCTGACTGTGGTTTCATAATTTTTCTACATTTTCATGACGGACTATACTGATATCCAAGGCATGTTCAGTGCCTTTGAGATGGTCTTATACTTTTCCCCAGATTTGTGCCTCTCTATTACCCTTTCCCTGACCTGTCTTGACTGCTCTTTTATGTTCATTTTGGTTTGGTCTGTTGAAAATCTACCATACGGTTGGTCCTTACAAAGAAAGGGGGTAATCATTCTAATGAATTCATTGCAAACAGGTATTCTCCAATTTTCTACATCAACAAATTGGGTGAGTTGGTAAGGTAATATACAGTATTGCACCAGAGAAAAGGGGATGAATACTTTTTCAGCTTCACACATAAAGAACTCAAGCAATGCAATTACAAAACAACAATAATTAGGCAGCCAGGAGAATCAACTGTCAAACACTGGATTAAGTTGATTGCAATATAAAATTTAAATAGTATATAACAATATAGTCCAAAGTGGAGTAGAATCAAAATGAAAATTGTAAGAACAGATGTTTTCAAAAATTCCAACAAGTTTCACCTTTGCTCTGATTACTTCCCACAGATTCAAAGCTACAAATATTTAGGGAAGAGCATGATCACATTTTGGTTTTTAAGTGGATTCGTTATGGAATATATTTAAATATGCAGTATTTTTTGCAATGGTAGATTTAGTCAAGACTATATAGCATTATATCTTTTTTTACATTAGGCCAATAGTGTATTTCTGGAAAAGACATTTCATTCAATTGCAAACACTTTAGTTGTTATAGCACTGAAATAATGCCTTTGCTGCACTTAATATCTTGTGCAGATTTGTACTGTATTTATCCAAGGAGATTCTAAATTGAGATATATCTGTGTGCTTTGTATTCTGCACACAGGCCCTCCCCAGGTTATTAGCTTCTGACTTGAGGACACCTGTACATACTACAAGCGTTTGGGGGCAGATGGAATGGATTTGCAAACTGCAGGCATCTTCTGCCTGGTGGAACGGGTCATTTGCGTGTGCCTTATCTCCACACCACAACAATCAGGAGCTGGAATGAGCTGAGCATAGGTGAGAGTGCTGAGCAGACTCACTCGTTCACTCACTGGGTCGTTGGCATCTGCTGTTCCTGTGGCTGCTCACTCCCCCATCACTGTGGCATTCTTCCACACACTGTTCATTTCTGAATTGTGAAAAATTCAGGTTATGAACAGTTCTCAAAAATGGATCTCTGTCATAGATCAAGGCTGTCTGGATAAGATATTCTAATTAGGCCAGTGACTCCTACCAGAGAGTCTGAGGACGAATTACAAAAATGTAAGGTAATTCTTTATTTCTCCCCAATGTCCAAAAGGATGGATGGATGGGCCATAAGATATAAGAGCAGAAGACCATAAGATATAAGGCCAGTTATTTACAAGGATAATGATATGCATCTTACTTGGCTTTACACAATGACAATACAGAAAAAGATCAACGAATATCAAATAATGTGGAACATGCAAAAGTTGAAGGAGAGCAAAATCTGGAAGAATTGCAGAGCTGGATAAGGCTAATGGTTAGGTGTTAGCAGGTAAACTTTTAAAATTCAGCAATCTGGACAAGAATAGGACTTTGTTCCAGTTAATATTCAGGAAAATGATTGTTTTTAGCTCATGGTTCTCAGGGATCTCCAGTGTCATTACATTTCTTTAGACGGATAAAAGACTACATCTGCTGAACTGTATTGTTTCTAGTCTGTTTCTATATAATCAGATTTCTATAACTCACTAACAACATTTTAACTTTATTCTGAGCTGTTAATAGCCTACATTTGTTAGGGTTTTGTTGCATGGATCCCCAAGATGGCTTATGCTACTCCTCTCTCAGTCTTCACTGTACTGAGTGAGACCTACACAACCAACTTTCCTTTCTGGGCATACTGTTCCTGTGGCACATTCATCACTTGCATGCCTTTGCATTTAACTTGTACTGCCATAGTTGGTTAGACGGTGCTTAGACTGTACTGTCTCACCTGTTCACATTTTTCTTGAATGCACACCGACTCTGCTGGCATGCATTAGGAATATTCTTTGTTGATGCTTGGATGATTTTGCTCTTACCTCCAGCAACAAGCCCAGATTCTCCTAACTGAATGGCCACTCCAAACCCACCAAGCTTCACAGGTGCTGAATTTTCCTTCGAAGCAAGTAACACGCAGTGTGGCTGCACAAGAAGTAAAAAAAAGAGAACTATTGCAAAATTGAAATTGCTCAGGACTAATTAATCTTTTCAACTTTATTAACATAAAGACTATATTGGATTTGTGGCTTTTTTAATTCAAACTTTGAAAAGGGATGATGTGCAAATCAATAATTACCAACTATTACTTTAAAAAAACTACCTTCCACTTTATCTTGCATGTGATCAATGAAAGAATGTGGTTTATAAACTGGTTGATGCTTTTGGCCCACTAATTCCTGTGTACTCCATTTATAGAATGTATAAGTCGAAAAACAAACTTCTTGCAGCATTGATCATACAGTTAAAAAATACACAGTAAAATGGATTTTTCATGCATGTACAATATATAAATTAAAAAAAGTAAATTGCATTTTAATATGGTGGTGCTCCACTCCACTACCATCTCCATCTGCACACTTAACCCCACACCCAATGCTTATACATGAACCTACTCCAAAATCTTGCTGACTTTCTCCATGTGCATTTATTAAAGAATCGGAACAGAAATGCCAAACCAATGATACCGGATCACTTACTGAAGTTGCTTACACAGATATTGAAGCGTATAGTTTTTCAAAAACAAATGTACAAAAATATTTTAACAAGGGATTTATTTTATATACCAATGCTAGAGTCCAAACCTATTGAAGAGTTATACATATATCACAACATTATTGATAAAACAAAACAAGTCCAAACTGGAACTAAATTAATACAACATATATTTTGGCCACTATACGAGAAAAAAAAGTGCCTCAGAAATGTCAGGCAAATTTCACAATTGATGTTGGTTGAGGTTCAAAAACAAATTTAGATATCTTAGTTTCAAATATACAAAGGTGCATTCATTAAAAAGGATTCATCGTTTTCTAACAAACTTACATAATTACACACATAAAACCTTACACAATTACTGTATATGCATGATAACTAACTGATCCGCAGTAAGTAAACTACTAAACAGTGTACTGTGGTGAATATGGGCTTCTTGTTCTTTGATTTTGAGATAAACAAATATGCAACCAATTAGGAAGGACTGACATAGTTCACCTGGCATTCACCGATTTAAAAAGTTAAAAGATCTCCATATACTGGAAATTTAGCTGACACATTCATGTGGAATTGACAGCTTTCAAACAGTCCCTTAAGAGATCACTGCAAATTACAAACTGGCTCGAGACTTCACAAATTTCTGTCCTAGAGTATACAAATGATTTGTTTCTATTTTTAACCATGCATAGGTTTCTGAAAGTTCAGTGGAATGAACAAACTACAACTATAACTTGTGTCAGCACACTACTGAATCCAACAATGGTCCAAACAGCCCCCTAGCTACATAAATATTTCCTTTCAAAAGTCATTAAGCTTCTTCCACCACTTTATAACAATTCATGCCTGACCATGAATTATTACTGAAAAACTGTCATTTTGGCACTAGATTATTTGTCATTAATATTGAAATTTTAGCCTCTGGTTATAAACCCTCCTGGTAGTGAAAATGTGTATTAGTTAGGATTTAGAATTTTTAATATAGCTTTTCTAGACAGCCAATGTAACCAAATTGGCTTTTCCTTGACACCATTTTGGGAAAACTCCTTTCTTAAACCCTTATAATGCTCAATGCATGGCCATAATTTTCTTGAGACTGAACTAGTAATTGATAAATGTTTACTATAATATCAACAGTTTTATCTTCTCTTCATGCACAGTGATTTCAAAACTTACAAGAACTGTTACACTTTGACCAGCATCAGATACAGGAAATATTAAAATTCATTTACACTCATTTTTGTCACAATTGTGAACTAAAAGTATCTCTCCTCTTTGCACTCCATCTTCATAACATAACATAAACATTCCCATTATACTGCAATCTGATGTGCAATGTTTCTCTACTTGGCCATTAAAATTAAATTTACCTACAGTTGAAACTTTAATAGGTGATATTGCTTTTCATCAGAATCAGGTGACCAGTGTGCTTTCATAACTAAGCTCTAGATATACAGATATTATTTGACCACTATATATTAGTTTCACTATCTACTTGCTGCAGGTAAGATGACAGTTTACATTTTATCCCCATATACCCCTGAGGAAATGGGGAAGTAGAATTGGGAAAAGATGCTCCCAACACCGCTGCTTGGGTGGTACATTCAACCAACCGCGAATCGAGAAAACCCGGAAGTGCTCTTCCAGCACTTGTTGTTCAAGCATGTACAGACTTTTTTTCTTGTCATTATTCCCTAAACAATGCAGTATAACAACTATTTTACATAGCATTTACATTGTATTAGGTATTATAAGTAATGCAGTGATGATTTAAAGTATACGGGAGGATATGCGTGGGTTATCGTGGATTGGGATAAAAAAAAATCGGAAGTTCTCTTACTAAGCAAGTTGGAACAGTTACTTCCGGTATTTTTTAGCTTAGTATAGTCAAAGGTTTGTCTTAGGATATAGTATATATTTTACCTTTCTATGCATATAAAACACTTAAGAATGTATGCTTCAGCGCCAGGCTCGGGAACGGAAGTTCCCACGTTCGATCCAGTGACAGACCGCTATCGAGTGTGCTCTCCATTCGTGCCTGGTTGATGTGGAGAATCAAAAACCCAAAACTCAATAATTAAGCCACTGCGTTGCTTAGTACTAATTGTAGCTTTCATTGGGGCAGGGCCTTTCTCACTTTATACTTTAAAATTGTTCCGATCGTTGACCGACTTAGCCTAATGCTTTTCCAATGACCGATGGCGTTTCAACTCTTTCCGATCGCTTTATTATTTCCACTTTATTTTCAATCGTGATCGTGATTATTTTCGTGAACAGAAACACTGCTGATTTAGAGGTCCGCCGCCAGGTCCTAATGTCCACCGCACTGAGACACGTTAAATAAGGTTTGGGGTTCCTCTGGGTATTAAGATCCACCACATTGAGACAAGGTGAATAAGGGACTTGAGCATCCATGTTTTTTGGTATCCGCGAGGGGTCCCGGAACCAATCCCTTGCGGATAAGGAGGGCCGACTGTAGTTTCATGATCCCAACACAATGAAGAAACAACAATACATTTCCAAGTTAGAAATCTGCACATGCAGTGTGATGGTGTTCCCATTTGTCCATCACTCATTCATTGTAATGGTTACAGCTTTAGCAGTGCTATACATGCAGCCTCAACACAGTACTCTTTAAAGATGGTACAGACTGCAACCATTAGGTACTGAGGGAAGGAATTATTTGGATGCTGGATGTGTGATAATGAAGCAGCTGCTTTATCCTGGGCTGTGTTCAGCTTCATATTAATGGAGCTGCATTCATTCAGGCCAATGGCAGTCTATTTCTTCATTCCCTAAGCAAACTCTTCCAATGGTAGACCATGGTTGAGGTCTGTATTGCCTGTAATATTCACTACAGCAATTCACCAGCGCTTCTTTGGCCATAAATCTGATGCTCAGGAGGTGCAGGGCAGCACTATCTGTACACTCCCTCTGAATCAACATTGTAATCTGAAAATACATCACTGTCCTATTGTTATATACAAGTAGTACTCTCTCAATAAAGACTGCCATGGCTCACAGCCATCTTCTTAAAGACAATTAGAAATGGACAATGAATACTGGCTTCTCAGCAATATTCACATGGGTAAATAATAAAGACTCTGAGGAACAATTAAACTGCTGAAATTATCTTCAAGAATTTCATTAGTTATTTAACAATGATAAATCTATGAGACCCACTAATGCAGAAATCCATAATCTTCCAATTCATTTTCAAGTAGGTACAAGTTTTTTTATGTCTCTAGTTCTTACTGACAAGCAACATTTAGTTACTAGTCAACATATGTACAACCATTATACTATTATAAGTACACCTGAATACTACAACCATCCTCACTTATTTAACTCTGAAACTTTGCCCGAAAACATTTCAGATTATAATCCTACAAATGGAGCTATGTTATGGTACCTTGCCCAGATGTAAATGTAGAGCTTAAAAATGAACATTGTAGGCATTCAATCATGGGAATCACAACAATGAGCCTAACAATGTTCAAGTGATGGACACAAGTAGACTCCACAAAACTATTTGGAAAGAATTAAATTCCTGATCTGCTTCTTTCTAATTGTGGAGAATTTGAAGTCAACAGAGATGCCACTGCTACCAACGATGGTTGGAACCAGCTAATTTTGCAGTGGTGCAATATCAATTCTGAAACTTTCCTGATCTGTATGGCCAGGAGTTACTGGGGATATTCAGACCAAGATGATTAAACAGTATAATTTCTTTGTATTATGTTGTATTTCCAACCATTGGTCTTCCGGCAATACAGCAGTTCAGTTAATATCAAGGCCAATGCGGCAGTTTGATTCATTGCACAGGAGCCCTTATCCTTTAAATGATAAAACTTCTCAATATGTTTCCAGCTAATGAGAATTTGTTATAGAAATGTTTAAAAATGTACATGATGAAAATATGAAAACAGAAAACGCTGGAAAAATTCAGTAGGTCAGGCAACATATAGAAAAAGAAACTGTTAATGTTTTGTGCCTGTGACTCTACATCAGAATTAGGAAAGAGCTGAATACAAATTAGCTTTCAGAAGAAAAGGAAGTGAAGGATTTACAGAACAAAGGGAATGTCTCTGACAGATTGAGTCAAAATGGAAGCACAATAAACTGCATGGTCCTTTTAACACAGAACAAGAAAAACTGAATCAATATGATATACAAACAGAGAATGCTGGAAAAACCCAGATCAAGCAACACCAGTGGAAACAGGAACAGTTATTGTTTCAGATGAAGATAACTTATTCTTGTTCTGGCATTCCCTTTGTTACTATTGTTTGGTTAACTATCCTGGCTAAACATTCCCACAAGCTGCCAAGTCTTCCTAAAGATTTGATTTTATGAATCACTGCAACATTCAACTGCAACCAAATCACAATCGAGCTGACACTTTGGATCCAGTTTTGCTTGTGCTCTTACTACTACCGCCACCACAACCTTGCCAAGGATCTGGGTTCAATATTGATCTTAAGTATCATACGTAAGCAGTTTGCATGTTTCCTCAGTGACCACATGAGCTTCCCCTGAGTGCTCTCAGTTCCTCCCTATATCAAAATGTGCTAGTTGGTAGGTTAACAGCTGGTGGGGGTGGGAATTGGATAGGCCTTCACACTATCCACAACACCCCCAACCGTTGTGTCATCAGCACATTTATTAACCCATCCCTCCACTTCTTCATCCAGGTCATTTATAAAAACCATGAAGAGAAAATTTGTACAACACACACACAAAATGCTGGTGGAACACAGCAGGCCAGGCAGCATCTATAAGGAGAAGCACTGTCGACATTTCGGGCCAAGACCCTTCGTCAGGACTAACTGAAGGGAAAGATGCTAAGAGATTTGAAAGTAGTGGGGGGAAGGGGAAATGCAAAATGATAGGAGAAGACCGGAGGGGGTGGGATGAAGCTAAGAGCAGGAAAAATGATTGGCGAAAGTGATACAGAGCTGGAGAAGGGAAAGGATCATGGGACGGGAGGCCTCGGGAGAAAGAAAGAGGGAGGGGGCGAAGCACCAGAGGGAGATGGAGAACAGGCAAACAACTAAATATGTCAGGGATGGGGTAAGAAGGGAGGAGGGGCATTAACGGAAGTTAGAGAAGTCAATGTTCGTGCCATCAGGTTGGAGGATACCCAGCCAGTATATAAGGTGTTGTTCTTCCAACCTGAGTTTGGAATCATTTTGACAGTAGAGGAGGCCATGGATAGACATATCAGAATGGGAATGGGACGTGGAATTAAAATGTGAGGCCACTGGGAGATCCTGCTTTCTTTGGCAGACCCAGCGTAAGTGTTCAGTGAAACGGTCTCCCAGTCTGCGTCGGGTCTCACCAATATATAAAAGGCCACACCGGGAGCACCGGACGCAGTATACCACACCAGTTGACTCACAGTGTCACCTCACCTGGAAGGACTGTCTGGGACCCTGAATGGTGGTGAGGGAGGAAGTGTAAGGGCAGGTGTAGCATTTGTTCCGCTTACGAGGATAAGTGCCAGGAGGGAGATCGGTGGGAAGGGATGAGGGGGACATGTGGACAAGGGAGTCGCATAGGGAGCAATCCCTGCGGAAAGCAGTAAGAGGGGGGAGGGAAAGGTGTACTTGGTAGTGGGATCCCATTGGAGGTGGCAGAATTTATGGAGAATTATACGTTGGACCTGGAGGCTGGTGGGGTGGTAGGTGAGGACAAGGGGAACCCTATCCTGAGTAAGGTGACGGGCAGATGGGGTGAGGGCAGATGTGCGGGAAATGGGAGAGATGCGTTTGAGAGCAGAGTCGATGGTGGAAGAAGGGAAGCACCTTTGTTTAAAAAAGGAAGACATCTCCTTCGTCCTGGAATGAAAAGCCTATCCTGAGAGCAGATGAGGCGGAGAAAGAGGAATTGTGAGAAGGGGATAGCATTTTTGCAAGAGACAGGGTAGGAAGAGGAATAGTCCAGGTAGCTGTGAGAGTCTGTAGGCTTATAGTAGATAAGCCGACCCCAGAGATGGAGACAGAAAGATCAAGAAAGGGGAGGGAGGTGTCAGAAATGGACCAGGTAAATTTGAGGGCAGGGTGAAAGTTGGAGGCAAAGTTAATGAAGTCAACGAGCTCAGCATGCGTGCAGGAGGCAGCGCCAATGCAGTCGTCGATGTAGCGAAGGAAAAGAGGGGGATGGATACCCATATAGACTTGGAACATGGACTGTCCAACAAAGCCAACAAAAAGGCAGGAATAACTGGGACCTATACGGGTGCCCATGGCTACACCCTTGATTTGGAGGAAGTGGGAGGAGCCAAAGGAGAAATTATTGAGACTAAGAACTAATTCCGCTAGACAGAGGAGAGTGGTGGTAAAGGGGAATTTGTTAGGTCTGGAATCCAAAAAGAAGCGAAGAGCTTCGAGACCATCCGGGTGGGGGATGGAGGTATATAGGGACTGGATGTCCATGGTGAAAATAAGGCGGTGGGGGAGAAAATTTGTGAACCCTTTGTAATTATCTGGTTTTCTGCATTAATCAATCATATAATGTGGTCTGATCTTCAGCTAAGTCATAATAATAGTCAAAATATCAGATCCTGAAGCCAACTGGAGTCAGTTGGTGGCGGAGACACGTTCCAAGGAAGGATATATGGCTGTAATAGCGGGTCTGGGTCAAAATCTGCCTAAACTAATAACACACTAACAATTGTATTTTTCATGTCGTTACTGAACACATTGTCAATTCACAGTCCAAGCTGGAAGAAGTATGTGAACCCTTGTATTTAATGAATGGTAGAATCTCCTTCAGCAGCAATAAGTTTCCTGTAGCTGTAGATCAGAACTGCACAATGGCAAGGAGGGATTTTACACCATTCCTACATATAAAATAGCTTCAGCTCATCAATATTTCTGGGATACCTTGCATGAACAGCCCTCGAGGTCAAGCTACAGCATCTTAATTCGGTTAAGACCTGGACTCTGACTTGGACATTCTAAAACATGAATTTTCTTCTTTTTAAACTATTCTGTTATTGATTTACTCATGTTTCAGATCATTGTCTTGTCGTATCATTCAACTTCTATTGAGCTTCAGGTGATAGACTGCTACCCCAACATTCTCCTGCAGAATGTCTTGATGCAATTTTGAATTCACTGTTCCCTCAACAATTCCAAGCTGTCCAAGCCCTGCGACAGTAAAGCAGTCCCAAACCATGATGTTCCTTCAATCACACTTCAGTTGGGGTGAGGTGTAAGTGTTGGTGTGCAGTGCCCTTTTTCCTCCGAACATAGCAGTGTGCACTTCTGCCAATAATTTCAACTTTTATTTCATCTGTCCACAGAACATTGTCCCAGAGGTATTGTGGGACATCCAGATAGTCTTTTGCAAACTTGAGATGTGGGCCAATGCTTTTATTTCGAGAACAGTGGTTTCCTCAGTGGTATCCTTCCATGAATTCTATTTTTATTCAGTGATTTTCTTATAATGGACACATGAACAGAGACTTTAGCAAGTTCTAGACATTCCTGCAGGTCTTTTGCTATTTCCCTTGGGGTTTGACCCCCTTCAGCATTTTACACTTGCTCTTGGTGTGATCTTTGCAGGATGCCCACTCCTGGCAAGAGTAGCAACAATACTGAATTTCTTCCATTTGTAAACAATTTCTCTTACTGTGGACTGATGAACACTCAGGTGTTTAGAAATATTTTTGTACCCTTTTCCAGCTTTGTGCATCTCTACAATTCTTCTTCTAAGATTCTCTTAAAGTTGTTTCGATTGAGGCATGGTGAACATAAACAGATCATTCTTGAGAACAGCAGGCTCTGTCAGTAACTTGACTTTGTGTATCTGTTTTATAAGACAAGGCATCTCTACAACCCACACCTCCAATCTCATCTCATTGATTGGAACACTTGACTCCAAATAGTTTTTATAGAAGGCATTGTCCCAGAGGTTCACATTCTTTTTGAACCTAGACTGTGATTGTTTAAATGGTATACTCAGTATTGACGAGGAGTATAACTTTGTGTTATTAGTTATGGCAGATTATATTTGTCTATTATTGGAACTTAGATGAGGATCAGATCACATTTTATGAGTAATTAATGCTGAAAACCAGGTAATTGCAAAGTGTTCAGAAGCTTTTTCTTGCAACTGTAAGCTGACATGGACAGAGCACAATACTAAAAGAATGCAGCACTAATGTGGTACAAAGTTTGAGAGAGATTAAAACAAGGCTCCACATGCTACCTCGGTGATAAGAAATCTGTTGTGAGAAACAGGCACTTGTCTTTATCAACATATTCGATCACCAGGACTGATACTACATTATTACTCCACCATCTTGCTGCTGTGTGAGATGTTCAAATTTCCTATCTTACTTCAAAATTACTTGTTTTGATTGTGAAACATTTTGGGAGATCATAAAATGTAATGTAAATAAAATCATTTTTTTCACCTGTCTACATTTAAGTTGAATATTTTGAAAAGATAATGTTGAAATCTTTAGTCTTAAAACATATTAATACACCGCATCCGGGGGAAAAGGATACAGATGCAAATAGTTAAGTTGAGGCTTCAGCAAAATTACTCAAGAAAGGAAATCCACAAACATTGACCAGAAGTGAAAGAGGAATAAGCTAGTTAAGCTTCTTTGAAATAACCTTTTATGCTAGGCATCTGCATACAAAAAGTCAAATTGAACTGACTCCGATTATACATAGGACTTCACAGGTATGTGATTAACTTTATTCATGTAATATTTGATCTCTATTGGAATTGGTTTATTATTGTTCAGAGATGCAGCAAAGAACTTAAATTTTGAATGCTATCCATACAGATCAATTCAAAATGCAAGTACGAGGTAATACACCATGAAAAGCAGTAACAGAATGCAGAATGTAGTGTTACAGTTGCAAAGCACACTGCAGTTTGACAGTCTCTGAAGCATTTCTTTAAGTACGCAGATTTCTTGACTGCTCATCATCAGTAAATAAGATTGTAAACTGTACACATCAGATGACTGCTCCCTTGATTTAGGAATCTTCAACATAGATTAGAAAATTGAGCACATTACTGTACTACAAAGAAAGGTGGGTTAAGCCAATAACAACAGATCAGTCAGTCTAATATCTGTCATCACAGCAATTTTAATTAAGCATGATGGAAACTTTTCATTTGATCAAAGAGAATCAGCACAGATTTATAAAAAGTAATTGAAGTCTTATGAAACTCATGGAATTTTCTGAGGCAATTCAAGTAGTGGTGAAGGGTTTATCTACAGATGTTATTTATTTGGACTCCAAAGAGGCAGGTGATAAATTCACACAAGACTAACTGGTGAAGCTGAACTTCATTAGGTTGAAATATAGAGTTGGTTAGGAAATTGTGTGACACGAGCAAGATGGTCTCAAAAATTCACCACATTTGTTTGCAGCATTAGTGATGTAGTTAAATGCATTTAAGATTACTGTGTTGGCGCCCTTCCCTTGGACAATATTGGTGGCGTGGAGAGGGGAGACTTGCAGCTTGGGCAACTGTTGGTCTTCCAGCCCAGGCTTGCGCCCTGGAAACTTTCCTACACACACATTTAAGGTTACTGATGACAAGGATCAGCGACATCATAAAAATGATTAAGTTGCATGAAAATAATTATGGATTACTCAAATATGCAAAACTGTTGCAAATGGATTAAAATATGGAGAATTTATAGTCATCTACTTTTGCATTTAACAGTATTAAAACACTTTCCTGTGAACTCTATTAAACAATCATCATAATTTCCAGCTTCATGCAACTGAACATGGATGTTTTGCACACCGGTACCCTCCACTTTTGCCTTTGAGTGAAGCATGATTATAACCAGTTGCATGTAGTTTTCAATCGCACCGCAAATTTGACCAGGCTCTTCAGATCATGACTCATCATTGCAACACTGACATATTTTCCAAGTCACAGCCATTTGAGGTAGCATTATTTTTTTTTCTGCTTGTGGTACCAGGATCTCACATCAGATGGGTGGATCCTGGGGCCAGCCAACCAGATTTCCAAACTTCTGCTAAGTGATTGATACTCATGCATCCATCACCTGTGGAAATAGGCAACACTTGGCCTACTGGGCCAAGTCATATGTTGGTCTAACATAATTCTACGATTAGTACACAGGAATTTGTAGGTTGTCATTTTCTAGATGTTGATAAGCTCAAATCAATGGAAGCAAAGGCGCCAATATACTGTAGCTAGGGTGCCTAAGACATTTGCACAGTACTGCTGCCACAAAAAAAATCAGATTTCTGACATATGTGAGTGATGATAAACCTGATTTTGATATGGGTCTCTATTGTGGACTGAGAGTGGGAAGAATTTAGGGAGATGGGAATTATGGTTGGGAAAAGGGGGAAGGGAGAGGGAGGGAGCAGGAACACCAGAGAGGCATCCTGTAATGATCAATAAACCAACCCCTGGCAGCCATCCTCTGTCACCCACCCCACACCCTTCCAAGGCACTCTACCTTCACTCCCAACATTCTTTGTTCTCAAACTCTCTCTGGTCCACATTAACAAATATGGTACTTTGCAAAAGTCCTTGGTACACTAGCAATATATATGTGCTGACAAACAAGAAAAAATCTGCAGATGCTAGAAATCCAAGCAACACACACAAAATGCTAGAGGAACTCAGCAGGCCAGACAGCCTCAATAAAAAAAAACAGTTTTGGGCCAAGACCCTTCAGCAGGACTAGAGAAAAAAAGATGAGTAGATTCAAAAGTGGGGGCAGGGAAGGGAGAAATATAGGTAATGGGTGAAACCTGGAGGGGGAGGAGTGAACTAAAGAGCTGGGAAGTTGATTGGTGAAAGAGATAAAGGGCTAGCAAAGGGGAATTCTAATAGGAGAGGACATAAGGCCATGGGATAAAAGACCGGGGGAGGCGACGGGCTGGCAAAGAGATAGGGTGAAAGCGGGAAAAAGGGTTGGGGAATGGTGAAGGGGGAGGGGTCAACACCAGAAGTTTGAGAAATCAATGTTCATGCCATCAGGCCGGAAGCTATGCGGACAGAATGTAAGGTGTTGTTCCTCCAATCTGAGTGTGGCCTCACCGCGACAGCAGAGATGGCCAAGGATTGACATATTGGAATGGGAATGGGTAGTGCAATTGGTAGTGAGGGAGGACGGGCATATGCATCACTTGTTCTGCTTGCAAGGGTAAGTGCCAGGAGAGAGATCAGTAGGGAGGGTCAACTGGACAAGGAAGCCACCAAGGGAGCAATTCCTGCAGAAAGCATAAAGTGGGGAGGGGTGAAGTGGAGAGAAAGATGTGCTTGGTGGTAGGATCCTGTTGGAGATGGAGGAAGTTCTGGAGTATTATGTGCTGGACACAGAGGTTGGTGGGGTGGTAGGTGAGGACATGAGGAACTCTATCCCCGGTAGGGTGGTGGGAGGGTGGGGCGAGAGCAGATGTGTGTGCAATCGAAGAGATGCGGTTGAGGGCAGTGTTCATGGTAGAGGAAGGGATGCCCTCTTTTTTTGAAAAAGGAGGACATCTCCTTTGTTCTGGAATGAAAAGCCTCATCCTGAGAGCAGATGTGGTGGAGGAATTGAAAGAAAGGGATGGCGATTTTACAAGTAACAGAAAGAGGTATAGTCCAAATATCTGTGAGAGTCTGTGGGTTTATAATAGACATCAGTAGATAAGCTGCCTCCAGGGATAGAGACAGTGAGATCAAGAGAGGCGAGGGAGGTGTTGGAAGTGGACCAGGTAAATTTGAGGGCAGGGTCACAAGTTGGAGGCAAAGTTGATAAAATTGATGAGCTCCGTATGGGTGCAGGAAGTAGCACCAATACAGTCTTTGACGTAGCGTAGGAAAAGTGGGGGACAAACACCAGTGTAGGCTTGGAACACAGACTGCTCCACGTAGCTGAGAAAAAGGCAAGCATAACTGGGACCCACGCGAGTGCCCATGGCTACATATTCTGCTTGAGGGAAGTGGGAGGAGCCAAACTATTAAGAGTGAGGTCAAGTTCTACAAGACGGAGGAGAGTGGTGCTAGAGGGGAACTGGTTAGGCCTGGTGTCTAGAAAAAAACAAAGAGCTTTGAGGCTTTCCTGGTGGGGGATGGAGGTGTATAGGGTCTGGACATCCACAGTGAAAATTAGATGATTGGGGGCTAGGGATAATGTATATAATGTGCTTATGATTTTTTAACTGTATATGCAAGGCTCCAAACAGTAGCCAGGTTATGGACTACAAATTACAACTGAAGAAAGAAAAGGCATTTCAAGACAGCAATGTTATGATAAGCACTGGAGATTTCATTATGCAGTTCAATTGGGAAAATTAGGTTGGTGCTGGAGAGAATTTGTAGAATGACTGTGAGACAGCTTTCCATTGGGAAAGGCTATTCTGGATTGGGTGTTGTATAATGAACCTGATTTGAATAGGGATCTTAAGGTAAAGGAACCCTTAGGGGAACAGTGATCACAATATGATAGGCTTCACCCTGCAATTCGAGGGGGAGAAGTTAAAGTCAGATGTATCAATGTAACAATGAAGTAAAGGTAAATATAGAGGTATAAGAGGGAAGCTGGCCAAAGCTGATTGGAAGGGGGCACTGGCAGGGATGATGGCAAAACAGCACTGGCTGCATTTTCTGGGAGATATTCAGAAGGTGCAGGATAGATACATTCCAAAGAGGTGGTAGTATTCTCAAGACAGGATGACATAACCATGGCTGACAAGTGAAGTCAAAATCAATATAAAAGCAAAAGAGAAGACATATAATACAGCAAAAATTAGTGAGAAGCCAGAGGATTGGTACACATTAAAAAAAACCAGAAGGCAACTAAAGGTCATAAGGCAGAAAAAGATGAAATATGAAAGCAAACTAACCACTTTCAGAAAGCCTTTAACAAGCTGCAGCACACAAGGCTGCTTAACAAGAGCCCTTGGTATTACAGGAAAAATTACTAGCATGTAAAGAGGTTTGGCTGATTGGCACGAGAAAGAGTGGGAAAAAGGGAGCCTTTCCTGGTTGACGGCCAGTAATTAGTGGTGTTCTGCAGGGAGTCAGTGTTGGGATTGCTTCTTTTTATGTTATATGTTAATGATTTAAATGACAGAATTAATGGCTACATGGCCAAATTTGCAGATGACATGAAGGTTGTTGGAGGGGCAGGAAGTGTTTAGGAAGCAGGGAGGTAGCAGAAGGACTTAAGATAGATTAGGAGAATGGGAAAAGTAGTGGCAAATGAATACAACTCAAGCACTTTAGTAGATGGAGCAAAAGCACAGACTACTTTCTAAATGGGTAGAAAATTCAAAAATCCAAAGTGCAAAGAGTCCTTGCCCTTTCCAAAGTTCAACTTGCAGGTTGAGTTCATGGTGAGGAAGGCAAATGGAATGTTAGCATTCATTTTGAGAGAACTAGAATATAAAAGCAAATATGTAATGTTGAGGCTTTATAAAACACAGGAAAGACCTCATTTGAAATATTGTGAGCAGTTCTAGTCCCCTTATCTAAGAAAGGATGTGCTGACATTGGAGAAAGCCCAGAGGAGATTCACGGGAATGTAAGATTAACTATAGGAGTGCTTGATGGCCCTGGGCCTGTACTTGAAGTTTAGAAGAATGGGGGGGTGGGGGGGGGGGGTAGGAGAATCGGATCTCATTGAAGATTAACGAACATTGAAAGGTCTCGATCCAGTGGATGTGAAAAATATGTTTCCTATGGTGTGGGGGGGGGGGGGGGGGTCTAGGACCAGAGGACACAGCCTCAGAATAGAGGGGCATCCATTTATAATGGACAAGGAGGAATTTCTATAGCCAGAGGGTAGTGAATCTGCAGAATTCATTGCCACATGTGGTTGTGGAAGTCAAGTCTTTGGGCATATTTAAAGCGGAGGTTAATAGGTTCTTGTTTAGTCAGGGTATGAAAGGTTACACGGAGAAGGCGGGAGAATGGGGTCCACCCAACAATCAAAGTGCTGTGCATAAATAAACCTCACTTCACTCTACTCAGTCAAAATACTCACAATTATTCTGACCACCCTGAAGTTTGCAGCAATGAAAACAGCTGTCTATGCTCTACAGCATTGCTCATTCAGTACAAACTTCTGGATCCACTGAAGATCCAAGTCCATTATATTTAGGAATTTCACACATTTACAGTATGTAGTATTTCTACTGTTCTTTAATATTTCTTAATTGTACACATTTTTTTTGTGTTCTATCGCTGAGCAGCAGTGAACCACCTGATTGGCCTATCAGAGTTCTGCTTGGGAACTAGTTGACTTGATCAGCATTTCTGATCCGGCTATTGTTCACAATTGCACTTTAATAAAACTTTTTTAAAAAAAATGTACAAAGAGTTGAGCAACACAATTTATTCCTTTGGTGTGCATCAGGGACTTGTTACTTATAAAGCAGCATTTCCGTGCCAGGTATGCGTGAGCATTGCAATTCTACTGAAATGGTGCTGTAAAATGAGGAAGTGGTTGGAGAAACTGATGCTAGTTTGCAGCAAGACCCAAGGACATCAATATTCTATTACTTTCAAATGTCAAGCCATTATGCAAAAGAGAAAAAAACCTGAACAAGGTCTCTTGAATGTCTACCTCTCAGTTCCCATGAGGAGTTGTGCCTGGTGTTTGTTTTTTCAAGCATTAGAACTTTATTTCCAAAGGTTACAGTGTAGTAGTTGCATAAGAGAACTAGACATTAAAAAAGTGGTTGCAAGGTTAAGTTACCAATTAAATTGGTGTTACTGGCTAGTTCCATTTTCAGATGTGCAGCTATATGTAAAATGACTCTTTAAAGGTTTATACGATTATTTAAAAAAATTTTTTTTGCTCAGCATAAAAAAATTTCAATTTCCAGATACATTTACATTTCTTCCCCTCACAGATATCAGCTATCAGAACACTTCCATCAAAATATAGACATCACCACAACATCCTATACAAAAGCCCTTATTAGTATAGCAGACAGGTTTACATCCACATATTGCAGAAAAAGTTGCCATATTTTATGAAAACTGTTTGTTTCTGAGTGTACCATACATGTCAAAAAGTCCAAAGGAATGTATTCCATGATTAATTTACAGATATCTTCCCATGTTTCAGCTGTAATTCCTACTCCCAGCTCTTCCTCCCAGACCCTTCCCAGCTGCTCAGACTCTCCACAAGAACGTTCCCTCAGGATGCTGTAAAAAGTACTAATGGAGACTTCACCCTTAGATCACCCTCTTTTCTATGTCAGAACTATAGAAATCAGTTAACAATTTTTTTCTGTATATAATCTCTTAACTGAAAGAAATGAAAAAGATCCTTGTTGAGTATGTTAAATTTCTGTACTATCTGACTAAAAGACATCATCGTTCCTTCATCAAACAAATCTCCTAAATGGAAAATACCCTTTGAAATCCAAAGTTTAAATCCAGAATCTATTATGCCAGGCTGAAAATCTGGACTGCTGGTTATTGCAGTGAAGAGTGATATTTTCGCTGCGTTGCCCTCAATTTGTCTCACCACCCTCCAAGCCTTGACTGTATTAATTGTTACTGGATTGCGACAATATTCCTTAACTAGTTTCATCTTATTGAGGAAAAGCAAATTAATAAAAGGGCATTTTGCTTGTGAAGCTTCAATGTCTAGCCAAATTGAGGAGGGGTCCCTGCAAACCCAGTCAACTACATAAGATAAAAAGGAACTTAACTGGTATTTTTTGATGTCTGGAAAATCCAGACCCCCTAGACTACTGGGAAGCTGTAACTTAGCCATTTTAATACAGGGTCTTTTTTTCTTCTAGATGAAAGAAACAAACCAGCCATTTATTTTTTTAAAAGTATTTGTTGGGTAAAAATAACAGAAATCATTCGTATTGGGTAGAGCAGACGAGGAAGAGTGTTCATTTTGAGCAAGGATATTCAGCCAAGCCAAGAAATGGGAAGAGTGCTCCATCGCTCAAGATCCTGTTTGATTTTGTCAAATAACTGTGTAAAGTTAGCTTTCAACGATTGATCAAACGTAGGAGTGATAAATATGCCTAAGTAAACAAAACCTGTCTACGACCATTTAAAGGGGAAAACATCGAGTGTCAGGTACCTGCTGCAGATTCCCCAGAGGCATAGCCTCTGATTTAGTAAAGTTGATTTTGTAACCTGAAAAGGTGCTAAATGAATTGATGCACTGTATAAGGTGGTGCACTGATATAGCAAGGTTTTACAAGAAAATTAAAACATCATCCGCATACAATGTAATTTTATGTGCCTTTAGTCCTATGCCTGGAACAGATATTTTGGGGTCTCGCCGAAAAGCCTCAGCCAATGGCTCGATCACTAGTGTGAAAAGTAGTGGTGATAAAGGGCAGCCCTGCCGGCTTCCCCTCAGAATAGTAAAATTATCCGACCTAATACCATTAGTGAGAATCGCAGCCAAAGGGTCATTATAGAGAACTTTCACCCACTTAGTAAAATTACTGCCCAAATCAATTTGTTCTAAAGTGAAAAAAAGATACGGCCATTCGACATGATCAAAGGCCTTTTCTGCATCTAAGGAAACCACCAAGTTGTCCACTGCCTGTTGCTGACATACCTGAATCACATTAAGAAATCTTCTGATATTGTTACATGATCTACGGCCTTTTACAAAACCCATTTGATCCTCTTTTATGATAATAGATAACACAGTTTCTAATCGCAACTCTAAGGTTTTAGATAAGATTTTAAAGTCAACACTTAACAATGAAATAGGCCTATAGGAGGCACAATCTTCAGGGCTCTTTCCTTTCTTAAGAATTAGGGAGATATTAGCTTCTCTCAATGATGGTGGGAAGAGAGTACAATTAAATGCATGATTGAACAGGTTTAGCATAGGCTCTGATAAAACCCTGTGAACTCTTCATAGAATTCACTCGTGAGTCCATCAGGACCAGGGGCCTTCCCACTTTGGAGCTGTCTCACAGCTTCCTGTATCTCATGTATAGATAACGGAGCATTCAGGAGGGACTCTTGTTCAGAGGAAATGCCTAGGAGATCTAAATTCCCGACAAAGGACTCCATCCTAGATTGCCCATCATTACATTGCTCAGATTGATACAGTTTAGAATAAAAATTCTTAAACGCAACATTAATCATTTTAGAATTACTAGTGAAGGCTCCTGTCCCATCCCTAATTGAAGCAATAATCTGAGAGGCATTTTTCTTTCTAGCTAAATAAGCCAAATACCTACCTGTCTTTTCACCATATTCAAACAATTCTTGTTTAGCAAATGTCAATTTTCTTTTGGCTGCTTGTGTAAGTAAAGAGTTTAGTGTGCAGCGTAGGGCTGTGATATTCTGTAACTTAGCTGCAGAAGGCTTATTAATATAATCCTCTTCAGCTGCCTCAAGCCTTGCTTCCACTACGTTCTACTGTTCCGCAGCTTGTCGTTTCTTACTAGCAGAGTAGGAGATAATTAATCCCCTTGCATAGGCCTTAGCAGTTTCCCAGAGCATCGATGGATTACTAGCTGATTTGTAATTAATAGGAAAGTTTTGAATTCGGAAATAGTCTATAAATTTATTATCTTTTAGAATAAAAGGATTCAGCCTCCCATGTCTACATTGTGCTGAATTATCTTTGGGCTTAATATTTAAATATACTGCTGCATGGTCAGAAATAGCGATATTTCCAATTGTGCAGGAGTGTTTGGGGGTTAAAGAAAAGTCTATTCTGGTGTAACACTTGTGTGGATTACTAGCACCTGGTGTTTGCTTAAAGAATATACACAAAGTTGGTGCACTCCTTGGTGATAACCCACCATTGTGGAGGTGAGAAAATGTATTAAAGAATGATTATGGGAGAAAAAATGGTTGTTGTAAAGCAGTCAGTCAAGATTGTTACGTACCCCATAACTGGGTCACTTACCAGCAAAGGTAGAGAGGTCCGTTGAAGTCTGATGGTACTATTTTTAACAGTATTTATTGATAAAAATACACAAAATAATATCAAGGCAAACTTACAGATAATATACGTCGTCAATACTAAATCTAAAAGCGCGGGTCTAATAGTAATCAATAAGAAATAGCTCTATCGTTGTCTAGGGGATAATGTATTGTCCGATGGAAATATAAAAGTCACTCAGTTCATTCAAGCTGCAGCTTTAGGGTTGGAGAGAGAGACGGGTTAAAACTTGCCCATTCCTTTTATGATGTCAATCCTTCGAGAGTCGTTGGGAGTTGATTTCCCTGTTGTTAGCTAAAAACCGTTCTGTCGTGGTACAGGGCCCACCGATTTCCGAGGCAAACGAAAAAGGACGCACGTGGCCTTCCACTGGTTTTTGCTATTACGGGATCGTTAGCGTTTCTTCTGGTGCGTCTGAGGGGCTGTTCCCACAGACCCTCTTTTTATCCTGACTCACAGGGTCTCAGGTGTCAATCAGGTTGGGGATGATGCAATCCCTCCACCAACCTCCCCCTCGGTTCATTGCCTGGGGCTTCGATGCATAGTACACACAAGTCCGTCTCCAAGAGACAATAGCCGGTATCAATGGGTCCGCCTTTCGGAGGCCAGGACACATTCCAACTCTTTGTGAATTCTGCATGTCTTTCTCTCATTTCCTGGGTCTCCTGAACTGACTTAATAGTGATCTTGCGATTCTCACAAAGGAGGGGGCTACCCCGCACCCTTCGGCCCCTCAGAGCTGTGGCACATTTGTAACAAGATAACTCGAGGTGATAAGAGTGCTGACAAAATGGAATAGTTGTGACAATTGTTAAGCTAGTCAAACCTGAAAAGGCAGAATTTTGCTAAAGGAAGATGTAAACTATAGATCACTTATGACATCAAAGTCACAGAATGATGCAGCATGGAAACAAGCTCTTTGGTCCAACTAACCTACGCCAACCAAACTGTATGAATACAATTCCATTTGCCTGTGTTTAGCCTATGTCCCTCTAAACTTCTCCTCTCCCCAAAGATGCCCTTTAATCATTGCAACATTACCTGCCTCTACCACTTCCTCTGTAGGCTCATTTCACATACCCCCCACCTTCTGTATGATAAAGTTGTCCCTGAGGTTCCATTTAAATCCTTCCCATCTCATCCTAAATCTGTATTTTTAGTTTTTGACTACCCTATCCTGGGAGAAAAACTGTAATTATTCATATTGTAGATAGCCCTCATGATTTCTCATAGCTCCTTCTATATTGTCTATTACACCAGCAATTTTGGTGCTTCCTACAAACTTGCTAACCACACCAAATATATTTTCATTCAAATTGTTAATACAGATGATGGACAACAGTGAACCCATCACTGATACCTGCAGCACACTGCTGGCACAGAACTCAACTAAATAAAAACAGACTCAACTACCACCATCTGGCTCCTTCCACCAAAGCAATTTAGGACAGAAGACGTCAGAGCAGAATTAAGGCAGTTGGCCCACTGAGTCTGCTCTGCTATTTCATTATGACTGATCCATTTCCCTCTCAGCCCCAATTCTCCTGCTTTCTTGCCATATCCCATCATGCCCTGACTAATCAAGAATCTATCAACCTTTTCCTTAAATATACGCAATGACTTGGCCTCCACATCTGTCTGTTGCAATGAATTCCACATTCATCACTCTCTGGCTAAAGTAATTACTCCTCATCTTGATTCTAAATGGATTTCCATCGATTCCAAGGCTGTGTCCTCTGGTCCTAGACTCCCCTACTATAGGATACATCCTCTCCACACCCACTCTAAGGTCTTGCCCAGAGCCATCAAATGCTCCCTATATGAAAAGACATTCAATCCCGAATAATTTTTGTTAACATCCTCTAGACTAATGGTCGCCAACCCGTCGACTGCGATCAACAGGTTGATCTGAGACTTTCCTAGTAGATCCCGAAAAAAAAAGAAAAATAAGTAGACAAATACTGTTAAGAGATTGTTTCCGGGTTGCAGGGTTTAACTTCCATTCTTTCTGCCCAGTGCGCATGTGTGTAGCTTCCCTGCCACGCACTATACAGTGTACTTCAGTGGTCTCCAACCACCAGGCTGTGAGTTAACGATATTGTGGTAACTTCTACTTTACAAAAGACCACTCAACAATTTGATGGCTAAAAGAACACCTTTATCTGGGATAGCAAATGATATTTATAATACAGAGGTTTCCAGGTACCTCATGCAGCATGGGCGGAGGAACTATATACAATGCATACCGGGAGTGAAAAAAGAGCGGAAGTAAAAACCCCGCAAACCCGGAACCCGCCTCTTGTTACCAACAGCTTCCCGATTAGTATTAACTTAATTTTAATAATTCTCACATTACAACAGATATGATTTGTCATATGAAACGATACCAGTCAGCTGCACCTTTCCTCATTACCTGTCACGCTGACTGCTGAACTTGAATGCACGCGAGGTCATCAGTCGCCTAAACGCAGTGAGACCCTCGCGCCAGGGATCACTGGTTGTTCTCGGGCGGCCGGCGAGAAGTGCTGTTGCTGCTGGCCTGGAGCGCGGACAGATGGGCGCCACCTCTAAACCTGTTTAGCACAGCGAATGTTCGTGGGGAACCCAGTGCTAAAATATTCGCAGACGACCTAAGTAGCAGAGCAGCTACCTCGCTGCGATCTACCCTCGAGACAAACTTTTGTCGGCTGATAGATCCTACCGGGGGGGGTCCTGTCATATTCCTCCTCGTTCAGTCGGTTGCTCTCTCTGGACTGCAACTGCCACGGGGACCTCCGGCTCTCACCTTGTCCTCTCACCCCACCCACAACCAGCCGCACCTGGCCAAGGCGTCTGGCAGTGGACGGGCGGGAGGCTGGAGTTCGGGCCTGGAGGCTGTCTAATGAGGCAATGAAGTCCTCAAAACTGCTTTGGTAGCCTGAGTCCAAGCACCCTGCACTTAAAGACAAACCCACTGAGATTTTTCAGCGGAAAAAACCTGAGCAAGTGGGATAGAAGCTAAGTGCTGAGAGCCACGTAAACTAAATTGCAGAATAGACTGGACATAAGGAACCTCCTTTGAATATCGCTGTATTTCGATCATGATTAACACTAACCCCCTGTCGGCCGGTCTGCAAGAATATTGTCAATATTAAACCGGTCCACGGTGCAAAAAAGGGTGGTGACCCCTGGTGTTCATACATTAATTCTACTTCTGGGTTGTGGGGTTTTACCTCCGGTCTTTTCTGCTTGTTGTGCATGTGTGTGACTAACCGATTTGGTCGATCTTGCCTTTCATTAAGGCTGAGGTAGGGGCTCTTGGGCTTAAAAAGGTTGGTGACCACTACTCTGGACCCTCTCCAATGTTAGCACATCCTTTTTTAGATAAGGGGTCCAAAACTACTCACAATACTCCAAGCCAGACATCACCTTTGCCTTATAACATTACATCCTTGCTTTAATATTCTAGTCCTCTCAAAATGAATGCATACATTGCATCTGACTTCCTCATGACCAAATCAACCTGAAAATTAACCTTTAGGGACTCTGCCTGAGGACTTCCAAGTCCCCTTGCACTTCAGATTTTTGAATTTTCTGTCCATTTAGAAAATAGTCTATGCTTTCATTTCTTCTATCAAAATGCATAACCAGTCACCTCCGGACACTATATTCCATCTGCCACTTATTTGCCCACTCTCCCAATCTATCTGTCCTTCATGAATGAAGTTCTATCTGGCCTGTCGGGAAGCTGCCTGGTCGAGGGAAGTGCCTGGTGTGAAAAGTGCCAGTCTTTGGCTCAAGAGTCTTTGGCGAGGAGGCTGAGGGAGGAGACTACACCAGGCACAATTGGAGAGGGTGAAGCCATGACCGCTAAGTTGATTCAGTGTGCTTCGTGCATGATGTGGGAGGTCAGGGACACTGATGGTGCCCCCAGATTCAGCTTCTGAAGGAGCATGTTACAGCACTGAAGAAAGAACTGGATGACCTCAGGTTTATCCACAAAAACGAGAGTTTTCTGGACAGGACCTACAAGTGAGGTCTTTATACCAAGGATACCGGAAGAGAGAAAGGGGGCGACTATGAGGAAGGAAAGGATGCTTGAAGTACAGGAGACCCCAGGGGATGTACCTCTCGTAAACAGGTTCACTCTTTTGGAAGCTGTCAGGACAGAAGATACTGCCAGTCTGAGAGGCGGACAGGTCTGCGAGCTGAAAATTGGTGCAGAAGCAGAGCCGAGGAGACAGACATCAGGAAGAGCTGTGGTAGTAGGGGACTCCATAGTAAGAGGTATGGAAAGGGGTTTCTGTGGCAACAGGCGAGATTTAAGGATGGTGTGTTGCCTCCCTGGTGCTAGGATCCAGGACATCACAGACCAATTGCAGGCAATCCTTAAGGGTGAAGGTGAACAAGCCGGAAGTGGTAGTGCATGTCGGCACAAATGACAAAGGGAAGAAGAGGAAGGACATTCTGCAGCAGGACTTCAGAGAACTTGGAAGAAGGCTGAAAAGCAGGACTTCCAGGGTTGTTATCTCTGGTTTGCTTCCAGTTCCTTGTGCTGGAGAGGGCAGGAACAGGGAGATAATGGATCTGAATGTGTGGCTGAGGACCTGGTGCAGGAAGCAAGGATTTACATTCTTGGACCACTGGGATCTGTTTTGGGGTAGGGATGAACTGTACAAAAGGGACGGGTTGCACCTTAATAGGCGAGGGACCAGCATTCTGGCAGACAGGTTTGCCACTGCAACACGGATGTGTTTAAACTAAGTAGTGGGGGGAGGGGATGAACTGGAAATATAAAGATGGAGTTAAAGGGAAAGTGAAAATAAGAAAAGTTAAAAAGGACAACAGAATCAATGGAGTAGAGATCATACAGTATAGCCAAGTGAAATAGGAATTGATATGAAAGGAGAGGGGAGTAACAGATTAGAAGTATTATATATGAATACACGAAGTATAAGGAATAAAGTAGATGAGCTTGAGGCTCAGTTGGAAATTCACAAGTACGATGTTGTGGGAATAACAGAGACATGGCTTCAAGCAGACAGGGCCTGGGAAATGAATATTCAAGGATATACATCTTATCGAAAGGACATACTGACTGGCAGAGGGGGTGGGGTGGCTCTGTTGGTGAGGAATGATATTCAGTCCCTTGCGAGGGGGGACATAGAATCAGGGGATGTAGAGTCAGTATGGATAGAACTGAGAAATTCTAAGGGTTGAAAGACCCTAATGGGAGTTATCTACAGGCCCCCAAACAGCAGTCTGGATGTAGGGTGTAAGTCGAATGAAGAGTTAAAATTGGCATGTCACAAAGGTAATGATACAGTTGTCATGGGGGATTTCAACATGCAGATAGACTGGGAGAATCAGAATGGTACTGGACCCCAAGAAAGGGAGTTTGTGGAGTGCCTCCGAGATGGATTCTTAGAACAGCTTGTACTGGAGCCTACCAGGGAGAAGGCAATTCTAGATTTAGTGCTGTGCAATGAACCGTATTTGATCAGGGACCTTGAGGTAAAGGAACCATTAGGAGGTAGTGACCATAATACGATATGTTTTAACCTACAATTTGAGAAGGAGAAGGGAAAATTGGATGTGTCAGTATTACAGTTGAACAAAGGGAACTATGGAGCTATGAGGGAGGAGCTGGCCAAAGTTCAATGGAACAATACCCTAGCAGGGAAGACAGTGGAACAACAATGGCAGGTATTTCTGGGAATAATGCAGAAGGTGCAGGATCGGTTCATTCCAAAGAGGAAGAAAGATCCTAAGGGGAGTAAGGGGCGGCCGTGGCTGATGAGGGAAGTAAAGGGCAGTATAAAAATAAAAGAGAAGATAAAAAAAGATAAGAGAATAAAAGAAAAATAACATAGCAAAGATGAGCGGGAAACCGGAGGACTGGGAAGCTTTTAAAGAGCAACAGAAGATAACAAAAAAGGCAATACGCCAAGAAAAAATGAGGTACGAAGGTAAACTAGCCAAGAATATAGAGGATGATAGTAAAAGCTTCTTTAGGTATGTGAATAGCAGAAAAATAGTTAAGACCAAAACTGGGCCATTGATGACAGAAACGGGTGAATTTATTATGGGGAACAAGGAAATGGCAGACGAGTTGAACAGGTACTTTGGATCTGTCTTCACTAGGGAAGACACAAATAATCTCCCAGATGTAATAGTGGCCAAAGGAACTAGGGTAAAGGATGAACTGAAGGAAATTTATATTAGGCAAGAAACTGTGTTGGATAGACTGTTGAGTCTGAAGGCTGATAAGTCCCCGGGACCTGATGGTCTGCATCCCAGGGTACTTAAAGAGGTGGCTCTAGAAATCGTGGATGCATTGGTGATCATTTTCCAATGTTCTATAGATTCAGGAACAGTTCCTGCTGATTAGAGGGTGGCTAATGTTGTCCCACTTTTCAAGAAAGGAAGGAGAGAGAAAACAGGGAATTACAGACCGGTTAGCCTGACGTCTGTGGTGGGAAAGATGCTGGAGTCAATTATAAAAGAGGAAATTACGACACATTTGGATAGCAGTAGAAGGATCAGTCCAAGTCAGCATGGATTTATGAAGGGAAAATCATGCTTGACTAATCTTCTGGAGTTTTTTGAGGATGTTAACTATGAAAATGGACAAGGGAGAGCCAGTGGATGTAGTGTACCTGGACTTCCAGAAAGCTTTTGATAAAGTCCCACATAGGAGATTAGTGGGCAAAATTAGGGCACATGGTATTGGGGGCAGAGTACTGACATGGATTGAAAATTGGTTGGCTGACAGGAAACAAAGAGTAGCGATTAACGGGTCCCTTTCGGAATGGCAGGCTGTGACCAGTGAGGTACTGCAAGGTTCGGTGCTGGGACCTCAGCTGTTTACAATATACATTAATGATTTAGTTGAAGGGATTAAAAGTAACATTAGCAAATTTGCCGATGACACAAAGCTGGGTGGCAGTGTGAAATGTCAGGAGGGTGTTATGAGAATGCAGGGTGACTTGGACAGGTTGGGTGAGTGGGCAAATGTATGGCAGATGCAGTTTAATGTGGATAAATGTGAGGTTATCCACTTTGGTGGCAAGAACAGGAAGACAGATTACTATCTAAATGAAGTCAAGTTAGGAAAAGGGGAAGTACAACGAGATCTAGGTGTTCTTGTACATCAGTCAATGAAAGCAAGCATGCAGGTACAGCAGGCAGTGAAGAAAGCTAATGGCATGCTGGCCTTTATAACAAGAGGAATTGAGTATAGGAGTAAAGAGGTCCTTCTGCAGCTGTACAGGGCCCTAGTGAGACCCCAACTGGAGTATTGTGTGCAGTTTTGGTCTCTAAATTTGAGGAAGGACATTCTTGCTATTGAGGGTGTGCAGCGTAGGTTCACAAGGTTAATTCCCGGAATGGCGGGACTGTCATATGTTGAAAGATTGGAGCGACTGGGCTTGTATACACTGGGATTTAGAAGGATGAGAGGGGATCTGATTGAAACATATAAGATTATTAAGGGATTGGACACACTGGAGGCAGGAAGCATGTTCCCGCTGATGGGTGAGTCCAGAACTAGAGGCCATAGTTTAAGAATAAGGGGTAGGCCATTTAGAACTGAGATGCGGAAAAACTTTTTCACCCAGAGAGTGGTGGATATGTGGAATGCTCTGCCCCAGAAGGCAGTGGAGGCCAAGTCTCTGGATACATTCAAGAGAGAATTAGATAGAGCTCTTATAGATAGCGGGATCAAGGGATATGGGGAGAGGGCAGGAACGGGGTACTGATTGTGTATGATCAAAGTGAATGGCGGTGCTGGCTAGAAGGGCTGAATGGCCTACTCCTGCACCTACTGTCTATTGTCTATTCTGTAGCCTCTCTGCTTCCTCAACACTACCTGCCCCTCCACCTATCTTATTATAGTCCGCAAACCTGGCCACAAAGTCATTAATTCTGTCATCCAAATCACTGACATATAATGTAAAAAGAAACAGCCCTAATACCGACTCCTGCAGAACACTAGTCACTGGAAAAGGCCCCCTTTATTCCCACTCATTGTCTCCTGTCAATCAGTTATTGCTCTATGCATGCTAGTATCTTTCCTGTAATCATGTCAAAAGCATTCTGAAAATTCAATTACACAACATCTACTGATTCTTCTGTCTATCCTGCTTGTTATTTCTTCAATGAATTTCAACAGATTTAGTTCAAGTTGCTTTTTTATTGTCGTTTCGACCATAACTGCTGGTACAGTACACAGTAAAAACGAGACGACTTTTTCAGGACCACGGTGCTACATGAACAATACAAAAACTACACCGAACTACGTAAACCAACACAAAAACTACACAGGACTACAGACCTACCCAGGACTGCATAAAGTACACAGAACAGTGCAAGCATTACAATAAATAATAAACAAGACAATAGACACAGCAGAGGTTTATCAGGCAAGATTCCCCTTAGAGAAACTGTGTTGACTAGAGCTTATTTCATCATGTGCCTCCAAGCACCTTGAAACCACATTCTGAACATCGATACAACATCTTTCCAACCACTGAGGTCGAAAATTTCCTTTATTCTGCCTCTCTCCCTTCTTGAAGAGTGGAGTGACATTTGCAATTTTCCAGCCCTCCAGAACCATTCCAGAATCAATTCATTCTTGAAAGATTATTACAAATGCCTCCACAATCTTTTAAGCCACCTCTTTCAGAATCTTGGGGTGTAGACCATCTGGTCCAGGTGACTTAACTACCTTCAGACCTTTCAGTTTCCCCGAGTACCTTCTCCCTAGTAATGGCAACTTCACACACTCCTGCCCCCATTTTTCTGTGTTCCAACAGCTATTCTTGCTTCCGTTTCACATTTTATATATCTGAAGAAACTTTTGGTATCTGCTAATACTTTTGGCTAGCTCACCTTTGTATTCATCTCTTTCTTCTTTATGACCTTTTTAGTTGCCTTCTGTTGGTGTTTAAAAGCTTCCCAATCCTTTTAACTTCCCACTAATTTTTGCTGTTATATGTCCTCTCTTTGGCTTTTATGTTGGCTTTGACTTCTTGTCAGCCATGGCAGGATGAAAGAACCTTTAGAATATTTTTAGATGTAATGTCTTGGTTCATATTTTTACTGTTATGCTGTATGTATTTCATTTAGCAGTTCTGTAAGAGCAGTCTGTTCTGTTTTCAGCTTGTTTGGGTTATTGTTGAAGATAAGAGATGAGGAGAAATGTGTGTCATCCAATTAGGAAGGTAGAGCTGAGGGGAGGTTTCTCTGGTGAGGGACACTGAAGTTGGACTTGGGGCTTTTGTTCGGTGGGAGATGAAGAGAGAAGAATCGACCCGGAGGGGACCGTAATTCAACAAAACCAGGGGCTAGATCGATCGATGGATCCATTGAGGATCGGTGATTATGACGAAACTTTGAGCTCCAACTTTAGCATATTTGACTGTTTAATTAAAATGGGCCCTTTTATTTTTGTTTTTCTTTACGAACCATAAATTCCTTGAATCGTATGTGGTGTGCTGTTATTTCGTGGCACTGATTTGCAACAGGGTAGCTAATTACACAGCATCCACACAAATCAGGGTTTGAGGTGGGAGAGCCATCTCAATCTCACGAGTTTGGTGAGAGGAGAGTGCCTTTCCGAGACTTACACAGCCGAGGAAACTGGAAGTTGCATAGAAGTGCCTTTAGAACATTAAAGATGTAGTTTTGGGGTACTTGGAGGCACATGACAAAATAGGCCACAGCCAACATTGGTTCCTTAAGGAAAATCTTGCCTGACAAATCTGTTGGAATTCTTTGAATAAATAACAAACAGGATAGACAAAGGAAAATTGGTGGATATTGTGCACTTGGATTTACAGATGCCTTTGTCAAGCTAACAATCCATTAAAGATACCAGTATTGCTAGAGCATTGACTGATTGACAGGACGCAAAGAGTGCAAATAAAGGGAACCATTTCTGGTTGGCTGCTGGAGACTAGTGGTGTTCCACAGGGATCTGTGTTGGGACTGATTTGTTTTACGTTATACGTTAATGAGTTAGATGACAAAACTAAGTGTAGACTATTTTCTAAATAGAGGAAAATTCAAAAATCTGAGGTGCAAAGTTGCTTGCGAGTCCTCATGCAGGATTCCTGAAAGGTTAATCTGCATGTTAAGTTGATGTTCGCATTCATTTCATGAGGACAAGAATATAAAAGCAAAGGATTAAAGTTGAAATCTTATAAAGCACTACTGAGGCCTCACTTAGAATATTACGAACAGGTTTGGGGCCCTTGTCTAAGAAAGGATGTGCTGATATTGGAAAGGGTTCAAAGGAGGCTTAAGAAAATGATTCTGGGATTGAAAGGCTTGTTACACAAGGAGCTTTTGATAGCTCTGGACCTCTACTCACTTGAATTCAGAAGAATGAGGGGTGACCTCATTGCAAGGCCTCAATACAGTGGATGTGGAGAGAATGTTTCCTATAGTGAGTGAGTTTAAACCAGAGGATACAGTCTCAGAATAGAAAGGCGTCCTTTTAGAACAGATATGTGGAGGAATTTTTTTTAGCCGGAGAGCAGTGAATCTGTGGAATTTTATGCCACAGGCTGCTGTGGAGACCAAGTCATTGGGTATATATAAGGCAGTATACAGTATGATTTTAGCTTTTCCCTCTCAAACTGCAGGGTGAATTCTATCATACTATGATCACTGTCCACTAAGGGTTCCCTTGACCTTAAACTCACTGATCAATTCCAGTTCACTGCACAACACCCAATCTACAAAAGCTGATCCTCTAGTGAGCTCAACCATGAGCTGCCCTAAAAAGCAATCTTAAGACCATAAGACACAGGAGCAGAATAAGGCCATTTGGCCCATCGAGTCAGCTCCACCATACAACCATGGCTGATCCTTTTCTCCCCCCTCCTCAACCCCACTCCCCAGCCTTCTCCTCATAACCTTTATGCCATGTCCAATCAAGAATTGATTAAGCTCTACCTCAAATACACCTAATGACCTGGCCTCCACAGCTGCCTGTGGTAATAATTTCCACAAATTCACCACCCTCTGGCTAAAGAAATTTCTCTGCAACTCCAGTTTAAATGGATGCCCCTTGTATCCTGAAGTTGTGCCCTCTTGCCCTAGATTCCCCCACCAGGCAAAACATCCTTGTGACCTTCTTCTGAGCCATCTCCAATTCCAGCACATCTTTTCTTACATGAGGAGCCCAAAACTGTCTGCAGTTCTCATGGCGAAGCCTCACTGGTACCTATCAAGCTTCAGCAACACACCCCTGCTCTTGTATTCAAGAGCTCTTGAAATGAATGTCAACACTGCATTTGCCTTCCTCACCATTAGGGTGTTCACAAAGCCTCCAAAGTCCCACTGCATCTCAGATTTTTGTATTTTCTCCCTGTTTAGAAAATAGTCTGCACATTTACTTCTACTATCAAAGTGCATGACCATGCATTTTCCAACATTGTATTTCATTTGCCACTCTCTACCCATTCTCCTAATCTGTCTAAGTCCTTCCGCATCCTACCCGTTTCTTCAACGCTACCTGCCCCTTCATCAATTTCCGTATCATCTGCAAACTTGGCAACAAAGCCATCTATTACATCATCTAAATCATTGATATACAGCATAAAGAGAAGCGGTCCGAACACTGACCCCTGCAGAACCACTAGTCACTGGCAGCCAAGCAGAAAAGGATCCTTTTATTCCCACTCGCTGCCTTGTACCAATAAGCTAATGTTCTAACCATGCCAGTAACTTTCCTGTAATGCCATGTGGTCTTAATTTGATAAGCAGCCTCAAGTTTAGCACTTTGTCAAAGGTCTTCTGAAAGTCCAGACATTCAACATCCACTGCAACCCCTTTATCTATCCTACATGTAATCTCCTCAAAGAATTCCAACAGGTTTGTCAGGCAAGATTTTTCCTTAATGAAACCATGACGACTTTATCCTATCTTGTCCTGTATCACCAAGTACTCCATAACCTCATTCTTAACAATTGACTCCAACATCTTCCCAGCCACTGAGGGCAGGCTAACTGGTCTATAATTTCCTTTCAGCTGAAATCCTCCTTTCTTAAAGAGTGGTGTGACATTTACAATTTTCCATTCTTCTGACACCATGCCAGAGTCAATAATTTTTGAATGATCATTCCTAATGCCTCCATAATCTCTACTGCTACCTCTTTCAGGATCCTACGATGCAGTTCATCTAGCCTGGGTGACTTATGTACCTCAAGTCTTTCAGCTTTTTGGGCACCTCCTCCCTTTTAATAGTATCTGTGCTCACTTCTCTTCCCTCACACCCTTCAACATAAGACCATAAGAGACAGAAGTAAGCCATTCGGCCCATTGAGTGTGCCACACCAATCAAGGCTGATCCAATTCCTCCAGTCATCCCAAATTCCTTGCTTTTTCCCTATACCCTTTCATGCCCTGGCTAATCAAGAACCTATCTATCTCTGCCTTAAATACACCCAAAGACTTGGCCTCCACAGCCACGTGGCAACAAATTCCACAGATTTACCACCACTGGACTAAAATAATTTCTCTGCATCTCTGTTCTAAATGGGCGCCCTTCAGTCTTGAAGTTGTGCCCCCTTGTCCTGGATTCCCCTACCTTGGGAAATAACTTTGCCATATCTAATCTGTTCAGGCCTTTTAACATTCAGAATGTTTCTATGAGATGTGCCCCCCCCCCCCCCCCCAATTCTCATGAACTTCAGGGAATACAGGCCAAGAGCTGCCAGATGTTCCTCATACGGTAACCCTTTCACTCCTGTAATCATTCTCGCAAATCTTCAGATTCTTGCAATGTCAGTATATCCCTTCTAAAATATGATGCCCAAAACTGCACACAATACTCCAAATGTGGTCTCACGGGTGCCTTATGGAACCTCAAAATCACATCCCTGCTCTTATATTCTACAGCTCTAGAAAGGAATGCCAACATTGCATTTGTCTTCTTCACTCCCAACTCAACCTGGAGATTAACCCTGTAGGGTATCCTGCATAGACTCTTTGCATTTCTACATTTTGAATTCTCTCCCCATCTACATAACCCATTTATTTCTTCCACTAAAGTGCATGACCATACACTTTCCAACATTGTATTTCATATGTTATTTCTTTGCCCATTCCCCTAAACTATCTAAGTCTCTCTGCAGGCTCTCTGTTTCCTCAACACTACCCGCTTCTCCACCTATCTTTGGATCATCGGCAAAGTTAGCCACAAATCCATTAATCCCATAGTCCAAATTATTGACATACGTCATAAAAAGCAGCAGTCCAAACACCTACTCCTGTGGAACTCCACTGGTAACCAGCAGCCAGCCAGAATAGGATCCCTTTATTCCCACTCTCAGCTTTTTGCCGATCAACCAATGCTCCACCCATGCTAGTAATTCCATGGGCTCTTCTCTTGCTAAGCAGGCTCCTGTACGGCACCTTGTCAAAGGCCTTCTGAAAATCCAAGAACACCATATCCACTGCATCTCCTTTATCTACCCTGCTTGTAATTTCCTAAAAAAATTGCAGGAGGTTAGTCAGGCAGGATTTTCCTTTCAGGAAACCATGCTGGCTTTGGTCCATCTTGTCACGTGCCTCCAGGTATTCCGTAATCTCATCCCTAACTATTGTTAGGGTTAATTTGCAACTGCCAGTTCAGGTCAGCGTGATATTAGCAGACAGAAATACAAGGGAGGGAGCGAAACAAGGGATCCTTTGTGCCGAAACTGCTAGTGTCACGTGATTCAGTAAAACAGGGAACTCGTGAAGAAATGGCATCGGACCAAGGACAAATATTACCAAATATGTGTAGCGGGGGGTTGAGCTAAGGGAAAGGGGTATAAATAAGAAAAGAATGTAAGGGGAGGCCAGAACGCGCCTTCTCCAGCGGGGTCGTGTCTCCTCGCTGTGCCAGTTACGCTTCTGCATTAAAGCCAAGTTTTGTAATATTTAGGTGTCAGTTGTCTCTCTTCCTAAACGAACACAGGGCAGAATTTAAAGCCCAACACGATCAATTCCAACAACTTTCCAACCACTGATGTCAGGCTAACAGGTCTATAGTTTTCTTTCTGCTCCTCCCACTCTTCTTAAATCACGGAGTAACATTTGCAATTTTCCAGTCATCCAGTAGAATCATAGAACATTACAGCACAGAAACAGGCCCTTCAGCCCTTCTTGGCTGTGCCAAACCATTTTTCTGCCCAGTCTCACTGACCTGCACCTGGACCATATCTCCTCCATACCCCTCTCATCCATGTACCTGTCCAAGTTTTTCTTAAATGTCAAAAGTGAACCCGCATTTACCACTTCATCTGGCAGCTCATTCCACACTCCCACCACTCTGTGTGAAGAAGCCCCCCCCCACCCCATGTTCCCTTTAAACTTTTCCCCCTTCACCCTTAACCCATGCCCTCTGGGTTTTTTTTCCCCTAGCCTCAGTGGAAAAAGCCTGCTTGCATTCACTCTATCTATACCCATCATAATTTTATACACCTTTATCAAATCTCCCCTCATTCTTCTACGCTCCAGGGAATAAAGTCCTAACCTATTTAACCATTCTCTGTAACTCAGTTTCTGAAGTCCCGGCAACATCCTTGTAAACTTTCTCTGCAATCTTTCAACCTTATTAATATCCTTCCTGTAATTAGGTGACCAAAACTGCACACAATACTCCAAATTCGGCCTCACCAATGTCTTACGCAACCTCACCATAACATTCCAACTCTTATACTCAGTACTTTGATTTATAAAGGCCAATGTACCAAAAGCTCTCTTTACGACCCTATCTACTTGTGACGCCACTTTTAGGGAATTATGTATCTGTATTCCCAGTAGATTCCTTGTAGATCCTATCTCTTAGTACTCCTTCCAATAATTTCCTACTACTGGCGTCAAACGTACCAACCTATAATTTCCCGGATTACTTTTAGAGCCTTTTTTAAACAATGGAACAACATTAGCTATCCTCCAATTCTCTGGCACCTCATCCATAGATACCAACATTTAAAAAATATCTGCCAGGGCCCCTGCAATTTCAACACTAGTCTCCTTCAAGGCCCGAGGGAATACCCTGTCAGGTCCTGGGGATTTATCTACACTGATTTGTCTCAAGACAGCAAGCACCTCCTCCTCTACAATCTGTATAGGTACCATGACCTCATTACGTGTTTGCCTTATTTCCATAGACTCCATGCCAGTTTCTTTAGTAAATACAGATGCAAAAAACCCATTTAAGATCTCCCTCATTTCTTTAGGTTCCATACATAGCTGACCACTCTGATCTTCAAGAGGACCAATTTTATCTCTTACTATCCTTTTGCTCTTAATATACCTGTAGAAGCTCTTTGGATTATCCTTCACGTTGACTGCCAAAACTACCTCGTGTCTTCTTTTAGCCCTCCTGATTTCTTTCTTAAGTATTTTTTTGCACTTTTTTATACTCCCCAAGTACCTTATTTGCTCCCTGTTGCCTATACATGTTATACATCTCTCTCTTCTTCTTTATCAGAGTCCCAATATCCCTTGAGAACCAAGGTTCCTTATTCTTATTCACTTTAATCCTGACAGAAACATACAAACTCTGCACTCTCAAAATTTCTCCTTTGAAGGCCTCCCAATTACCATTTTAGATCCATTCTCGATCCATTCTCATTTCTTCAAATTTAGCCTTTTTCCAGTTTAGAACCTCAACCCGAGAAACAGATCTATCTTTATCCATGATCAAGTTGAAACTAACGGTGTTATAATCACTGGAACCAAAGTGTTCCCCTACACGCACTTCCAACACCTGTTCTAACTCATTTCCTAATAGGAGATCTAATATTGCATCCTCTCTAGTTGGTATCTCTATATATTGATTTAGAAAACTTTCCTGAACACATTTTACAAACTCTAACCCATCTAGACCTTTAACAGTATGGGAGTCCCAATCATTATGTGGAAAATTAAAATCCCCTATCACAACTTTATGTTTCCTGCAGTTGTCTGCTATCTCTCTGCAGATTTGCTCTTCCAATTCTCACTGACTATTGGGTGGTCTATAATACAACACCATTAATGTGGTTATACCTTTCCTGTTTCTCAGCTTCATCCATATGGCCTCAGTAGACAAGCCCTCTAATCTGTCCTGCCTGAGCACTGCTGTAACATTATCCCTGACTAGCAATGCCACCTCCCCACCCTTCATCCCTCTGCCTCTATCACGTCTGAAACATCAGAACCCTGGAACATTAAGCTGCCAGTCCTGCCCCTCCAGTAGCCAAGTTTCACTAATGGCTATAATGTCATAATTCCATGTGTCAATCCATGCCCTCAGCTCATCTGCCTTCCCCACAGTGCTCCTCGCACTGAAATAGACACACCTCAGAAGATTATTACCACTACACTCAAACTTTCTATTTGTGAATTTGTATGAACTTTTATCATCATTTATTTTCACCCTTGCTCTGCTATATACTCTGTCACTCTGGTTCCCATCCCCCTGCAAATCTAGTTTAAACTCTCCCCAATAGCACTAACAAACCTCCCTGCAAGGATATTGTTCCCCTGTAGTTCAGGTGTAACCTGTCTCTCTTGTACAGGTCCCACCTGCCCCAGAGGTGGTCCCAATGATCTAGAAATCTGAAACCCTGCCCCCTACACCAGTTCCTCAGCCACACGTTCATCCTCCAGAGTATCCTACTCTTACCCTCACTGGCACGTGGCACAGGTAGCAATCCTGAGATTACCACCCTCGAGGTCCTGCTTTTTAACTTCCTACCAAGCTCTCTATACTCACTCTTCAGGACATCCTCACTCTTTCTTCCTACGTCATTGGTACCGACGTGTACTATGACATCTGGCTGATCACCCTCCCATTTCAGAATGCTGTGCATGCGATCAGAGACATCCCTGACCCTGGCACCTGGGAGGCAACAAAACATCCGGGAGTCTCTGTCACCACCACAGAACCTGTACCTCTGTACAGGTCTGTACCTCTAACTATCAAGGCCCCTATTACTACCAGTTCTCCTCTTCTTCCCCCCTCCCTTCTGCACTGCAGAACCAGACAGTGCCAGAGATCCAGCTGCTGCAGCTTGTCCCAGATAAGTCATCCCTCCCCAACAGTATCTAAATCGGTATACCTGTTGTTGAGGGGAATGGCCACTGGGGTACCCTGCTCTGCCTGCCCTTGTCTCCCTGACTTCCCACATCCTGCAAGAGGAGCATTTCAACATCCTGCCTGGCATTCTCTCTAAACAAACAAAACAAAACTTACCGGAACCTACCCTTGCCTCTGCCAGTTCACACCGAAGCCTGTTGAGCCAAAGCTGTTCCACTCTGCTCCCTCTCCTCCGCTGCCCGCTATATATGGAGGATGCCTTCTTAAACCTTTGGTGCTCTATGTCATAAGCCTGCGTAGTCTAGCCTCTTTTCCCCCAGCAAGTTAAAAAAAAGGCTTCTCTCTGAGATTCCTTGCTCCTTCGCTCTCAGCCTCTTGCGCCGATTTAAAAGACAATGCCAGAATCTATCAATTCTTAAAAGATCATTGTTAGTGCCTCCACAATCTCTCCAGCTACATTCTACAGAACCCGAGGGTGCATTCCATCAGGTCCAGGAGATTTATCCATCTTCAGACCATTAAGCTTTCTGAGTACCTTCTCGGTCGTAATTTTCACTGCATAAACTTCACTTCCCTGACACTCTTGAATGTCCAATATACTGCAAATGTCTTCCACTGTGAAGACTGATGCAAAATATGCATTCATGTCCTCTGCCATCTCTGCCTCTCTCATTACAATATCTCCCGTGTAATTTCCTACTGGTCCTAATTCTACTCTCAACTCTGTTTTACCCTTTATATACTTAAAAAAGCTTTAGTATCTTCTTTGATATTAGTTGCCAACTTCCTTTCATAATCCATCTTTTCCTTCCTATTGACCTTCTTAGTTTCCTTCTGCAAGTTTTTAAAAAGCTTCCCAATCCTCTATCTTCCCACTAGCTTTGGCTTCCTTGCACGCCCTCTCTTTTGCTTTTACTTCGGCTCTGAATTCACTTGTCAGCCATGGTAGTGTCCTTCTTCCATTCAAAAATGTCTTCTTATTTGGAATATATCTGTCTTGCACTTCCCTCATTTTCTGAAGAAACTCCAGCCATTTCTACTCTGCTGTCCTTCCTGCTGGTGTCCCTTTCCAGTCAACCTTGGCCAGTTTCCCTCTCATGCCATTGTAATTTCCTTTATTCCAGTGAAATACTGAAACATTGGAATTTAGTTTCTCCTTCTCAAATTTCAAAGTGAACTCGATCATATTGTGATCACTGTTCCCTAAGGGTTCCTTAACATTAAACTCTGTCATCACCCCTAGATCATTGCACAGCTAATCCAGCACAGCCGATCCTCTAGTGGGCTCAACAACCCGCTGTTCTAAAAAGCCATCCCTTAGACCAGGGTGTCAAACTCATTTTAGGTCACGGGCCGGATTGAGCAAAATGCAGCTTCATGCGGGCCGGATCAGTCAGACGCGTGCGAACGCAGCTTTCGTTGCCTCCGTTTTTTCATCCTGCTCTCATGTGTCTCAGTCTCTGCTATAACTACAAAGTGTTTCACTTTACAAATTCCGTTTCTTATGAAGAAGACTGCCGAGCAAGACTGCCGAATAAACACTAAAAACCCTGAAAACCTGGTACCTGAATAAACTCAGCATTAGCCATATCATACGCCATAGGCGCTTCGATTACTGGGGCCAGCTTTAATAGTAATTAGATATTATCTCGCGGGCCAAAGATAATTCCACCGCGGGCCGGATTTGGCCCGCAGGCCTTGAGTTTGACATATATGCCTTAGACATTCTACAAATTCTCTCTCCTGAGGTCCAGTACTGGCCTGGTCTTCCCAATCCACTTTCATGATAAAATCCACAATGATTATCATAACATTGCCCTTCTGACACACCTTTTCTATCTCCTGCTGCAATCTGTAATCCACATCCCAGCTGCTGTTTAGAGGCCTGTATACAACTGCCATTAGGGTCCTTTTACCCTTGCCATTTCTTAACTCAACCCTTAGAGACTCTACACCTTCCGATCCTATGTCAGCCTTTTCTAATGATTTAATTTTTTTATACACAAGGCCACACCACCCCTCTGCCTAGTAACCTAACTTTCCGATACACCGTATATCCTTGGACACTCAGCTCCCAATGGCAGTCACCCTTTAGCCCAGTTTCAGAGATGGCCACAACATCATACTTGCCAATCTGTAGCTGAATTTCAAGATCATCCATTTTATTTCTTATGCTGCGTGCATTCAGATATAACACTTCCAGTCCAGTATTTGTTGCTTTCTGTTTTAACTGCACCAGGTCTCTATTGCCCTGCAACTCATCCCACTGGCTGTGATTATGCCTCATCTCCTGCCTGTCCTTTCTATCATCTCTGTTGCACGCTGTTTTTGATTTATTTCTGTTTTCTCCTTACTCAGCCCTATCACTCCGGTTCCCATCTGGCACACTGCTAGTGTCTTCCACAGTGAAGACTGATGCAAAATACTCATTTAGTTCAATGCCATCTCCTCGGCCTCCATTATTATTTCACCAGACTCATTTTCTAGTAGCCTTATATCCACTCTCATCTCTTTTTCTTATACTTGAGAAAGCTTTTACGATCCACTTTGATATTGTTTGCTAGCTTACTTTCATATTTCAGCTTTTTCCCTCCTGATGATTCTTTTAGTTGCTATCTGCAGGGTTTTAAAAGCTTTCCAATCCTCTGTCTTCCCACTGATTCTTGCTTTGTTGTTTGCCTTGTAGGCATTGTACAGATTCTGTGTCTTTGGACCAACCTAATTTTCCCCCAATCTACCTGCATATTGAAAACCCCATGACTAACTTAACATTGCCCTTTTGCCATGCATTTTTATCTCTCATTGTAATTTGTAGACTACATCTTTGCTACTGTTTGAAGGTCTGTATATAACTCCCATCAGGGTCTTGCAGTTTGTTAACTCCACCCACAATGATACTATAGCTTCCAATCCCATGTCTCCTCTTTCTAATGCTTTTATCTAGTTGGCTAGTTCAACTTGGATCCCAGTGGTCTAACCTTCCAGACCAACCTTTCAGACAGCATCCACCATCCTGCTCTCAATCCTTTTGGTCAACTCTTCAAAAAGTTATGATTTCCTTTGTACACAGGGTTTAGGAACAGTCCCCTTAAAAAAAATCTGGAAATTCTCTCACATTTTGTAATATTTCTATGTACCACACAATGCAATTTAGTGATAGAATGAGAGATAACAGGTAATTTCAGCATTTTCTGCAAGCTTCAACACCAAGGTTAAGGCTCTTTTATTAGAAGGCAGCTACATTTGCAACCTTCAAAAGGTGTTGTTAAGGTTCTCATATGGGGCTCTCAGATGAAAACTGCAGAAGTTTGCTTCCAGCACAATCAATACAAAAATGCTATGCAGTATGCTAGAATTTCTGTGTCATCTTGCAAGCAAACTGATCTTCACCCCCATGCAACTAATAAAATTCCATTTCAATCAAAAAGTAATCACAGTATCATTTTCAGATGAAGTTTCAACTTTATCTTGTCTTAGAGAACAAGCTTACTTATTAGAGCTTGTTATTTTCTGAATACATTTTGTGACGTGCTGTAATGGACATGAGACAGGGAAGAACTACATAAGCAATACTAAAGGGTTAGGTATTTCTTGAGCATGGTTGAACAACTTAATTATTGGCTCAAAGGCCATCAACAGTAATTAGATATTCTATTTATGTCATTCAGATAAGATATTTGCTTGAAGTTTTACACCCTCATTAAGATCACATTATGTTGGTGTATCTCTAGCAACATTGTGGGCCAACAGGCCTTATCTTGTGCTGTACTATTCCATGTTCTATTTAGACCATAAGACCATGAGATATAGGAGCAGATGTATGCTATTCGGCCCATCGAGTCTGCCCCACCATTCAATTGTGGGCTGCTCCAATTCTTCCAGTCATCCCCACTCCCCTGCATACGCCCCATACCCTTTGATGCCCTGGCTAATCAAGAACTTATCTATCTCTGCTTTAAATACACCCAACGACTTGGCCCCCACAGCTGCCTGTAGCAACAAATTCCACAGATTTACTACCCTCTGACTAATTTCTCTGCATCTCTGTTCTAAATGGATGTCCTTCAATCCTGAAGTCGTGCCCCCTTGTCCTAGACTCCCCTACCATGGGAAATAACTTTGCCATATCTAATCTGTTCAGGCCTTTTAACATTCGGAATGTTTCTATGCAATTCCCCCCCCCCCCCCCCCCCCACTCATTCTCCTGAACTCCAGGGAATACAGCCCAAGAGCTGCCAGATATTCCTCATACGGTAACCCTTTCATTCTTGGAATCATTCTCGTGAATCTTCTCTGAACCCTCTCCAATGTCAGTATATCCTTTCTAAAATAAGGAGTCCAAAACTGCACACAATACTCCAAATGTGGTCTCATGAGTGCCTTACAAAGCCTCAACATCACATCCCTATTCTTATATTCTATAGCTCTAGAAATGAATGTCAACATTGCATTTGCCTTCTTCACCACCAACTCAACCTGGAGGTTAACCTTTAGGGTATCCTGCACAAGGTCTCCCAAGCCCCTTTGCATCTCTACATTTTGAATTCTCTCCCTATCTAAATAACCCATTCATTTCTTCCACCAAAGTGCATGACCATACACTTTCCAACATTGTATTTCATTTGTCATTTCTTTGTCCATTCCCCTAAACTATCTAAGTCACTCTGCAGGCTCTCTGTTTCCTCAACACTACCCGCTCCTCCACCTATCTTTGGATCATTGGCAAAGTTAGCCACAAATCCATTAATCCCATAGTCCAAATCATTGACATATGTCATAAAAAGCAATGGTTCCAACACTAACCCCGGTGGAAATCCACTGGTAACCAGCAGCCAGCCAGAATAGGACCCTTTTATTAACAGAAATACATTCTATCAACAGAACACAGGATAGAGTCTAACCTGCATACATAATTTTTAATTAGTGATCTCTTGAATATCACAGGGCTATTGTCTACTTGACCTAAATCACCAATAATCTACATTGGGCAATAAACAAAGATGATTAGCTTTTTCCTGCCAAACATTTCTAGATGCTCTCAAAAATTTGATGCATATATAGGGTGTCTCAGACTTCTGCACAGTACTGTATTTGTATATATGGACTGGAGAGCGAGTTTCTAAGTCTGGCAGGAGCAAAAGATGTTTGGAATGACGAGGGTGGAGTGCAGACAGGTGGCAGAGAAGGAGAGGCCAGGGGCCTGGTGGGTCGCACCCAGCCCTGAGATACCAGACAAGGTCATTTAATTCCAAACAATTGGCTTATTGATTATTACAGAATGTGTCTCTGGTGCTTTCCCCACTCCCTTTTTCTTTCCTCTTTTCCCAACCATGATTCCCCTCACCCTTCCCCCTTCCCACTCTTAGTCCATAATAGAGACCCACATCAGAATCTGGTTTATTGTCACATGTCATGAAATTCATTTTTTTTTGTCAAGCAGCAGTACAACTCAATACATAAAATTACTACAGTACTGTGCAAAAATCTTAGGCATTCTAGCTATATGTTCTGAAGACTTTTGTACAGTATTGTAGACTGAACTATGATTATTAACCATCTTGATATGCTGAAAAAATCCATTAAATATGATGCCATTTTAAATTGTATATAACTAACGACTAAGACACAAATAAGATGACAAATAGATGTTTATTGTCCAATAAAATGAATAAGGAGTGGCCTTATAAAGACAGCATTTTTAAAACTCTGGCCTGGATTAAAATGTGCAAGGCAGAACACAGATAATAGAAGCAATGGGGGCTAATGTACAATGTATAACCCTTATTCAGTTCTTGTGTAATGCCCATTAGTAATGGAAAGATTACCAGAGGTTGCCCAAAGGATTCAGACTTTTTCCCCTGGAAATCAAAAAGAGCTGGTGTACAAGATAATCTGTAACTGAAAAAAATGCTTGTAGCACATTCACTTCCCCAGAATTCTGGAGGAGGATCTTTGGCAGTAAACATTAACTCTTTCCATGAATGTTTTCTAACCTATTGAATGATTTCATTATTTTCTGATCTTGTTTCAGATTTCTTCATTGGTCCCTTTTAACTTCTTAATTTCCAAATTAAGAAGGTGATTCCTTACTCTACTACTCTTTGGATTTGTAAATCAGATATATCCAGTAAGTGAAAAAGCAACAATGTGAAAACATACTAATATGCTGAACAAAGGCTTAGATTATGATAAAATGTGTTTAAAAAATCTTGTATTTCCTGGTGTCTTCCTATCAAACTGTACAATTTAAAAAAAGATAAATTTTGTATATTTTTGTACAATCAATCCTTTAAAAGAATTACCATTCAAGTAAAGACTTGATTCACTTCATGCCCCTTGCAACCAGTTTAAGCAAATACACCTTTTCATAAAACTAAATTGCCACACTTAAAATTGAGAAATGCCAGATAATACTGAAAATTCATTAGTTCAGCCACTCAACAGAAATGTCAAAGATATACATTTTTTGAGTTGCTGGTTCTTTTTGAAGCTGATCGGGTCCTCAAATTTAGATGTATAGCAAGGTTATACTGCTGTCTAGTGGCCAACTAGAATCACAGAAAATAATGTGTAATCTGAAAACTTGTAAGAGCAGGAAATGCTTGAAATGAATAAAACTTGTTTTAATCAGAGTTATTACTGTTCCAGCAGTTTGTTTTGCTCACGGGTTGACTTTCTGTTGTATAGGAGCCCGAGAAATTTTGATGTCACTTTTATAACAAGCAAGCTAATAAGAATGATGTGCAAAGCTCTTTAGCTGACAACTGCCACCAAACTTCCTTAAGCAACTTCCATCAGTTGCTTATTTCTTACACCTACTATTACACCAAATATTGAGCATTTTGACCAATTCAATTAAGTATTTCCTTCTCTCACAATTAGTGGCTTTTGAAAGGAAATAGTTAAGTGAAACTGAGGAACCAAGTTATACCACTTGATTTTGTAATCACTGTTTTTAAACGCAACCCAGAGCACATTTTGCCATCTTTGGTGAATAACATCAGAAGTATAGCATCTCAGGACAAAGAAGACCTAATGTTAATTTGTTGACAGCACAATAGAATAGAGAATGCTGATCAGAAAATTGAGATTTTATTCAACTTAACGGACAATCACCATGCAAGTAACTTAAGATAAATCTCTGGACTCTCCCAGATATTTTTTTGACAACTTTTACTTTTGGTAGATTAATTAACCAGCAGTGGGAAAGTACTGATTTATACTTGACAAGCCAGAAGAATCTGGTGCACCTATACAAAGTGATAGCCCTCAAATTACAAAAGATTTTAATTTCATGGACTTAAAATACTGGAAAATATTAAAAGACACAAAAGATCTGTACTTTTCTTAGACTCTTTGAAAATATTATTCCTTTTTAAACAGGTATAGAACAAAGTGGGAAAAAATATTTATAAAATACAAAACAGCTGCTGAACAGTAATGCCAAAGGAATAACGCATTGATTAGCAAACAAAGAACCAGAGGTTAAATTGTATTAGAATTTTCAGAAAACACTTGAAAAGATACCATAAAAAGTTGCTTTATAAAACAAGGAGATAGAAATGGAGGGTCACATTTTAGCATGGATGGAGGATTAGAAAAGAAATTGAGAAAATAGTAGGAATAAACACTGAGTTGTATTGGAACACTGGAGACTGCAGAGCTGGAATCTGGAGCAATAATCAGCTGGAGGAACACAGCATCAGGACTGTGAACAGAGGAGTGCAATGGCCAACATAGAGAGAAGTGGAGAAGCAAGAAAGGATTCTGAGGGGATTGGTGGAAGAGCAGAGTAAAATGACAGGCAGGGGAGGTGAGCAGATAATGAAGGGCAGCGGAGATGGAAGACTGTGGAAGGTGAATGATAGAAATGTGGGAAAAAAAATGGAAGTAGTTAGTAGGAAAGGAGTGTGAAGATGGAAAACAGCTGCTGGAAGGAGATAAGCAGGAACAAAAAGCACTACCAGAACAGGATGCGGATAAGGTGTTAAGAATGGGAACAACGAGAAAATGGAAAGGGAAACAGTTGGGACCAGATGGGAGGCGTGGGGGGAGGGTTGAGAAAGGGGGTCCTGCGGATGGATGGAGCCAGGAGGTGGAAGGGAACAAAGATGGGTGAAAAGGGAGAGCAGGACGGCAGCAAAAATGGGAAAGACTGGAAAATCGTAGAACAGAAAAGGGACAAAAGTGTTTGAGTGAGAGTCTGAGTGTGAGCGTGAGAGTGTGTAAAAATGAGAATTTACCTAAAATTGACTTTATTTCTTCCATCCTTAACATATATAAGGAAAACTCAACATTCATGGCTTGAATGATGTTGCTTCTTCAGTATGCATTGAACTTCATCCTGGCAGCAAAGGAGGCCCAGGATGAAAAGATCTGAGTGGGAAGGGGAGTTGAAATGTCTACAACTAGTACCAATGACATAGGAAGGAAAAACAATGAGGTCCAGAATAGAGAATTTAGAAAGCTAGGTAGAAAGCTGAGAAGCAGGACCTCCTGGGTAATAATTTCTGGATTGCTGCCTTTGCCATGTACCAGTGAGGTAGAAACAGAATGATTTGGCAGATAAATGCATGGCTGAGAAGCAGGTGCAGGAAGCAGGGCTTCAGGTTCTTGGATAATGAGAATCTCTTCTGAGGAGGAATAATCTGCTCAAAAGTGACGGGTTGCACCTGAACCCAAGGGGGACCAATATTATTGCGGGCAGGTTTGTTAGAGCTGTTGGGGAGGGTTTAAACTAACTTGGCTGGGCAGGGGGGAAACCAGAGTGAAGGTACTCAGGATAGGACGGATGGTAAAAAGGTAAAGATAGTGTGCAGTTAGATTGTCAGGAAGGGCAGACAGATGATAGGACTTAGTTGCAGCCAACAGGCTGAGTATCAAATCATTAGGGAAGCAGAATCAGAAAGGATAGCAGATACGGTACTCAAGGTGTTGTATCTAAATGTGTGTAGGATAAAAAAATAAGGTGGATGATCTTGTTGCAATATTATAGATTGCCAGGTATGATGTTGTGGCCATCACTGAATCGTGGCTGAAGAATGGCTGTAGTTGGGATCTAAATGTACGAGGTTACACATTATATAGGAGGAATAGGAAGGTAGGCAGGGAATGTGGTGTGGCTCTACTGGTAAAGAATGGCATCAAATCAGTAGAAAGATGTAGGTAGGATTAGAAGATGTTGAATCCTTGTGGGTCGAGTTAAGAGACTGCAAGGGTAAAATTACATTGATGGCAGTTATATACAGGCCTCCCAACAGAGGCTGAAGGTGGACCACAGGTTATAACAGGAAATAAAAAAGGCAAGTCAAAAGGGCAATGTTATGGTAGTCATGGGAGATTTTAATATGCAGGTCAATTGGGAAAATCAGGTTTGTAATGGATCTCAAGAGAGTGAGTTTACTGAATGGCTAAGAGATAGATTTTTAGGGCAGTTTTGTCATTTAGCCTACTAGGGGATCAGCTACACTGGATTGGGTCTTATGTAATCAACCAGAGGCGATTAGGGAGCTAAAGGTAAAAGAACCCTTAGGAACCAGTGATCACAATATGATTATGTTCAACTTGAAATTTGATAGGGAGAAAGTGAACTCTGATGTAGCAGTATTTCAGTGGAGTAAGGGAAATTACAGTGGTGTGTCAGAGGAGTTGGCCGAAGTAAACTGGAAGGAGATGCTGGCAGGGATGTCAGCAGAGCAGCAATGGTGTGTGTTTCTGGGTAAAATGAGGAAGGTGCAGGACTTGTGTATTCCAAATATGAAGAAATACTCAAATGGTAAAATAGTACAACTGTGGCTGACAAGGGAAGCCAAAGCTATTGTAAAAGCAAAAGAAAGGGCATACAACAAAGCAAAAATTAGTGGGAAGATAGAGGATTGGGAAGTTTTTAAAAACCTACAGACAGCAACTAAAAAAATCATTAGAAGGGGAAAAATGAAATATGAGAGCAAGCTAGCAAATAATATCAAAGTGGATAGTTAAAGTTTTTTCAAGCATGTTAAAAATAAAAAAGAATGAGGGTGGAAATAGGAGAAATAATAACAGGGGACAAGGAGATGCCTGATAAACTAAATGAGTATTTTTCATCAGTCTTCACTGTGGAAGACACTAGCAGTGTGCCTGATATGATCATGTGTGAAGGAAGAGAAGTGAGTGCAGTTACTGTTACAAGAGAGAAGGTGCTCCAAAAGCTGAAAGACCTTAAAATATATATGTCACCCAGACCAGAGAAACTGCACCCTAGAGTTCTGAAAGAGGTAGCATTAGAGATTGTGGTGGCATTAAAAATGATCTTCCAAAAATCATTGGACTCTGGTATAGTGCCAGAGGACTGGAAAATTGCAAATGTCACTCCACTCTTTAAGAAAGGAGGAAGGCAGCAGAAAGGAAATTATAGACCAGCTAGTCTGATCTTAGTGGTTGGGAAGATGTTAGAGTCAATTGTTAAGGATGAGGTGATGGAGTACTTGGTGACACAGGACAAGATAGTACAAAGTCGGCATGGTTTCCTTCAGGGAAAATCTTGCCCGGCGAACCTGTTGAAATTCTTTGAAGAGATTACAAGTGGGATAGATAAAGTGGATGCAGTAGATGTTGTATATTTGAACTTTCAGAAGGCCTTTGATAAGGTGTCACACGAGGCTGCTTACCAAGTTAAGAGCCCATGGTATTACAGGAAAGTTACTAACATGGTTAGAGAATTGGCTGATTTGTAGGAGGCAGCAAGTGGGAATAAAAGGATCCTTTTCTGCTCGTCTGCCAGTGACTAGTGGTGTTCCGCAGGGGCTGGTGTTTCTTTTTATGCTGTATATACTGTAAATGATTTAGACGGCTTTGTTGCTGCTTGCAGATGATATGAAGATTGGTGGAGGGGCAGGTAGTGTTGAGGAAACAGGATGCAGAAGGACAGACAGATTAGGAAAATGGGCGAGAAAGTGGCAAATGAAATACAATATGGAAAATACATGGTCAAGCACTTTGGTAGTAGAAATAAATGTGCGGACTATTTTCTAAATGGGGAGAGAATCCAGGAATCTGAGATGCAGAGGGTCTTGGGAGTCCTTGTGCAGAACACCCTGAAGGTTAACTTGTAGGTTGAGTCAGTGGTGAGGAAGGCAAATGCCATGTTAGCATTCATTTCAAGAGGTCTAGAATACAAGAGAAAAGTTGTGATGCTGAGGCTTTATAAGGCACTGGTGAGGCCTCACCTTCAGTATTGTGAACAGTTTTGGGCCTCTCATCTTAGAAAAGATGTGCTAAGATTTGAGAAGGTCCAGAGGAGGTTAACAAGGATGATTCCAGGAATGAAAGGGTTATTATACGAGGAACGTTTGATAGTTCTGGGTGTGTACTCACTGAATTCAGAAGGATGAGGGGGGATCTCATTGAAACCTTCTGAATATTGAAAGGTCTAGGATAGAGGGGCACCCTTTCAGAACAGAGATATGGAGAAATTTCTTTAGCCAAAGGGTGGTGAATTTGTGGCCACATGCAGCTGTGAAGGCCCGGTTATTGGGCGTATTTAAGGCAGAGATTGGTAGGTTCTTGATTGGACATGGCATCAAACGTTACAGGGAGAAGGCCAGGAACTGGGGTTGAGGGAGAGATTTAAAAAAAAGGAACAGCCATGATTGAATGGCGGAGGAGACTCAATGGGCCAGATGGCCTAATTCTGCTCCTATGTCTTCTGGTCTAACTGGGAATTCGGAGCATAAGTGTTCTGCAAAATAGTCGCTGAGTATGCGCTTGGTCTTGGTGATGTAGAGAAGGCAACATCAAAAGCATTGAATGCAGGAGACAAGGCTGGAGGTGGTGGGGTAAGGACAACTGCTACATCTATTCTGAGGGCAAGGGAAAGTGCCAGGGGTAAAGAAGGGATGGGTGTGAAAGGGTGAATGGACCAGGCAGTCATGGAGAGTATGCCCTGTGGAAGGCAAAAAGGGGTGGGGAGGAGAAAATGTAGTTGGTGATGGAAATGACCAAGGATGATATGCTGGATGTGAGGTGAGTGGGAGCCTCTGCATCATTAGGAATCGCCAAGCAAAAAAAACTTGGCATTGCATGCCATCCAGCAGATCATTTCATCACAGCAGTTCAATGGAAGAAACACTAACAGCAGAGAATAAAGGTTACAGTTACAGAGAAAGTGCAATGCAGGAAGACAATAAGATGAGCCATTAAGGTAGATTCTGAGGTCTAGAGTCCATCGTATTGTACTAGGGGACTGCTGACTAGTCTTATAATACAAGAAGCTGTCTTTGAGCCTGGTTGTAGAGGATTTCAGGATGTTCTTATTCCCTGCCCAATTTGGGGGGGGGGGGGGGGAGAAGAAGAGAGACTGTCCAGACTGCATGGTGTCTTTGATTACATCAGTTGTTTTACAGAAGCAATGAAAAAATGTAGACAGAGTCCATGGAGGGGAGACTGGTTTCCATGATAGACAGAGCTGTGTCCAGAAATCTCTGCTGGTTCAGTCAGAGCAGCTTTCATACCAAGCCGTGATGCATCTGGATAAGATGTTTTCTATTGTGCATCTGTAAACATTGGTGAGGGTTAAAGGGAACATGCCAAATTTCTTTATCCTCCCAAGGAAATAGAGGCAATGGTGCACATGGTGTCTAGATGGTTGAACCGAGACAGGTGATGCTCACTCCTAGGAAATTGAGGCTCTCAGTTCTCTCAACCACAGCACCATTGATATAACCAATGGTGCTGTGTAACCAATGGAGCATGTAACCACCCCCTTCCTAATATCAATAAGCAGCTCATTTATTTTGCTGGCATTGGGGGAAAGGTTGTTGACATGATACTACTTGACAAGGCTCTCTATCTCCTTCCTACACTCTGACTCATTGTTATTTGAGATTTGGCCCACTGCAGAACTCTGATCTGCAAACTTATAGACGAAGTTGGAGCAGAATCTGGCCACACAGTTGAGAGTATATGAAGAAAAGGAGACTGAAGATGCAGATTTGTGGGAAACCAGAGGATAATCAACAGCAAATCACACCAATATGGCAGAGATGTTGCTGCCGATGCTTACTGATTGCAGTCTATTAGTCAGGAAATCAAGCATCTAAATGCAAAGGGATGTTGACTCCTAAGTCTAGGAGATTGGAGTTGTCAAAGTTGTAGTGAAAATATCAATAGTTGATTCTGTCTAAGTTCAACGCTGAGCCTGACAGATTAATTCACTGCTTCATTCTTTCATTGCCCTTATCTATTCATGGCCTCCAAAATTGTTCCAATAAAATTTAACAGAAGTCTGATAGAGAGAACCTCCAATTATGTACATTAATATCTCCTAGAATCATTGAAAAAAAATCTGTTAATGAGTATTTTCAGCATTCTTTCCAAATTCTTTTGTCCATTTGATTATCATTCTTTTTTCATTTCCAAGGTTTTGTTCTATCAAATTACCATCCATTTAATTATTTAACCTCCTCCACTTTCCATGTTATTACACAGCTTTCCTTCTTTCCCTTGGCACTTTACACACCTCATGCTTCTTAAAACCTATGCACCTCCAACTATTCCAATTTCTGATATCCTCTCCATAGATGCTCCCAAGTTGATGGATACTTCCAGGAAATAGTGTTTTTATTTTACATTTTCAGCACTTGTTCATTTTTCTTTTATCAGAGAAAGTACACCATTTTACTTTGGCAGATTTATTAATACTAAGTGGATCACAGCTAGGCTCTCTACTACTCAATGGAGCAGACTGACGTCTCCTGATTACAGAATTCAGTAACAAAGTGAACTGAGGACATAAAGACTTTGAAAACTAGTTAAGTGGGTGGACAGAAAGAACATTAAACAGAATATTCAAAGTATGAACTTTGGTGAAGAATGTGAACAGGTAAATAACACCTGCCTAGTGCAAAACACAAGTGCATACTCTTACCATTGATAGATCTTTCATTTTGTGCACCTTCTTGCCTGATATCATATTGCAGATTCTTTTGATGATCAGACAGTCTCAAATATAATGAAACAATTGGTCAATCCTTTATGATTGAGAAATGTATTTTTATTATCACAGTGAAAATATATTTCTTCTCCTCTTAATTCGAAATAGACAAAGCCTTACAATGAAACTACAGAATTTCCAAGAAGAAAAAGCCTTTTTAGCATTGATCCCATCAACCTCTCATTATTTTCTGTTTCAATACAATCTTACTTCAATAATTATATCTTGTTTCAATAAGACTCAGTTCATAATTGAGTCCCAGTCCCGTCGTCACTCTGTGACAGGTCTTACATACTATAAACACAAGAAATTCTTCGTGCTAGAAATCCAAAGCAACACATACAAAACGCTGTAAGAACTCAGGTCAAACAGCAACCATAGAAATGAACAAAGCTGACATTTCAGGCAGAGATCTTTTTCATGTTTGGAAAGGAAGGGGGAAGACACCACAATGAAAGATGGGTGGGGGAGCGGAAAGGATAGCTAGAAAGTGATAGGTGAAGCCAGGTGGGTAGAAAAGGTCAAGGGCTGAAGATGAAGTAATCTGATAGAAGAGAGTGGACCATAGGAGAAAGGAAAGGAGGATGGGCACCAGGAGGGGTGATAGGTAGGTGAGAAGAGGCAAGGGGCCAGAGTGGGGAATAGAAGAGGAGGGGAGATGGAGGGAATTTTTTAAATCAACCAAAAAATTAAAAATAAAAATCGATATTTATGCAATTAAATTGGAGGCTACCCAGACGGAATATAATGTGTTGCTCCTCCACCCTGAGGGTGACTTCAATTTGGCACAGGAGGTGGCCATGGACTGAGATGTAAGAACGGGAATGGGAATCCCAATTAAGATGTTGGGCCATTGGGTCGATCCACTTTTGGCAGATGGACAGAGGTGCTCAAAGTGGTCCCGCAATTTATGACAGGTCTCACCAATGTAGATGAGGCTGCCTCAGGAGCAACGGACAATAAAGACAACCTCGGCAGATTCCCCGGTGAAATGTTACCTACATACTATAAAGGGTTAAAAAACAGGGTTAGGCAGTATTGCTGGAATCAGCGCATTTCCTCCCAACTAGCTTAATGCATTCTACACATTTTGAACAGAAGGGAATGCATATGTCACTGTCAACCTGTAACTGTTACCTGCTCAGTTGAGGAAAAACACCAGAGACACGAAATTACCTCTGAAGCAGCTTTTATTCAGAGAAGAGTTCGCAGCCCTTACGCACTTCAGGCGTACGGTAGCCAACTCCCAATTTGTCCGTTTACAAAGGTCATACTTATACTCAAAAGCAGGGTACTACATTCGCAAATATGGTTACCGATTCGAATTCATCAATTGATTGGCTATTGCAGGGGTGGGCAAACTTTTTGACTTGTGGGCCACAAAGGGTTCTAAAATTTGACAGGGGGGCCGGACCAGGAGCAGATGGACGGAGTGTTTTGGTAATACACCTCATAAGAGAAAATAAAATATCATGGGATATGTAGAAAACATGTGCTTTAATTTCAATTGAAAATGAACAAATGCATTACAACAAAATATCTGTCTTTGAAGTCCCATGGTATTTAGCTATTTATTGAAATGACTTTTAAAACACTGAAAATTAAATGAATAAAATACAGCTTTTTTAAATAGTAACAGTTATTATTTTAAAGCACTGAAAATTCTGTTATCCTTCAAGATATTATCATCATCACTCTCCTCCTGTCTTTATTTCAAAAATGGTAGGAGATGCAGGTCTACTTGTCCTGCTCCTTCTTATTCAATTGTCCCCTGTGCCAAAACTCAACAACGACCAGTGTCACTGACAGAACAGTGACAGCGCGCCAGTATGCGGAGCGCGTTATTTGATCTGGAGCGCATTTTTTATTTTGAGAACGTACGTGCACCTACGCACTACTCATGTCCATCACTTAACAGAAATGACATGTAACATGTAAGGCTTATTGAAAAAAATATTTTCAAATGCATTTTTTACGTAACACAACGAAGAAACTTATTTTTAATTTCAGTGGGAACAGTGTTGTTGGTCTCCCTTTTTAGCCAGCCCATCAAAGTCTGGATTTAGTTTTGTTGTGGCGATTCTCAGGATGGATCGGAGGTGTTAACAAGGTTTATTAATATAATTTCATCAAGTTCTGCGGGCCGGATTAAAAAGCTTAACGGGTCGCATATGGCCCGCGGGCCATAGTTTGCCCATGCCTGGGCTATTGCATAGCTAAGCATGCAAAATACTCAGAATTAGCAAAGGTTAAAGCGTAATACTTAGAATTAATACTGATGCACTTCAAAACACTTGAAATAGGTATCCTCAAAATACTTTGCCAAACACATTGTCTTGTGGTCGCAGGTTCCCTTTTCCTTGTGGTCTCCACGTCTGGCCTAGCACCTTATTTTAGCTACCTCTCCTTACTTCCCCAATGACGTACCTCTCTCTTGTCCTGTCTACATATTTTGCTACACTTACCCCTCGCCCACCCCCTCTACACGTACCCCTTACCCTTTTCACATTCTCATCACCACCTACCCAGAGTCTCTAGTGCACCTGAATCTGCAGTCACAATCATGGATGCATGATCAGTTTTCTGGAGAGTAAACCTGTGGAAAGCATCGAGTCCGGATTTTGACCCTGGATGTCTCCTTACATCAGTTGGCAAGGCTATTTGTAGACATTTTTAACCCCTCCCTGCTTCAGGCTGTAGTTTCCTCATTTTCTTTAAGATGATGACTATCATTTTGGTACCAAAGAAAAACAAGGTAAATTGCTTAATGACTATGGCCCAGTGATTTTAATATCTACCATCATGAAGTGCTCTGAAAGTCTAGTCAGGGCACACATCAACTTCAGCTTTCCAGACAATTTTGACCCACTGCAATTTGCAGTCTCCTTGCCTCCCACTGCAACTGGATCCTTGATTTCCTAATGAATAGATAAGCTGTAAGGATAAGCAGCAACACACCCATCACAATTATTCTGAACAGTGGTGCTCTACAAATTTGCATATGATCATAAGACTATAAGACATAGAGCAGAATTGGGCCATCTGGCCCACTGAGTCTGCTCACCAGTCAATCATGGCTGATCCTTTTTTTCTCCTGCTCAGTTCCACTCCCTGGCCTTCTCCCCGTAACCTTTGATGCCATAGCCAATCAAGAACCTATCAATCTCCACCTTAAATACACCCAATGACCTGGCCTCCACAACTGCCTGTAGTACAAATTCCAGAGATTCAGAATCCTCTGGCTAAAAAAATTTCTCCGCGCCTATCTGTTTTAAATGGATGGTCCTCTATCTTGACGCTGTGCCCTCTTGTCCTGGACTCCCCCACCATGGAAAACATCCTCTCCACATCTACTGTCTATGCCTGTCAACATTCGAAAGGTTTTAATGTGACCTCCACTCCCACCCCCCAATACACCCTCATGCTTCTAAATTTCAGCGAGTACAGGAACAGAGCCATCAAACGTTCTTCATATAACCTTTTCATTCCCAAAATCATCCTCATGAACCTCCTCTGAACCATCTCCCATGCCAGCTCATCTTTTCTTAAATAAGGAACCCAAAACTGTTCACAATACTGAAGGTGAGGCCACACCAGTGCCTTATAAAGACTCAACATCACATCACTGCGTTTTCTATTCTAGAACTCTTGAAATGAATACTAACATTGCATTTGCCTTCCTCACCACTGACTCTACCTGTAAGTTAACCATTAGGCTGTTCTGCGCAAGAACTCCCAAGACCCTTTGCATCTTAGATTTTTGGATTTTCTCCCCGTTTAGAAAAGAGTTTGCACATTTTTTTCTTTCAAAGTGTATGATGATGTATTTTTCAACAATGCATCTCATTTGCCACTTTCTTGCCCTTTCTCCCAATCTGTCTAACTCCTTTTGTAGTTTTCCTGTTTTCTCAACATGACTTGCCCCTCCACCAATCTTCATACCATTTACAAATCTGGCAACAAAGCCATCTATTCCATCATCTAAATAATTGATATACAGCATAAAAAGATGTCCCAACACAGACCCCCTGCAGAACACATCACTGGAAGCCAACCAGAAAAGAATCCTTTTATTCCCATTTGCTTCCTCCTACCAATCAGCCAATGATCAAACATGCTAGTACCTTTCCTGCAAAACCATGGGTTCTTAACTTAGTAAACAGTCTCACGCGTGGCACCTTGTCAAAGGCCTTCTGAGAGTCCAAATGAACATTTGAACATCAATTTCAACATTCAAACAATATTTGAACATCCACTGCATCTCTTTTATCTATCATACTTATAATCTGCTCAAAGAATTCTAACATGCTCGTCCAATGATTTTTGAAAGATCATTACTAATGCCTCCACAATCTCAACCACTACCTCTTTCAGAACTCTAGGGTGCAGTTCATTTGGTCTGGGTGACTTATGTATTTTAAGGTCTTTCAGCTTTTTGAGCACCTTCTCTCTTGTCATACTAACTGCACTCAGTTCTCTTCCCTCACACACGACATCAGGCACTGCTAGTGTCTTCCACAGTGAAGACTGATGCAAAATACTCATTTAATACATTAACCCTCTCCTTAGTCCCTGTTATCATTTCTCTGGCCTCATTTTCTAGCAGTCCTACATCCACTCTCATCTTTTTTTACATACTTGAAACAGCTTTTACTCTGCATTTTGATATTGCTTGCTAGCTTGCTTTCATATTTCATCTTTTTGCTCCTAATGATTTTTTTAGTTGCTCTCTGTAGGTTTTTAAAAGCTTTCCAGTAATTTCTGCATTGTTGTACTCTTTTGCCTTTACATTGGCTGTCAAGGGAAGTCAAAGCTACAGTTGTACTATTTTGCCATTTGACTATTTCTTTGCCTTTGGAATACATCTATCCTGCACCTTATTTTTCCCAGAAACTCACACCACTGCTGCTCTGCTGTCATCCCTGCACAATCTCCTTCCAATTTACTTTGGCCAACTTCTCTCTCATATCACTGTAATTGAGATCCATTACCAACCTGATTTTCCCAATCGACCCACATACTGAAATCTCCCATGACTACCATAGCATTGCCCTTTTGACATGTCTTTTCTATTTCCTTTTAAATCCCACAAATGCTCTGTGCTCTGCCCCCTACACCAGCTTCTCAGCCATACATTAATCCGCCAAATCATCCTCTTTCTACCCTCACTGGCGCGTGGCACACGCAGCAATCCTGAAATTACTACCCTGGAGGTCCTACTTCTCAGCTTTCTGTCTAGGTTTCTAAAGTCTCTTTTCAGGCCCACTTTATTTTTCCTTCCTATCTCACTGGTACCAATATGTACCAAAAAGTCTGGCTGCTCTCCCTCCCTCTCCAAAATGCTGTGGACGTGATCTGAGACATCCCTGATCCTGGCACCTGGGAGGCAACATACCATTTGGGTATCCCATTCACATCCACAGAATCTCCTGCCTGTTCCTCTCCTGAGTCTCCTATCACTACTGCTCCACTCCTCTCCCCCTTTCCTTTACACACCACGTAACCATGTTCAGTGCCAGTAACCTGGTCTCTGTAGCATTTCCCTGGGAGATCATCCCCCACAACAGTACCCAAAGCAATATACTGATTACTTAGGGGAATGGCCACAGGGATACTCTGCACTAACACCCTATTCACCTTCACCTGCTAGTAACCCAGCTACCAGCCTCCTGCCATTCAGGGGTGACTGCTTCCCTATAACTCTGATCAATTATCTGCTCACTGTCCCTTACAAGCCGAAGGTCAGCCAGCTTTGCTCTAGATCCCTAACACAGTCTTCAAGGACTTGAAGAAGGAAGAACTTCACAGACACAGTTCCTCTCAGAACTCCAAAATCCAGCACCAAGATCATTTAAACTACACTTGACACAGTAAGAAAAAGGGAAAAGATCACACAAGATTCTTGCTTGGCAGTTAAAAACAGACCAGATTTCCAAAACGATAAATGCAATTAGAACAAGTGTAAATAAAATTACTTATAAACCTTTAGAAATTAATGAAACTTTTAAGAATTTTTATTCTGAACTGTATCAATCAGAATCACAAAATGATAATGTCGAGATAGAAAAGTTTTTATCACAAATAACTCTTCCAAAATTGAATTCCGAAGAACAGAAGGGATTAGATATGCCTTTTACATTAAAAGAGGTCGAAGAAGCTCTAGGATCACTTCATAGTAATAAATCCCCAGGAGAAGATGGTTTTCAGCCCGAACTTTATAAAAAGTTTAAAGATTTACTAATTCCTCCTTTTATGGAGTTAATATACCAAGCGGAAAGAACGCATAAACTTCCAGAATCTTTTTCGACAGCTATTTTAATAGTATTGCCAAAAAAAGATAGAGATCTTTTAAAGCCAATATAGACCTATTTCTTTGTTGAATACCGACTATAAAATAATAGCAAAAATTTTATCTAATAGATTATTTAAATACCTACCAAAATTAATACATATGGATCAAACAGGATTTATCAAAAATAGACAATCAGTAGATAATGTAACTCGGTTACTTAGCATAATTCATTTGGCACAAAAGAGGGAGGAAATGAGTGTGGCAGTTGCCTTAGATGCAGAAAAAGCATTTGATAGATTGGAATAGGATTTTTTATTTAAGGTATTGGAAAAATATGGATTAGGAGTATCTTTTATAAAATGGATTAAAACCTTAAATACTAATCCCAAAGCTAAAGTAGTGACAAATGGTCAAATTTCAACATCATTTCAGTTAACAAGGTCAACTAGACAAGGTTGTCCATTATCACCTGCTTTATTTGTGTTGGCAATAGAACCATTAACTGAATTAATTAGAATGGACCCAGATATTATGGGTTTCAAAGTTAACCAGGAGGAATATAAGATTAATTTATTTGCTGACGATGTTTTGCTTTATTTAACAAACCCATTGTATTCGCTGCGTAAATTATCTTCTAGATTGGAAGAATATGGGAAAATCTCAGGCTACAAAATAAATTGGGATAAAAGTGAAATTCTACCCCTTACTAAAGGAGATTATAGTCAACGTCGACTAAAAACTCAATTTAGATGGCCGATAAATGGTATAAAATATTTAGGTATAAGAGTTGATAATTTATATAAATTCTTTATATCATTATTTACCATTATTGAAAAAAATTCAAGAAGATCTTGATAAATGGATTACATTACCAATAACATTAGTAGGCAGAGTAAATGCTGTAAAAATGAATAAATTCCCTAGATTACAATATTTATTCCAAACACTACAATACAATTACCGCAGAAGTTTTTTCAAGAGTTAAAAAAATGTGTGAGGAAGTTCCTTTGGAAAGGCAAGATGTCAAGAATATCGTTGGAAAAATTGACATGGAAATTTGACCTAGGAGGGTTACAACTTCCAAACTTTAAGAATTATTATAAAGCAAATCAACTTAGATTTATTGCATCTTTTTTTGATGAAGATAAACCGGCATGGATTAGAATAGAATTAGATAAAATAGGAGAAAATATACCAGAAGATTTTATATATAAGTGGGGATCTAAATGGATACGGGAAAAGAAAGAATCTCCTATATTGAAACATTTGATTGACTTATGGGATAAGATAAATGCTGATGATGAGATAAAGAAATCTTTATTAGCAAAGAGACCTTTAATTCAAAATAAACTTATTCCTTTTACAATGGATAACCAACTTTTACACAATTGGTTTCAAAAAGGGATTAGATATATAGGAGATTGTTTTGAAGGAGGTATATTAATGTCATTTGATCAATTAAAGAATAAATACAAAATATCAAACAACACTCTTTATTGTTATTTCCAATTAAGGGCTTATTTAAGAGATAAATTGGGTCAAACAATGTTATTGCCGAAACCCAATGAAATAGAAACTTTAATTCAAAAAGGAAAAATTAAAAAACTTATTTCTTGTATGTATAGTTTGATTCAAAAACAGGCAATTAAACAATTAAACAAGGAATTCATAAGTCAAGACAAAAATGGGAAACTGATTTGAATATTAAAATTGAAGAAACAAATTGGTCAAGACTATGTCTTAACAGTATGAGAAATACAACAAATGTCCGGTTAAGATTAGTGCAATATAATTTTTTACACAACAAAAAAAATAAATAAAACCCAAATTTATCTGATCAATATTTCCGATGTAATCAAGAAATTGGTACTTTTTTACACTCTACTTGGTCCTGTTTTAAAATTCAACCTTTTTGGACAAATTTAAGAGTTTTATTGGAACAAATTATTGGAACACAACTTCCACATAATCCACATTATTTTTACTAGGCGATATTGAAGGGATAAAACCGAAATCCAAACTGAATAAATATCAGAAAGGATTCATAAAATTGCATTGGCAGTAGCCAAAAAGGCTATTGTAGTTACTTGGAAATCGGATTCATACTTAAGTATAGATCGTTGGAAGAATGAAATTTTCAGCTGCATTCCACTTGAAAAAAATTACTTATAATTTAAGAGATAAATATGAAATATTTCTGAAAATTTGGCACCCTTATTTACAAAAGATAGGATTATATAGGTGCTCCGAAGATAAAATTATTGGTTATTTGGGGAAAGAAATAAATATATATACTAAAGCTATTACGAACACCATGGAGCATGTGGGGATCTTTCGATATCCAGGCATTCTTTCTTTCTTTTTTTTCCTTTTTTTTTCTCTTTCTACAGGGATATGTTAGGGGGGAGGAGTTAAGGGGAGTGGGGGGAAGGGTTGATAAAAGGGAAACTTAACAGAACTAAAGTAGGCCATATCTCAAATAACAATGAGTTGGAGCACAGTAAGAAGAGCGCGAGAGCAACATGGTGTCACGATAATAATCTTTCCCTCAATATCAACAAATCTAAAGAGTTTGTCATTGACTTCAAGAAAGAGGGCATGTTCTTGTCTACAGCAATGTTGTTGAAGGGGAGAGATTTAAAAGCTTCAAGTTCCTGGGAGCGAACATCACAAATAGACTGTCCTGGCACAACCACATTAATCTCATGGCCAACAAAGTCTTTACTTCCTCATGAGGCTGAAAAAGATTTTGCATTGCAGTGCGGACCCATAGCAAATTTTATCAATGCACCACAGAGCGCATTCTATCTGAATGCATAATAGTTTGGTATGGCAACTGCTCTGTATGTGACTGCGAGAAACTACAGAGAGATGTGGACACAGCTCAGCACATCACAAAAACCGGCGTCCCCTCCATGAGCTCTGTCTATACTTCTCACTGCTTTAGTAATGCAGCCAGCAGAATTGAAGTTCCCATCCACCCTGACATTCTCTCTTCTCCTCTCTCCCATTAAGCAGATACAAAAGTCTGAAAGCACTTTCCTGAAAGGACAGCTTCTATCGTGCTGATATCAGACTCTTGAATGGATCTCTTGCAAGATAAAATGGACTATCTCACAACCTACATTATGCTCAGGCACTTTATTGTTTACCCATACTGCACTTTGTCTGCAGCTTCTACACTTATTCTGCAATGTAATCACTGTCTGTAGGGATAGTGGAAACAGAACCATTGCCTCGAAAAGGAAGGTACAGGCCCTTGAAAATGAATCATGTGCAAGGCTTTCAGGAGAAAAATGGTATAATGGAAGAGACAGGATTATTCTGATAATGACCACGTCAGTAGGTCAAATAGTTTGGTTCTCTTTATTTTATGACTTCATGACTTTGATATTTCCCAATGTCAACTTAGTTTTTATTTTAGCAATTTATTTCCTTTCCATAAAACTATGTTGTATCTAATTATAATCTACCTTATCCTGACACCACCATTCGGAAGCTTTTATTTTTACATTCTTCCTTTCTTAATAAGAGGAATACATCTTGACCAGTATGTTGCATGGAAATGAACAATATTATGCTGAAACACAACCAATTCCTTATAATTATTTAACAAAACTCACCTTCTAATATTCTATGATATATACTGTAATATATATATGCTGTCTGGGATTTGATAATTTCAATCCAGAAGATACTGGCTGAATATGCTATTTATGCTTTTTAATACCTTATAAATTTCTGTTAGGCTCCCCCGGCTTCCACCACTCTGGAGAAAACAATCCAAGTTTGTCCAACCTGTTTTTACTTATTATACCCATCTTAATTTGTTCTGCTCTCTTCAAAGATACGTATACATACAACATCACTTCCAACCACCAACTTCCTCAGGCTTTTCTACCATATTTGCAATTATACCATGTAGTTCAAGTTTTGTTTTTTAAGAAAATTAGTTAGTGACAAATTTAACTTGTCAGTTTTTTGCCCTCTCCACTAAATGTCAATGTGCTGACCATTGTTATCCTCCTGTTTGCTCTATTTATGTAATTGATCTGCGTAAACAAATATGAAATTAATGGTACCAATACTGAGCATCTACATACCGAAATATTAACTCCAGTTTTGTATTTTCAGATATGGCTTCACCAGCTTGATATTTCCAACATTCTCCACTTGGATTTCAGATTTCTTGCATTTGCACATTCCGTTTTGGAACCTTCCAGTATATCATTTCAAAGGTGATGTATATAAAACTATGGTGAAGTTGATCAACAATGCCATATCTTCTACTTCAATCCTAGCTCCACTTTTTAAGCTAGATCCCCACATTGCTGATACAAACACTGTATCATAAACTCAATGTGACATTTTGACTCTGAAGCTCACAATCTGCTTAATAACAACCAGATTCATAACATTCTGTACGTCAATATGTCATTCTAAAACCCTGCTTGTTGGGTGCAGATTTCCATTCTTCCAATTCCTGGTCTTTATTCATGGGACACTGCACTACCAGATTCTGCTGAGGTAATTAGCGTGGAAAAGGAATAGAATTAGCATCAATAAAATGAACTTTTATCTATTTTTACAAAAACTGATACTTTAGTCCTCCTACATATCCACTACTATATATTCAATTTGACAGATAACCATAACTGGCTTAATAAAGACATTTTATAAATTTAACTATGATGAAGCTCCTGAAGAAGGGTCTCAGCCTGAAACGTGAACTGTCTGTTCATTTCCATGGATGCTGCCTGACCTGTGTTCCTCCTGCATATTGTGTGCATTGCTTTGATTTCCAGCATCTGCAGAATGTGCTTATGAATGTATTTAATCTCTTTTAAAAACTATGCTAAGAGATGCTATTTTATTGCAGAAATACAAAGATTATACTGAGTCATAATCACCAGCTGAAAATATGACAATTGCCAATCAGTCAATGAGCTACAGGCCGCCAGGAAATGAAGGAACGATGGAAGCCAATATGAGCCAGAACTGCAGCATAAACCAGGATTTTCTAATGGTTTTTTTACCAATAATGTACTCCTTTATATTCTTAACAGGACTGATAAGCAATGTTTCAGCACTGTTAGTGTTTTTCATTATACAAACTAAAAAAAACTCCATTCATGTCTATCTGATCAATATGGCAATTGCAGACCTCCTCTTAATTGTCTGCCTACCTTTCAGAATAGCTTACCATGCAAATCATGACCAATGGGTATTAGGAAACAAGTTCTGCAGAGCCATAGGCATTTTGTTTTATTTGAATATGTATGTTAGCATCGTACTTTTGGGACTCATCAGTATAGATCGGTACTTAAAAATAATAAAGCCATTGCAGCACTATAAACTACAAGATGTCCACATAAGTTGTAAGACTTGTGGCATGATCTGGTTTGTCTCCATTCTGATTGGTATAATAGAGCTTTGGAAGAGCAGAACAACCAATAATTTCAACAAGTGCTTCCATTATAGAGAAAAACAACATTCAGAAGTAATCATCAATCTTGTCATTGTATTCGTTTTTTGGATTGTCTTCTTTCTCCTCATTATTTCATATGCAAAGATTGCAAGAAGGCTTTCTAATCTCAGTAGAGAAAAGCCTGAATTGTCCAACAAGAAAGTTTTCAACAATGTTGTAATGAAAACATTCATTATTCCCTTCATTTTTACCATCTGTTTCGTCCCATTTCACATCTCCCGCTTCTTTTACATTGCATCTCAGCTCCAGCAAGGAAACTGTTACTGGAAAAACACAGCAAATAAAGCAAATGAAATATCACTTTTGTTATCTGCTTTCAACAGTTGCCTGGATCCAATAATGTATTTTCTACTCTCCAAGACAGTTAGAAAAACTATATTGAGCTTAATTGATGGAAAACTTCAGAAAGATTCAAGAAGTGAAACCACATAAAAGCTGTAGTTTCTTTGATCCTTGATACTCATGGTATTGTTTAAAATAGATATACAATGGCATTTGTTTGGTATATTTAACAACATGCCCAAAAATATTTTGGATTTCTGAAGTTACAAATCAATAAATTAACCAGCTTGCATGTGCTTAAAATGGAGTAACATAATATTTTAACGAGTATACCAAGAAACTGAAAGCTTGGCTTTTTCAAGCAAAGTCTGCTAGAATATACTTCTACTAAACCCAGAAAGAAGCATAAATACTATGCAAATAAGTTTGGAATTACAGTTCTGCAGTCATAGAACCTGTTAATCAATAAAACTATTGATGCAAGGAAGATCATTCACAACTTCTTTGATAACAAAGTGGTCCGTACCAGGATTTGGACAACACTTCAGCAAGCATGACAAGGCAAGTAACACTCACAGTCACATCAACGATGGACAGCATGCATCTCCAACAAGAGGAAATCTAACCATCGCTTACTAACAATCATTTGCATCATCATTAGACCCTTCTCTGCCTCCTAATCATCATCAATTGGGAGCTTTATTGACTAGAAACAACTACGTAAGAAACAATGGTTACAAAAGAAGATCAAAGGCATGGCATTTTGTGGTGAGTAACTCACCCTGACTTCTTAAGTCTTTTCATACCTACAAAATTGAAGTGGAATAAGATGAATTACTCTCATCTGCCTGGAGGTGAGCTAAAGTTAGAAGCCATGCTGGCCAAAGAAACATTCCTTACTGATAAATATTCATCATATTAAACATTAATTTTCAAACTCCAAGCTGTAACATCCACAGAGACAAAACTAACAGGCGCACAGAAATTTTTGATTCTCCTTAAGTCACCCTTCATACAATTTTGGAAAGATCATTACTTCACGGCCACCATTATCAAAAATATGCAACTCCATCTAACTACTTGACTGAAATGGTTCAATTTGGAAGTTCAGTGAAATACTCTCACGGAAATTGGGGATCATCAATAAATGGTAGCCTTGCCAGTGATGGACATGTTCTACGAATGAAATGAATATTTTTGCTCCGAGACATGATTTGAAAAGTGAAATTGGCATGAACGAATAATAGAAGTTTGGACATTTAACGATTACAGGATGCAGGATACAGGATTACAGATGCAGATAGAGCTCTATCAAATCTATTTCACTTTGTGATATTAATAGTTATTCTTACGGCTGCAATTCATATTGAAAGCTTGTTTTCCAATGACACAAACTGAAGCATAAAATATGGCAATAAATTGAGGAAGAGACATCTGAAAATGTTTGGATTACTACGTGCATAACATTCAATATATGAATATGGTGACACTGAATTTTTAAGATTCAGTCTCCAGGTTATGCAAGGGTTGCATCTTGGGAACAGTCCCCAAACTGATATTTCTAATATTTACTAACAAGAAACATTAATAAGGGCGGACTAAAATTATCACTTATTTCTTTTCCCCCCTTGTATAGTTACAATAGACTGTCACACATCAGAATCAGATTTATTATCATTGGCACGTGTCATGAAATTTGTTAACTTAGCAGTAGCAGTACAATGCAACACATGATAATATAGAAGGAAAAATAAGTAAATCAATGGTAGTAAGTATATATGTATATCAAATAGTAGAATTAAAAATAGTGCAAAAACAGAAATGATATATATTAAAATAAAGTGAGGTAATGTTCATGGGTTCAATGTCAACTTAGAAATTGGATGGCAGAGGGGAAGAGAATGTTCCTAAATCAACGTGTGTGTGCACCTTCAGGCTTCTGTACCTCCTTCATGATGGTAACAATGAGAAGAGAGCATGCCCTGGGTGATGGGGGTCTTTAATAATGGACATTGCCTTTCTGAGACACCACTCTTTGAAAATGTCTTGGATACTACAGAGGCTGGTAGCCAAGATGGAGCTGACTAATTTTACAATTTTCTGTAGCTTATTTTGTGCAGTAGCCCTCTCCCCACCCCCCACCCTAGACAGTGATGCCGTGTATCAGAATGTTTTCCACAGTACAGAAGTTTTGAGTGTTTTAGGTGACAAACTAAATCTCTTCAAACTCTTAATGAAATATAGTTGCTGTCTTGCCTCCTTTATAGCTGCATTGATGTTGGGACCAGGTTAGATCCCGAGATCTTGACACCCAGGAGCTTGAAAATGCTCACTCTATCCACTTCTGATCCCTCATTTTACCTTTCCTGAAGTCCACAATCAGCTCTTTCGTCTTACTGATGTTGAGTGCAAGGTTGTTGCTGCGACACCAGTCAACTAGCTGGTATATCTCACTCCTGTATACCCTCTCATCTCCATCTTGAGATTCTACCAACAATAGCTGTATTATCACAAATTTATAGATGGCAATAGAGCTACCCAGCCAGACAGTCATGGGTATAGAGGGAATAGAGCAGTGGCTAAGCACACACCCGAGGTGCGCCAGTGTTGATGGTCAGCAAGGAGGAGATACGCACAGCTGTGGTCTTCCGGTTAGGAAGCTGAGGATCCAATTGCAGAGGGAGGCACAGAGGCCCAGGTTCTGTAACTTATTGATCAGAACTGTGGGAATGATGGTTTTAAACACTGAGCAAGCATCCTGACAGAGGTGTTTGTGTTGTCCAAGGCCATGTGAAGAGTTATAGAGATTGTGGCTGCCATAAGCCAACTGTGGCGACAGGCAAATTGCTGAATCCAGGTTCTTGCTGAGATGGAGTTGACTCTAGCCATGACCAACCTCTCAAAGCACTTCATCACTGTATATCTGAGTGCTACTTGACGATAATCATTAAGGCAACTCACACTACTCTTCTTAGCCACTGGTATAATTGTTCAAATGGTCAGTTTCAAAGTATCAATAGATACATTATTTTTTTATAAATATACAAAAAGTATACAGTGTAAAAGTGTCAATAGTAGAGATTTGCCTTGGCAGTTTCCAAAGCAAATGTTGCCTTCTGGCTGTGAGCATGTAGCTATGTTCTTAAATACCATGTACCAGTTTGATTATGGGTTGCATGTAAACCATCTTTCTGAAGACTAGTTTACCTTTGAACTAAGACGTACAAACAAGCTGAATGAACTCAGCAGGTCCAGCAGCATCCGTTGAAATAAGCAGTCAACGGATGCTGCCCGACCTGCTGAGTTCATCCAGCTTGTTTGTATGTCTTGATTTGACCACAGCATCTGCAGTATAGTTTGTGTTTACCTTTGAATTAACTACCGGTAGCTGCTATCTCTATTCCATAAATCCAGAAGATGTTTGCATTACAGTAATTAACTTCCCTCTTTTGAAAAGAAATTAAAATTTATGGGAGAATTTCATGAAGTGAAATTTGTACTCCCTGTATTTGTGGTGGAAAGGAATAATTAGACACTTACCTTGTTGCAAAGGACAAATTTCTGAAAGTTTAATATGCTGCTTCAGCAACGAATTAAAAAGGCAAAAAGTATGTTGGGCTACAAACAAAAGAATATTAATGCAAGTTCTCGTTCTCTCTCTCTCTCTCTCTCTCTATATATATATATATATATATATATATATATACATATACACACACACACACACACACACACATATATACTGTGCCTGTCTGTTTATCAGCTTCTGAAGCACATAATTGGAATACAGAAGTGAAGGATCATCAGGTTGATTGCTAGGAAATTGTATGTCTTCAGAGGAAAGAGACTCAGTGGACGAAGTGAGGCGATTTTATAGAAACTTACAAAATTCTTGTGGAACTTAATAAGATAAATGTAGGAATGCTGAGATTCCCCTGAAGAATCTAAACTTTAGGTCAATGTTGCAAAATAGAGATTTAGCTATTCAGGACTGACATGGGAAGAAATTTCTTTATCTAGTGAATCTTTGGAATTCTCTATCTAGGAGTGCTGTGGAGATTCAGTTGCTAAGTGTATTTATGAACAATTGGGAGACATTTAACTTCAATGACAATATCCTTATGCCACACAATTAATCAGGATGACCCAGACAAATTTTGTTTCGGACTTATTTCCAGGCAAACAGCAAATTCAAGAACTGTTGCCAAGTCAAAAATCAGAATTGTAAAATCTGGCATCTATCTTTGGAGAACCCCCTCCCCCATTGTTGAGTCACTTCAGTGCTTTCACCCCATATACAAGATGATCTTTTTTTCCCCCAGTTCTGATGAAGGGTCTCAGCTTGAAATGTTGACTGTACTTTTTTCCATAGACGCTGCCTGGCCTGCTGAGTTCCTCCAGCATTTTGTGTGTGTTTATTGAATTGTTAATATTTTATTAATTCTGTCAACTGTGGAATACGAACTTGTGAGTTCGTATTCCACTCTAATCACTGAGGCCGACACTCCAATGCAGCAATGAGAGAGTATTAGACCATGTAAAAAACCAATATTAGACCAATAAAAAATATTCTAAAGCATTATTTTGAGGAGAAAAGGTTGGCTCTGGTGCCCTGGCCAGTGACTGTTCCTCAAACATTACTAAAGCAGAGCAGCTAGTCATTCTCACATTACTGTTTGATGGCGATACTTTATCTTATTGTTTGATTGAGGCTGACTTGCTTCTGTTCTAGTTTTGTGAGTTCTGAAATGATTGATGAGGTCTGTGTTGGGACTATAGACTTTATCAGATAGGACAGCAGACGCCCAACAGAGCAGATGATAGGGTAGTTTGCCCTATCATGACTTTTGCACACTTATTCCACAGATAGTTTCTCAATATCGTTCCAAATAATCCTCCCTAATGTGAGCTCTTATAGTCTAACAATTCCGTATAACTAATGTGAAAGTTGCACTTTTTCCAAGGCATCCTGGTTTCATTTCCTCTATCCAGCAGGTAATCACTTTTACGTGAAAGTAAAAAACAGAGTGCCCATCAGACATGCAACCAAGGTGTCCTAACCAAATTGTCCAACAAGTCCACTAGGTATAATTAGACCTGCTATGCTGGGGATATTTGGGGTAGGTGTGACACGGATACATCTTTCCGGTCAACTAAGTGGATTTTGCACTGACGGTATTAGGTTCTATTTCAAGTTCTTTGAGCTGCCTGCTTTAGGTAGTCCAGGTCTCAGTAACAAAAGCAGAGGGAGACATTAGATGTTTACTGTTGCCTGTGAGACCAGTTCTGGGGCAGGTCTCCAATCTTCAACTTTGAATGTGATGGTTAATTTCAGTGTTGATGCCTGCCTTACGTAAGAGATGGCTCCTGACATGTGAAAAGTGATTTTGGAAGTGAAAGTTTTTATCAGTTATAACATTTTCTACACTGATCTGGACTGATTAAATAAGTTGATTTTGAATTATTATAAAACAATAAGACTGCCTCTGTACAAAACAGTATGATTATTTGTTAGTTAACCAAACTTATCCTTTGTATCAAGTTTTGGTGTTACTAATTATAATTCAGATATTAATAAACAATTGTTTGCACATTGCAGGATTGCATTTCTTTATTTGGCAAAACAAAGTTTGTTTATTATTCCTAAAGAGAGAGAACACAAGAAGATCAAGAGAAAAGGGTGGCACGGGAGTGTAGTGGCCAGCGTAACAGTGGCCAGCGTAACAGTTCACAGCGCAAGCGATCAGGGTTGAATTCCCACTGCTGTCTGTAAGAAGTTTGTACATTCTCCACATGGGTTTACTCTGGATGCTTAAGTTTCCTCTCAGATTCCAAAGACAGACATCTTAGTTGTGGAATGCTATGTTGGTGCCTGAAGCTTGACAACATTTGTGGGCTGTGTTGGTGGTTGATGCAAAATAGCCCACTTCACTGTATGTTCTGATGCACGTATGACAAGTTAATATTTAATCTATAGTTTAATGAAACTAATTCAGGCATCATTATTTCTTAGTGTTCTTAGCACTAAGACAACTCCTTTTCTAGGAGTTGTCGAGTAAAGTTCATAAAATTCTATTCCCAGTTAGTTCAGATTTCAGCTAAATTTGAAACAAAACAGATTTACAAGCACAGATCCATTAAATCTGTGGTGCAATTATCGATATTTATCAGTTCTACATGTTTCAATATTTATTATTTTTTTATTTACACAATTTGTTTGCTTTTGCACGTTGGTTGCTTGTCCATCTTTACATGCAGTTTCTCATTGGTTCTATCATGTTTCCTTGTATTTATTATAAATGTCTGCAAGAAAATAAATCCCAGGAAAGTATACAGTGCCATTTCGTTCATTCATAGCTTGTCACACCAGACAGTCAGCCATTCTTGTCTGGTGCGTAGTGTCAGGATTGGTCTCCTGTCGAACCAACTGGGTCACGGTATGAACGTTCCTGACTCGACCAGTGTTTTTTTTTTTACGAGGCTGAGTGGCTCGCTCAGCGCTCAAGCCGGCGCATATGGGAAGTGTGTTCCGGGGAGGAGGCCCCCAATGGTTTCGAACTTGGGAGCCTTCGCTTCCGAAGCCCGGCGCTAATGCCACTGCGCCACCAGCTGGCTATATAGTGACATATATATACTTTGATAATAAACTTACTCTGAACTTTACAATGTTTAAGATGTAATAATTAAACAAAATGTTTTGGGCTTCAACAATTTCCTCCATTTCCTTCAGCAGCCTGGGATGCATCCCATCAGGATCAAGCAACAGTTTCAGGAGAATTGGAGCTCACATTTTCAATACTCCCTTTTTATCAATTGCTATCCTATCCAAAATCCTAATTACATCTTTCTTTGCCTCTGTTTTAGTAAAGACTGGTATCACAAAAACCGAGGTGATTACTGAAATACATTGACTGACAAAGAACTAAACAGATGTGTTGCAGCACGAAGTTTTACCTTAAGCATATGCTGCTAATTTTACTCGATCTGGACTGGCTTGTATGAAGAGGAATAATGAGATCCCAATGAAAACAAAAGAAACTACAGATGCTGGGAATCTGAAATAAAACAGAAGATGCTGGAAATCCTCAGCAACGGGCAGCATCTGTGGAAAAAAAGAAACAGTTAACATTTCAGGTTGAAGTTCTTTCATCTGATTAAGGGTTATAGACCTGAAATGTTGACCATTTCTCTTTAGAGTCCAGTATGGCAGAGGAACTTTAGGATTAATTATCAATCACTAGCTAATGGCAACAAAGTTAATACTGCAGGAAAATGTCTCACAACCCTTGGTTTTCTACAAACAACCCAGAAGTTTTCTGATGACTCAGCCATAGTTAGATGCATCAGCAAGGGAGATGAGGCTGAGTTCAGGGCTACGGTGGGAAACTTTGTCATATGGTGCGAGCAGAATCATCTGCAGCTTAATGTGAAAAAGACTAAGGAGCTGGTGGTGGACCTGAGGAGGGCTAAGGCACTGGTGACCCCTGTTTCCATCCAAGGGGTCAGTGTGGATATGGTGGAGGATTACAATTACCTGGGGATTCGAATTGATAATAAACTGGACTGGTCAAAGAACACTGAGGCTGTCTACAAGAAGGGTCAGAGCCGTCTCTATTTCCTGAGGAGACTGAGGTCCTTTAACATTTGCTGGATGATGTTGAGGATGTTCTACGAGGCTGTGGTGGCCAGTGCTATCATGTTTGCTGTTGTGTGCTGGGGCAGCAGGCTAAGGGTAGCAGACACCAACGGAATCAACAAACCCATTCGTAAGGCCAGTGATGTTGTGGGGGTGGAAATGGACTCTCTGACTGTGGTGTCTGAAAAGAGGATGCTGTCCAAGTTGCATGTCATCTTGGACAATGACTCCTATCCACTCCATAATGTACTGGTTAGGCACAGGAGTACATTCAGCCAGAGACTCATTCCAACGAGATGTAACACTGAGCGTCATAGGAAGTCATTCTTACCTGTGGCCATCAAACTTTACAACTCCTCCCTCGGAGTGTCAGACACCCTGAGCCAATAGGCTGGTCCTGGACTTATTTCCACTTCGCATGATTAACTTATTATTATTTAATTATTTATGGTTTTATATTACTATATTTCTTCACTATTCTTGGTTGGTGCGGCTGTAACGAAACCCATTTTCCCTCGGGATCAATAAAGTATGTCTGTCTTTCTTATGCACTGACCACAACTACCTGAAGTAGCTTTTCTGAAGGCTTGACAGCATAAATGTTAGATACCAGAGAATGACAAATTCATTATTCTGGATAGTTTAAAGGTGATGTTGGTCCATTAGACTTAGTGCTGCATTATTAACAAATAGTACACTGGCAATTACACTTGCAAACCAACTGGTTCTTAAGGTAATATGCTGAACATGGTCTTATCACCAAAACTATCCTTGAGCAGTTGGGCAACTACTGAACATCCTGTACACACCTGTGTTCCAGCACTGCCATTCAATCTTTCTCCTGACCAACTTGGAGAAAGTGAATGGATCCTGAAAGTAATGAGTGGTTTTTCATTCCAGTTCCATCAGAGGTTGTCCCAGGGCTGAAGTACATCCGGAAATGAATACAGAGAAACTAAAGATGATGGTGGTGATGTTAGATGAAGATGAAAACTATGTGCAACGACTTCTCAAAACTAAAATTATTTATTATTGCTACATGTACAAAGATTCAGTGAAAATTTTACCTTGTATTGTGTTCATACAGATCAATTGATTACAGCAGTGCATTGAGGTAGTACAAGATGAAACAATTAACAGTGTATAATAGTGTTACAGATAAAGTGTAGTGCAGGTAGAAATTAAGGTGGATAGTATTACTGAGGTAGACTGAGATTAAGAGTCCATTTTATGGCACTGAGAAACTGTTCAATAGTCTTATAGCAGTGGGATAGCAGCAGTTCTTGCCCCTGGTGATATGTATGCACCTTCAGGCTTATGTATTCTTCTGCCCAAGTTGGAGGGGGGGTTGCAAAGGGGAAAAGAAGAGAAGAGATTAAGTCCACAGTGGGTGGGATCTTCAATTTCAATTATGCTAGCTGCTTTACTGAGACAGTGAGAAGTATAGACAGAGTCCATGGAAGTCATTTCAGAGTTATTTCCATATTATGCTGAGCTATGGACAGCTTGATATGAGCTGCGAGTACATATTTCATGGCATTGAAACTTGCTGGGGTTTGCTGCACAGACACAGACCACAGTGATATCCGTAAACATCAGGAACGGTTTGATGAAAAAAATTATTTTGAAAATCATTATTGATGGAAATCTGTCAACATTCATTATGAAGAAAGGATAAGACACCATTGAAAGAAATCTTTCCAAGTATCCAGGCTGAGCTAAAAATGTGTGGCATTTGATTTAGTAGAAAGACCAAGTAAAAAAAAATCAAAACCTCAGATGCTGGAAATCAAGTATTCTGACAAGAGGTCTTTGACTTGAAACATTAACTCTGTTTCTCCTTCCTCACATACCACCTGACCTGAGTGCTCCCAGCATTTCCAGCTCATAAATTGCAGTTTTTTGTTGACCCAGATGAAGATGAATAACTTCTGTTGTGTCTTTGATATTTATAGATAATGGTGAATTGCTTGAGAGAAATATGGTGTATCACAGACAAGTGCCAAATCCTTACAGTGGCTGATCGACATATTTCCACAAAAAAGATTTGAGAGGATGTTGCCAAGACTAGGCGGCTTGACATAGGGAAAGGTTGGCCAGGCTAGTTCTTTATTCATTGAAATGTAGCACAATGAGGGATGATCTTCTAAAAATGTTTAAAATTATGAAAGGCATAGATAAGGTGAATGCAGTCTTATCCCAGGCTAGCCCAAAACAAGGGAACACAAATTTAGGACGTGAGGAAAAAGATTTAAAAAGGGCAACCCACATGGGGGGAGGTACTTTTTTCATGCAATGGGTGGCGAGAATATGGAATGAGCTGCCAGAGGAAGTGGTTGAGGAAGGTACAATAGTATCATTTAAAAAAACACATGAATAGGTAACATGGAGAGGTGGGTCTCGGAGGAATATGGGCCGAATCCAAAGAAATTGGTATTAACTGGGTGGTCAGCATGGACTTGTTGGGCCAAAGGGCCTGCATCCATGCCAAATTGGTCTATGAATGGTAAAGATGTTGTATAGCGCCCTTGCCTTCACTGCTAGAGGGAAAAGACCAGAGTCAGAAGAGACTGGCCAAACAGGATTGTTTTTCCTGGAGCACGAGGCTGAAGAGAGACCAAATAGAACTTCATAAAATTAAGTGAGACGAGGAGGGCACAGAGTGGCTAGACAGTCAGAACCTTTTTCTTAGGGTGAATACTAAAGGACATACCGTAGATTTCGCACTACAGAGCGCACCTGATTAAAAGCCGTTGGCTCTAATTTTAGAAAGAAAATCAATTTTGTACTTGTACAGGCCGCACCGGATTTTAGGCCGCAGGTGTCCCACGTTGTAATATGAGATATTTACACAGAAAGATATTACACGTGAGGATTTTTTAACTTTTAATTAAATCCATATGGTAACATAAACAAATACATATTGCAAATGCTTTTTTTCGAACCGTGCCTGTAACGCGGCTACTTTTAAATATACGTTGCGTATACTTTTTTACTGAACAACATTCCAATATCTCCTAACGACTGGTAAAAAATATATATACTGCAGCCTACCAGGAAAAGTTATTGATCGCCTTTAACTTAAAAGCAGCGTTCGCTCAGATCCAATGCCGCTCGCCCCCCCACCTTCCCGTTTATCGCAAACCGGTATTTCCCACAAGACGCGGCGAAACCGGGTGTGACATCATAGCATCCCGCGATGTAGTACAGAAAACAAATATAGTTAAAACACTTCTAACTTAGAAATTACTAACAAATGAATTACTAAGCGAAAATATTATAAACTAAATAACTGCCATAAAGGCAGCACAATGCTTTTCTTCGAGTGTTTTCCATGTTGATGAGGGTGAGTACAAATGACTGATTTACAATAATTTAATTGTGAAAGTGTGCTTGATTTATCGTACAATTTCATTGGACCTCTGAACTACTCATCAATTTTATTGGTCTACTGTTACGAGGCAAAATGTTTTTGGCGGCATGAAAAAAAATCATGCATTAGCCGCACCGTAGTAAAGGCCGCAGTGTTCAAAGCTGTTCAAAATGTGGGAAAAAAGTAGCGGCTTATAATCCGACATCTACGGTAATTTTAAGGTGAGATGGGGAGGTACAAAAGTGATGTACGGGCAAGTTTTTTATATAAATAGAGTGGAATGTGGTGGCAGCTGTGGTAGTGGAAGCAGATATAATAGCGTCACTCAAGAAAGGAGGTATTAGGCAGACACGTGAAAGTGCAGAGAATGGAAGGATGTGGACATTTTGCAGGGGGAAGAAAAGGGATTAGTTTAATTTGGCATCTTGCCCAAGCACAGATATTGTGACCCAAAGGGCCTGTTCCTATGCTGTACAGTTCTATGATTATGTACATTTCAAAGGAGCCTCATCTACCTCCTTAAGGAGATAAAAAGGCCAGAGGTTCTAAACAGTGCCTATAATAGGTATTCACCACCCCCCACCATGGAAGTTTTCATGTTTTATTGTTTCACAGTGAATTTAATTTGGCTTTTTGACCCTGATCAACAGAAAAGACTTTTGTGTCAAAGTGAAAACAAATTTCTACAAATTCGTCTAAATTTATTAATTATTAAACACTAAATAATTGATTGCATAATTACTCACCCCCCTCAAGCCAATATTTAGTAGATGCACCTCTTGCAGCAATTACAGCCTTGAATCCGTGTGGATAGGTCTCTATCAGCTTTGAACATCTGGACACTGCAATTTCCCCCATTCTTCTTTACAAAACTGCTCAAGCTCTGTCAGATTGCATGGGGATCATGACTGAACAGCCCTTTTCAAGTCCAGCCACAAGTTCTCAATTGGATTGAAGTCTGGACTCTGGCTTGTCCACTCCAGGACATTAACTTTGTTGTTTTAAGCATTCCTGTGTAGCTTTGGCTTTATGCTTGGGATCATTGTCTTGCTGGAAAATAAATCTTCTCCCAAGTTGCAGTTCTCTTGCAAATTGCATCAGATTTTCCACCCAGGATTGCCCTGTATTTTGCTGCATTCATTGTTGTATGCAGTCTTTACCATCTCAGCCACTGAAGCTTGTAACTCCTCCAGAATTGTCACAAGTCTCTTGGTGGCCTCTCTCACTGTTCCCCTTCTTGCATGGTCACTCAGTTTTTGATTACAGCCTGCTCTAGGAAGATATACAGCTGTGCGATATTCTTTCCATTTCTTGATGACTGACACAGCTGTACTCCAAGGGATATTTAGTGACTTGGAAATTTTTTTGTATCCTTCTCCTGACTTGTGCTTTTCAATAACCTTTTTGTGGAATGCTTGGAGTGTTCTTGCCTTAATGATGTAATCTTTGTCAGGATACTGACTCAGCAGTAGTTGGACCTTCCCAATACAGGTAAATTTTTACTACAATCAATTGAAACACCTTGAATGCACACAGTGATATCCATTTAACCAATTATGTGACTTCTAAAACCCACTGGCTACACCAGTGATGATTTGGTGTGTCATATTAAAGGGGGGGGGTGGCGAATAAATGCAATCAATTATTTTGTGTTTTATATTTTAAATTAATTTAGATCACCTTGTAGAGATCTGCTTTCACTTTGACCCAAAACAGTCTTTCCTGTTGACAAGCGTCAAAAAAGACAAATTAAATCCACTGTGATTCAATGTTGTAAAACAAAACATTAAATCTTCTGGGGGGACGGGAAGTGAATACTTTTTACAGGCACTCTAAATGAGGATTAAGACATTTTAAAGAATGTAAAAGAGCTGAGAGCAAGATGAGCTTACTTTCTATGTCCTAACTATTGAAGTTCTACCAATCAATCTCAGAGCAAAGATTTAAAAAGAAACGAGCTATTAGATAGATACTTTATTCATCCCCATGGGGAAATTCAACATTTTTTCCAATGTCCCATACACTTATTGTAGCAAAACTAATTACATACAATACTTAACTCAGTAAAAATATGATATGCAACTAAAATCACCCTCTCAAAAAGCATTAATAATAGCTTTTAAAAAGTTCTTAAGTAGTTTACTTAAATACATTGAGTCCTAACCCCGGCACTTAAACATATCTTACTCCTGGCGGTTGAATTGTAAAGCCGAACGGCATTGGGGAGTATTGATCTCTTCATCTTGTCTGAGGAGCATTGCATCGATAGCAACCTGTCGCTGAAACTGCTTCTCCGTCTCTGGATGGTGCTATGTAGAGGATGTTCAGGGTTTTCCATAATTGACCGTAGCCTACTCAGCGCCCTTCGCTCTGCTACCGATGTTACACTCTCCAGTACTTTGCCCACGACAGAGCCCGCCTTCCTTACCAGCTTATTAAGACGTGAGGCATCCCTCTTCTTAATGCTGCCTCCCCATAACGCCACCACAAAGAAGAGGGCGCTCTCCACAACTGACCTATAGAACATCTTCAGCATCTCACTACAAACATTGAATGACGCCAACCTTCTAAGGAAGTACAGTCGACTCTGTGCCTTCCTGCACAAGGCATCTGTGTTGGCAGTCCAGTCTAGCTTCTCGTCTAACTGTACTCCCAGATACTTGTCGGTCTTAACCTGCTCCACACATTCTCCATTAATGATCACTGGCTCCATATGAGACAATTGTGAGACAATAGAGCTATGTTTGATGTACAATTAGAGGCTTTGTCATGAAAAACTTCAGCAGATGCTGAGCAGTTAGTTGCAAGTTAATCTAATGCAAGATCTTTCACTTTGCTCTGTAGTTATAATAGTTTAAAGATGGCACACAGGCATTCACATCTGCAAGACTGGGGGGCAGCTTCCAATGTCCTCTTAAATACAACCATCTTACCTGCAGCCTATTCTAGGCATCTGCACTGTGTAAAAAAAACATGTTCCGCATATCTCCTACCTGTCCCCATCACCTGATGTGCACACCCCTGATGTGTAAGGCATTAGACCAGAATGGGCAAAGGTTAATTGGGAGAGACTGCTTATAGATAAAGGGATATCTAGGAAGTAGAAGGCTTTGCAAATGAGAGATGAAGAGCTTGGGGCCAAAATGTTCTTTGCAGAGAGAAGATCAATGCTGGCAAGATTACGGAACCCTGGTTGATGAGGGATATTGAAGCTCTAATCAGGAAAAAGAAGGTGGCATAGGACAGGTATAGGTAAGAAGTGATCAAGCAAATTCCATGAGGAACAAGGAATGTAGCAGTGTAGTTAAGAAAATCTGTGGTGTAAACGTGGGACACAAGATACCCTTGAGAGATAAAGAAAAAGAAAAAACAAATCAGTACATGAAGGGTAACTGGAGAGAATAGAACCATAAGACATAAGAGCAGAATTAAGCCATTTGGCCCATCAAGTTTGCTCTACCATTCCATCATGGCTGATTTATTATCTCTCAACCCATTCTTTACTAGCTGGCAACAAACTAGACTGCACCAGACTTTCGAGGCAAATGGTCCCGGGCTCAAATCTGGCAGGCTCCTTGCACACTTTCCATCTGTGCTGGGTTGAGCGTCGAACCAGCAACTTGACATTGTTAAAAAAAAAGACAAAATGCTAAAGAAACAGCAAGTTTAACGCCTGATGTGCTACAGGGCACGGAAAGAAACAACAACAACCATCCCATTCTCCAGCCTACCCTCCCCCCATAACTTTTGATGCCCTGACTAATCAAGAACAAATCAATCCCTGCTTAAATAGATCCAATGACTTGATCTCTAACAGCCATCTATGGCAATGAATTCCACAATTTCACCATGCTCTGGCTAAAGAAATTCCACATCTCTGTTCTAAATTGTCATTCCTCTATTCTGAGGCTGTGTCCTCTAGTCCTAAACTCCCCCATCCTCTCCATATCTATTCTATCAAGGCCTTTTGACATTCAATAGGTTTCAATGAGATTTCCCCCCTCATTCTTCTAAACTCCAGTAAGTACAAGCCCAGAACTATCAAATAACTCTTCATATGTGAACCCTTTCATATTTGGAATCCTGTAAGTGTAACACTTGACAGCTCAGAGCGTTGGTGTTTGGAATTCAAACATGACATCTTCTGAAAGGAGTCTGTATGTCCTCCCCATGGAATGCATGTTCTCCTGTTCCTCTGGTTTCCTCTCACAGTCCAAGGACATCCTGGGTAGGTTAAATGATCATTATAGAGTTAAACTGGGGTTGTCGGGTTGCTGGGTGGTGCAGCTCCAAATGCCGATGGACTTATTCTGTGCTATATCTCTAAAAATAATTCGGGCAAACCTCCTCTGGACCCTCTCCAAAGCCAGCACATCTTTTCTTAGATAAGTGTCCCAAAACTGCTCACAATACTCCAAGTGTGGTCTGACCAAGTTTTAAAGCCACAGCATTACATCCTTACTTTTATATTCTCGTCTTCTCAAAATGAATGCGAACATTGCATTTGCCTTCCTCACCATCCACTTAACCTGCAAATTAACCTTCTGGGAATCTTGCACAAGGACTCCCAAGTCCCTTTGCACCTTTGATTTCTTTAATTTGTTCTCCACTTAGAAAATAATCTACACCTTTATTCCTTCTACCAAAGTGCATGATCACACACTTCCCAACACTTTATTCCATCTGCCACTTCTTTGCTCATTTTCCTCATGTTTAAACCCTTCTGCAGTCTCCCTGCTTCCTCAATACTACCTACCCCTTCATCTTCCTATTGTATGCAAACTTGGCCACAAAGCCGTCAATTTTGTCATCCAAATTACTGACATATAATATAAAAGGAAGCAGTGTCAACACCGACCCCTGCAGAATACCACTTGTCACCGGCAGCCAACCAGAAAAGGCCCCCTTTATTCTTACTCTTTGCCTCCTGCCAGTCAGCCAATCTTCTACCTATGCCAGTATCTTTCTTGTAATACTACGGGCTCTGATCTTGTTAAGCAGCCTCAAGTGTGGTACATGTGCAGTACTTTTAAGGTCACCTATTTGTGGAGCAACACGAGATGTAAATGAATATTTCTTCTCTTTACTTTAGAGAAGTTCATACCAGCCAGTTAGATTGGCAAAGAGAACAATGATATTCATCAACATAATGAATGAGAAGGTATTGGCAATATTGAAGAGGGTAAAGACCTGGCAAAGTGTGTGCTAGGACATTGTGGTAAGCAAGGGAAGACACTGCTTGGCGTTCCCTAAAAGAGATGATTGTACCTTTGTTAACCATGGATGAGGCATCAGACACAGGAGCTTGGTTAGTGTCCTGCCTTACTTAAAAAGGCTGCAAGGACAAGCCAAGGCTATAGGCTGGTGAATCCACTGCCAGCAGTGGGAAAGTTACAAGAGGAGATTCTGAGATACAGGCTCTAATGGTATTTGGAAGTGCAAGGAATGACGAGGAATAGTCAGTAGGACTGGGAATGATGGAAATCTTGTCACACAAATTTGAAACTTTATTTGAAGAGGTGACCCAAAGGATAGATGAGGGCAGGGCACATGGTCCAAAGGTTAGATCATAAGGGATCGAGGCTGATTCAGACAATTGAATATAAAATAGGAGTAAAACACTGTACTGATGGGCTGCTTATCAGAGTGAAGGCCTGAGACTAGTGGAGTGCCACGTGGATCTGACTGAGGTACACTGTTTAACAATATTAAGAGATGGCATAAGTATTGTTGGCAGAAGACACCAAAATTGGAGGTGTAGAAGACAGTATATTATTGACCAACTGGGAAAATAGGCAAGGAAATGGCAAATGAAATTTATTTCAGTGTGAAGTGATGCATTTTGGGAAGTTAAACCAGAACAGGACATAGGGAGTGAATGGTAGGGCCCACTGGAGTCTTGTTGAACAGAAACACAGAGGGTTACAAGTACATAACTTCCTGAAGGAGGCGAGTGACTGCAACAACTGGAATATCTTGCTCCAGCTGTACACAATGCTGGAGAGACTGCAGCTAACGTACCGTTTTGCAGGTGTGGTTAGCAGACGAGAAGAAGGATGTGATTAAGCAGAAAAAGTCACTGATGTTGAAGGGGTTGAGTTATAGAGAGAGAATGGACAGGCTGCCACTGTTCTCCCTGGAGCTGAGGCGGCAGATGGGTGACCTTACAAAATCACGAGGAGCAAGGACAAGGTGGATGATCAGTTTTTCCAAGGACAGGATAATCTAAAGCAAGAGAGTACAAGTTTAAGGTGAAAGGAGAAATACTTAAAGATCTGAAGAGCACAGTTTGCACAGAGGGTTGTGGGTACCTGGAATCGACTGCCAAAGTGATGAGTTGGGTAGAATTAAAAAAATTTGGACATATGCACAGAGTCTTTGGCCCTTAGGCCCATCTTGTCTGTGTCTAACAATTAATCTGCCTCGTCTCATCAACCTTATGGACTATAGCTCTCCATACCCTTCCATTCCATATACCTATCCAAATTTCTCTTAAATAGAACACAAAGCAGTATAGAAAAGGAACACGTTCTTCAGCCCATAATGCTGTCCTGAATCAAATAAATTAATAATCAAATCCACCACTTCCACTGGCAGCTCATTCTACATTCTCACCACCCTGGGTGAGGAAGTTGTAGGAATGTCAACAAAAATTGACTTCCATCGTATGCTATATTCACTCCGCAAATGGCGACATTGTATGTGTGTGTATTATGCACGCTTGCGCATGTGTGTGCGTGCGTGTGTTATGTGTGCCTATGTGTATGTATACATACACATATAAATACAGACACATACATATACACATGCTGAACTCAACCCTCAATAGTCTGGGTGAACTCTGCATGATGAAATTAAGGAGTCCCTACACAGGCCCCCCAGAATTCACCCTAGCAGACAAAGTCAAATGAGTAGGGTTCCACAAAACTGCGATGAACCTACTCCTGCCTTCACAGGCAGGTGCCAGGGAGGAAGAACAGTCAATGTCAGAAGGTCTGGTAGGTGGGAGGCCACTTCCACTGGAGAATCCAGGGCCAAATGGGCAGACTTGAGATGATCCACAGAAACACCATCCCGGATACCTCTAGAGTACAGTGTAAAAAAAAACATCCGACTTCCAGTAAGATGGCGATTGCTCAGCTGCTCTGAACATTTGTTCCGTTATTGTCGCTATCTTTGCACTAAATGTCTCAATTTTTTAAACCTTAGTTAGGAACTTTTTCGGTTTCTTTTACTTGCCTGTGAACACATCTACCTTACAATGTCTAGCAAGAGTTCTAAATCCGGGAGAAAGGAAGCTCCGGCTCTCTCGGCTGAGACTCTAGCTGCGCTTGAACAACTCCAAGACGATATTTTAAAGGAATTTAGAACCGCTTTCAAACAGTTGGAAGCCAAACTGGATCGGATCAACGATAGAGTGGACAAACATGCTGAACACTTATCTCGCATCGATTCGACTTCTGAAGATTTAGAAAGTCGTGTTCGATACTTTCAGACTCTCTGCTCCAGCTTAGAGGGAAAATGTAACAAACTCCTTTCCAAAATGGTGGATCTCGAAAATCGCAGCAGACGCTGCAATCTCCGAATTCTTGGGTTGTCAGAGGCCACCGAACAGGGATCAACCGTGAAGTTTTTCGCCGAGTTTCTCTGTGAGATATTCGGGAAAGATTTGCTTCCGAACCCGCCTGAGCTCGAAAGGGCACACAGGGTCTACGTTCCCCCCAGAATTCTGGGCTCCCGCCTGCGACCGGTAATTTTGTGCTTTCACCAATACCAGGTAAAACATCGTCTGATTATGGAGGCACGTCGCAGAGGTACTTTTTCTTTCCAAAATACAATCATTCGCTTTGTGGAAGATTTTGCACCCCAGACCTTAAAGATGCGTGCTGAGTTTAAAGGCGCAATGAAAGTGCTTTTTGATCGTGGTTTTAAACCCTCTCTTTGCACTCCTGCCGATCTACGAATCAAGCTTAATACTGGAAAATATAAGTGGTTTAAGTCAGTGAAGGAAGCTGAAGCATTTGTGGCAAGTCTTCCGGCTATCCAGTTATCTTCGGAACCCGATCGGACCTCCTAAAATGGTGGATAAGTACTTCTCGTAGTAAAATTACTTTTTCTGGACTCAGACTTTACTTGAATCACTCAGACATTATTCATTGAAACTCTAAGGGCTGTTGACAATCTCTCCCTGGATTTGGTGTGTCTTTTTTAAATAGACATTCTGTACTTAATGTTTCCCTATGGACATTTAAATAGTACTTGTGTAATCTATCTTATTCTTGTATAAATTTATCTACAGAGTTCTACAACTAACTCTAACTTGTTTTGGAGGTTTGAAGTCTTTAGTGAAGGCCTCCCTGTCTGTTGGTTCACAGTTTAATTGCTGATTTATTTTTTATTTTCTTTATATTTATTTATTTATTTTTTTCTCTTTTCTTCACCCTTTTTTCTAATCTCTGATTTTTTTTCTCCTCTCTGTAAATGGTTGATAAGACCTCTTCTTGAATTTATAATTTTCCCCTTCCTCCCCTTTTTTTCCCCCTTTCTCTTACTTTATTCCTCTATAATTTTTCGCGGGTAGGTTAGTTTTGGTTTTCTTCCGATTTTCTCTGTATTAAGTTTTATATTTCTGCAGAAGATGTTCTAATTTGTAGTTATGTTTTCTAGTGCATAAACTAGTTACTATTTGCTTAGTATTTATACGGAACTGCTGTTAATGACACAGATCTGGAAGTTGTATTTGGGTTAATTTTTTTGGTAGAGCTAGCTGCTTTTTTTGGTAGCCGTCTAGTTTTGGGTTGTGTGGATGGGGTGTGTTTTCCAGTTCCAACATCACTCACTGTATTTATTGTTTTTCTTTATTGTTCAGGACATGTTTATGTTTTGATTTTACGAATCTATGTTTACATCTCTGCTCCCAGACTGCTATTGTACTGCTTGACTTTTTATATGCCTGCTGCCTTTTATGCATTAGTAATTGATAATGGCTAGTGCACTTAAATTCGTAAGCTGGAATGTAAAGGAATTGAATCACCCTGTTAAAAGGAGGAAGGTATTCTCACATATCAAACATCTCAAAGCTGACATTGCTTTCCTTCAAGAAACTTATATTTGTTGTTTTGATAACTCCCGGCTTCTGTCAAAGTGGGCGGGTCAGCATTTTCATTCATCCTTTGCTGCTAAAGCTAGGGGAGTCTCCATTCTTATTAACTCAAATATTCCTTTTGAACTCCATAATAAAACTTCTGATACAAATGGCCGTTTTATTATTGTTTCTGGTAAACTATATAACACTAAAGTTGCACTAACAAACCTGTATGCCCCCAACTTTGATGATGTTAACTTTTTTGAACGGTTTTTTTCCTCACTACCAGACTTAAACTCATACTCTCTTATACTGGGTGGTGACTTCAACTGTTGGTTGGATCCTAATCTGGATCGATCGTCCTCTGTTACCAGATCACCTACTAAATCTGCCTTAGCTATCCAATCGTTTCTCTCTAATTTTGGTATCTCTGATATATGGCGTTTCCTTCATCCTACTGAGAGAGATTATTCTTTTTTCTCACGTTCACCATACTATCATGACGTCAGCCCCCTCCTTTGTGAGAATCGCAAGAGAGAGAGAGAGAGAGAGAGAGCCTTACGGTTTGGAATGTGGGCTGGTCGCTCAGCAAGACAAAAGCCTTGGACATAGCCATTGTCTTGGGAGACAACTTTGTGGAATAAGGAACTGGCCTACGTGCAAACCCTCAGGGCAATGTGAGATGGGTGATGGGGGAAAGATTGCCTCGCCCCCACCCTGACTGACATCTACAACCCTGCCAGTCCAGATAAAAGGTGGGCTGCCGAGGCGGGGCCTCAGACGCACCAAGGAGACACACGAAGAAGACACGATAGTGCTTCCCGTCAGAGCGGGAAGCCATTCTGAAGGAAGCCACGTGTGTTATATTCCAGATCGGTAGTCTGTGGCTGGACCCAAAAGGAAAAACCGCTTTAACTAACAGCAGGGATTTGCTTCGCAAGGACGACGGGCAAGTGTTCATTTTCTCTCTCTCCAACACGTGAAATGCCAGCGGTTCCCGAAACGGGGAAGCCTGCAGACTTTGAGTGACTCTTATATTTCATTGGACTCAGTATCCCCTAGACAACGATAGAGCTCATTTTTGATTGATTATTACTACACTTGTGCTTTAGATTGAGTTTTGACGATGTATATGATCTGAATGTTTTGTATTAACCATACGTTTGTGCCCCTTTATAAATAAAACGTTTGAAAATAGTAGCACCAGGCTTCAGCGGACCTCTCTATCTTTGCTGGTAAGTCACCCGGTTACTGGGGAACGTAACAATACCTTCACTAGAACTGACTATTTCTTACTCGATAACCAACTTATTCCATTTGCCCACTCTTGTGACTATCAGAGTATACTGATTTCTGACCATGCCCCAATTACTCTCTCTCTGAACTTTCCTGGTCTCCCTCAGAGGAATAAACACTGGCGGTTTGATTCAACTTTATTATCGGATGATGATTTTTAAAAATTCATTAAGGATCAGATAACCTTTTATTTTAACACTAATACATCACCTGAAGTGCCATCCCAGATTGTCTGGGATGCCATGAAAGCATATCTGAGGGGTCAAATAATCTCTTACACAGCAAATCTCAACAGAAGATCCTGTGCAGATCGATTAGACCTCATTAACCAGATTAAAGAATTGGATCAACTATATGCTCTAACTAAGAACCCTGAATTATACAAGAAGCGCGTTGAACTCCAAACTAAATTTAATCTTCTGTCTATTCAACCTGTCGAACGCCAACTTCTCGAAAGCAAGAGTCGCTTTTACATTCATGGGGATAAGTCTGGTAAATTCCTAGCCAATCAGCTGAGGTGTTCCAAAGCCAAACAACATATTACAAAGATCCAGAAGGAGAACGGAGACTTTACATCGGATCATTTAGAAATTAATGACGCATTTAAAAAATTTTATTCTCGGCTTTATTCCTCTGAATCTTTGAATGACAATATCTCTGTTGATCAATTTTTACAGAATCTGAATATCCCCTCACTTTCATCTGATTTCAAAGCCAAACTCAATGCGCCTATATCATCAGAAGAAATATCTTTTGCAATTTCTGCACTGTCCTCAGGGAAATCTCCTGGACCTGATGGGTTCCCTGTAGAATTTTATAAATCATTCTCTTCACTTCTTTCTCCTCAGTTACTTTCAGTATTATCTGACTCGTTTAATTACGGCAAATTGCCACCCTCTTTCAATGAGGCATCTATTATTCTTCTATTAAAAAAGGGCAAAGACCCAACAGAGTGTTCCTCGTATAGGCCGATTTCTTTGCTCAATGTTGATGTAAAAATCTTAGCTAAAGTTTTGGCTCATAGATTAGAAACCGTTATTCCCTCCATTATCTCTGATGACCAAACAGGTTTTATTAAAAACCGTCTCCCTTTTGTTAACATTCGGCGTTTATTTAATATCTTATACTCACCTCCAACTGGGATTCCTGAATGTGTTATTTCCCTCGATGCGGAGAAAGCATTTGGTTGTATAGAGTGGAACTACCTTTTTGCAGTCTTAGAAAAATTTGACCTCAGCCAAAGTTTCATCTCCTGGATCCAATTGCTGTACCTGTGTCCTACTGCTTCTGTTTTAACTAATTTTCAGAAATCCCAAGTATTTAATCTCAAACTTGGCACCCGTCAGGGATGCCCCTTATGTCCCTTTCTCTTTGATTTGGCTATAGAACATTTGGCGATAGCATTTCGAAACTGTCCTGAATTGACCGGGATTTGGAGAGGGGGTGCTGAGCATAAAGTTTCTCTTTATGCTGATGACTTATTACTCTTTCTCTCAAATCCGTCTACATCCTTACTGCTAATGTTTTCACTTCTTGACCAGTTTAGCCAGGTCTCTGGCTATAAACTTAATTTACATAAGAGTGAACTTTTCCCAATTAATAAAGAAGCACAAGAACTAACATTTCATGATCTCCCTTTTAAAGTACCGTAGATTCCGGACTACAGAGCGCACCTGATTAAAAGCCGCTGGCTCTAATTTTAGAAATAAAATCAATTTTTTACTTGTAAAGGCCGCACCGGATTTTCGGCCGCAGGTGTCCCACGTTGTAATATGAGATATTTACACAGAAAGATATTACACGTGAGGATTTTTTAACTTTTAATTAAATCCATATGGTAACAAAAACAAATACATATTGCAAATGCTTTTTTTCGAACGGTGCCCGTAACGCGGCTACTTTTAAATATACGTTGCGTATACTTCTTTACTGAACAACATTCCAATATCTCCTAACGACTGGTAAAAAATATATATACTGCAGCCTACCAGGAAAAGTTATTGATCGCCTTTAACTTAAAAGCAGCGTTTTGGCTCCGCCGCTCCCCCCCTCCTTTCCGTTTATCGCAAACTGGTATCCCACAAGACGCGGCGAAACCGGGTGTGACGTCATAGCATCCCGCGATGTAGTACAGAAAACAAATATAGTTAAAACTCTTCTAACTTTAACTAGAAAATGAATTACTAAGCGAAAATATTATAAACTAAATAACTGCCATAAAGGCAGCACAATGCTTTTCTTCGAGTGTTTTCCATGTTGATGAGGGCGAGTACAAATGACTGATTTACAATAATTTAATTGTGAAAGTGCGCTTGATTTATCGTACAATTTCATTGGACCTCTGTGAACTACTCATCAATTTTATTGGTCTACTGTTACGAGGCGGCATGAAAAAAAATAATGCATTAGCCGCTCCGTATTAAAGGCCGCAAAGTTCAAAGCAGTTCAAAATGTGGGAAAAAAGTAGCGGCTTAAAATCCGGAATCTACGGTAGTCCATAATCAATTTACTTATCTTGGAATTACAGTCACAAGGAAGTTTAAAGATCTCTTTCGTGAAAACTTTGCCAATCTTTCATATACTATAAAACAGAGTCTGGTACAATGGTCACCTCTATCTATGTCTTTGGTAGGTCGTATTAATGTTGTTAAAATGTATGTTCTCCCCAAATTTTTATACTTATTTCAATCTATCCCAATTTTTATTCCTAAATCTTTTTTTGATCCCTTAGACTCTATTATTTTGTCATATCTGTGGAAGAATAAGCGCTCTAGAATTAATAAAATCCATCTCCAAAAATCTAAAAAAGAGGGTGGCACGGCTTTACCTAACTTTTGTTTATATTATTGGGCAGCTAATATACATTGTGCTACCTTTTGGTCTTTCTTCCACGGCCAACCCGAGTGCCCTAATTGGGTGGCAATGGAGTTGAGCTCCACTAAAGAATTATTTATATCTGCACTTCTTGGCTCTGCACTCCCTAGTAGTCTGTCCAGATCAATAGCTAATCTTCTTGTTAGACACACTTTGCGTATATGGGCTCAGTTTAGGAAATGCTATGGTTTCCATGGGTTTTCTGTTTCCAGCCCTGTCGCACATAATCACCTTTTTTTACCTACTACGTACGATTCAGCATTCCATGTTTGGTATAGGAAGGGCATTAGACATTTTGAAGATCTTTTCATTGATAATTGCTTCGCTTCTTTTCAGCAGCTCCCTGTTAAGTTCAATCTGCCCAACGCTCATTTTTTTAGATATCTCCGAATCAGACACTTTATTGCTCCTTTCATTCCTAACTTTCCTGAAATGCCTACGAAAAATGCTATGGACCTATTTCTTTCCATTAATCCACTAGGTAAAGGTTTAATATCAATTATTCCAGATAAATTAGCAGCCTTACGATGGGCCCCTGTGGATAAAATTAAAATGGCCAGGGAGCAGGATTTAAATACCTCCTTATCCGATGAGAGCTGGGACTCAATTCTCAAATCGGTTAACTCAACCTCTCTTTGTGCTCACCATTGCCTTTTACAGTTTAAGATTGTTCATAGACTCAGTTCTCAAATCGGTTAACTCAACCTCTCTTTGTGCTCGCCATTGTCTCTTACAGTTTAAGATTGTTCATAGAGCCCATATGTCTAAATCTAAACAATCTCGATTCAACCCTGGCATTAGTCCGCTCTGTGATAAATGCAAGAGGGGCGTGGCCTCTCTCATCCATATGTACTGGTTCTGTCCTAGCTTGGAGAAATTCTGGAAAGATGTCTTCACTACACTATCGGGTATTCTGAATCAGCACCTAGAACCTAACCCCTTAATTGCTCTGTTCGGTTTTTGGGGCGAGACAGATTTATGTCTGGGTCCGACCAAATGCCGAATACTATCCTTTGCCTCTCTCCTGGCGAGACGCTTGATCCTCCTTAGATGGAGAGATGTTGCCCCGCCCACTCATGCGCAATGGCTTAACGACATTACGGCTTGCTTGGACCTCGAAAAAATTAATTATTCAGTTCTCAATTCGGACTTAAAGTTCCATAAGATCTGGGGGCCTTTTATCGAGTACTTTCATAACCTTCCTCTTGACTAGGGTTTTTTTTTTTCTTTTCAGTCCCTTGCTTTCAGCTCCCTTTTTTTTCTGGTAGTAGGCATTATTATCCTCTGTTGCTAAGTGTATTTACAGTCTGGGAGTTTGACTGTCCGGACTTATACTCTCTATTTTGTGTGGTGGTTGGTCTGGAGTTGTTGTTTTTTCTTGTGTTGTGGGGCTTGGGGAGGATACTAAGTTTACTTGTCTTCAATTTAGGTGCTTTTTTGTCAAATTCTCTTCCTTTGTAGCTTAATTTTGCACTGTATTAATGTTCCTCATTGGGATTTGGGGTTTTTAATTTGTAAAATGTATAGAGAAACTAATTTAAAAAAAAAACAAAAACAAAACATCCCCTGCTTTCAACACGTGGAACGGGCCACCATAAGGTAGCCGCAGGGGACCGCTATGTCGTTCATGACGCAGTAACATGTATTTCATGTCCCGCAGACCCAGCAACCGGTGTGACTGTGGCAGGATATGCTACGTCACGGGCAAAGGAGTGAAAGTTTTGGTGCTGTCTATAAAAGCCAACCACTGCTGTGAAGCAGACCACAAGACCACAGATGTTGGGAGAAGCTCTCCTGGTATCCACAGGGGTTGCCTGAAAACGAGCTCCGCAGAAGAGAACTGAAGGTCCGCCTCAGGTGCTCTCCTCAGGCCCAATGTGACTCATGGCAGTCAGTCCACCCAACAACCGTGACTGAGGCATGCACAGAGAGCGGCTTTCATTGAACGGTGGAACTGCTTGCACATTATGGTTGGTCTGAGGGTGATACGGCCATGGTCAACCGCAAACCAAAACTTGGAAGTACACCGTGTCACTTGGTCTGAGGAGATATCTGACAGGGTACCGAACTGAGCAAATCACGAGCCAACGAATCCTCACATCACCTCTGTGGCTGAAATGGATGACAGCAGCACTGCCTCCAGCCAACATGCGGTCTTATCAGTGATGGTGAGGTGGTGAGTAAACACGTGGGACAGAGGCAATGAACAAACCAAATGCACATTCACATGATTGAAATACCACTCAGGGACCGCGAAAGGAGCCTTGGCGTATCAGAGAAACATAGAAAACCCACAGAACAATACGGACCCTTCGGCCCACAAAGCAGTGCCGAACATGCCCTTACCTGAGAAATTACCTAGGGTTACCCACAGCCCTCTATTTTTCTGAGCTCCATGTACTTGTCCAAGACCCTATCGTATCCGCCTCTACCACCGTCGCCAGCAGCCCATTCCATGCACTCACCACTCCCTGTGTAAAAAACTTAATCCGATATCTCCTCTGTACCTACTTCCAAGCACCTTAAAACTGTGTACTCTCATGTTAGCCATTTCTGCACTGGGAAAAAGCCTCTGACTATCCACACGATCAATGCCTCCCATCATCTTAATCACCTCTATCAGGTCACCTCTCATCCTCCGTTGCTCCAAGGAGTAAAGGCCAAGTTCACTTAACCTATTCTCTTAAGGCATGCTCCGTAATCCAGGCAACATCCTGTAAATCTCTCTGTACCCTTTCTATCGTTTCTACATCTGTCCTGTAGCGAGGTGACCAGAACTGAGCACTGTACTCCAAGTGGGGTCTGACCAGGGTCCCATATAGCAGCAACATTACCTCTCGGCTCCTAAACTCAATCCCACGATTAATAGAAGGCCAATGCACCATATGCTTTCTTAACCACAAAGTCAACTTACGCAGCAGCCTTGATTGTCCTATGGACTCAGACCCCAAGATCCTTCTGATCCTCCACACTGCCAAGAGTCTTACCACTATAACTATTTTCTGTCATCATATTTGACCTATCAAAATGATCCACTTCACATTTATCTGGATTGAACTCCATCTGCCACTTCTCAGCCCAGCTTTGCATCCTATCAATGTCCCACTGTAACCCGACAGCCCTCCACACTATCCACAACACCTCCAACCTTTGTGTCATCAACAAATTTACTAACCCATCCCTCCACTTCTTCATCCAGGTCATTTATAAAAATCACAAAGAAGGGGTCCCATAACAGATCCCTGAGGCACAGCACTGGTGACCGACCTCCATGGAGAATATGATCCGTCTACAACCACGCTTTGCCTTCTGTGGGCAAGCCAGTTCTAGATCCACAAAGCAATTTCCCCTGGGATCCCATGCCTCCTTACTTTCTCAATAAGCCTTGCATGGGGTACCTTATCAAATGCCTTGCTGAAATCCATATACATTACGTCTACTGCTCTACTATCAACATGTTCGGTCACATCCACAAAAAATGAAAATCAGGCTACTAAAGCATGACCTGCCTTTTACAAAGCCATGTTGACTATTCTTAATCATATTATGCCTCTCCAATTGTTCATAAATCCTATCTCTCAAGATCCTCTCCATCAACTGACCAACCATTGAAGTAAGACTCACTGGTCTATAATTTCCTGAGCTATCTCTACTCCCTTTCTTGAATAATGGAACAACATCCACAACCCTCCAATCCTCCAGAACCTCTCCCGTCTCCATTGATGATGCAAAGATCATTGCCAAAGGCTCAGCAATCTTCTCTCCTGCCTCCCACAGTCGCCTGGGGTACATCTCGCCCTGTCCTGGTGACTTATCCAACTTGATGCTTTCCAAAAGCTCCTGCACATCCTCTTACTTAATGTCTACATGCTCAAGCTTTTCAGTCAGCTTTATGTCATCTCTACAACCGCCAAGATCCTTTACTGTAGCGAATACTGAAGCAAAGTATTCAATAATGGCGGTGCAGGCTTGAAGGGCCAAATGGCCTACTCCTGCACCTATATTCTATGTTTCAATATTTCTATTAAAAACCTCTACTATCTCCTCTGGTTCTATACACACTTTTCCACTGTCACATTTGATTGGTCCTATTCTCTCATGTCCTATCCTCTTGCTCTTCACATACCTGTAGAATGCCTTGGGGTTATCCTTAATCCTGTCAGCCAAGGCCTTCTCATGGCCCCTTCTGGCTCTCCAAATGTTTTTCTTGAGCTCCTTCCTGCTGGCCTTATAATCTACTAGAACTCTTTTATTACTTAGTTTTTTGAACCTTTTGTAAGCTCTTTACTTCTTGACTAGATTTATGACAGCCTTTGTACACCTTTGTGCAGAACTCCACACAAATAACACCTGAACATTTGCCACATTTCTTCTGTACATTTCCCTGAGAACATGTTTCCAATTTATGCTCCAAGTTCTTACCTGATAGCCTCATATTTCCCCTTACTCCAATTAAACACTTTCCTAATTTGTCTGTTCCTATCCTTCTCCAGTGCTATGATAAAAGAGATAGTATTGTGATCACTATCTCCAAAATGCTCTCCCACTGAGAGATCTGACACCTGACCAGGTTCAGTTCCCAATACCAGATCAAGTACAGCCTCTCCTCTTGTAGGCTTATCTACATATTGTGTCAAGAAACCTTCTTGAACACGCCTAACAGACTCCACCCCATCTAAACTCCTCACTCTAGGGACATGCCAATCGATATTTGGGAAATTAAAATCTCCCACCACGGCAACCCTATTATTATTACACCTTTCGAGAATCTGTTTCCCTATCTGCTCCTCAATGTCCCTGTTACTATTGGGGGGGTCTATAAAAACACCTAGTAGAGTTTTTGACCACTTCCTGTTCCTAACTTCCACCCACAGAGACAATCCGTAGACAACCCCTCCATGCCTTCCTCCTTTTCTATGGCCATGACACCATCTCTGATCAACAGTGCCATGCCCCCACCTCCTTTGCCTTCCTCCCTGTCGTTTCTGAAACATCTAAAGCCTGGCACTCGAAGTAACCATTCCTGCCCCTGAGCCATCCAAGTCTCTGAAATGGACACAACATCATAGCTCTAAGTACTGATCCACACTCTAAGCTCATCTGCTTTGTTCATAATACTCCTTGCATTAAAAAAGACACATCTCAAACCATCGGTCTGAGTGAGTCCCTTCTCAATCACCTGCCTTTCCTCCCTCTCGCATTGTCTCCAAGCTTTCTCTATTTGTGAGCCAACTGCCTCTTCAATTTGGTTCCCACCCCCCAACAATCCTAATTCTCCCAATAGCCTTAGCAAACCTCCCCTCCAGGATATTGGACCGCCTGGATTCATGTGCAATCCATCCTTTTTGTACAGGTCACTCCTTCCCCAAAGAGGTCCCAATGATCCAGAAATCTGAATCCCTGCCCTCTGCTCCAATCCCTCAGCCATGCATTTATCCTCCATCTCACTCTATTCCTTTAGTCACTGGCACATGGCACAGGCAGTAACCCCAAGGTGACTACCTTTGTGGTTCTGCTTCTCAACTTCCTTCCTAATTCTGTGTTATCTGCTTTTCAGGATCCTTTTCCTGCCTATATTGTTGGCACCAATATGCATCTCGACCTCTGGCTGTTCTCCTTCCCACTTCAGGATATCTTGGATTTGATCAGAAACATCCCAGACCCTGGCACCTGGGAGGCAAACTACCATCTGTGCTTCTTTCCTGTGACCACAGAATTGCCTGTCTGACCCCCTAACTACAGATTCCCGCCATCGTCTTCTTTTCCCTACCCTTCTCAGCCACAGGGCCAGCCAGACCCTGTGTCAGAGGTGTGACCACTGTTGCTTCCCCCAGGTAGGCCGTCCCCCCCAACAGTACTCAAGCAGAAGTATTTATTGTCAAGGGGTACAGCCACAGGGGTACTCCCTGGCCTCTGACTCCTGCTCTTCCCTCTCCTGACAGTTACCCACTTATCTGTCTCCCCAGGCCTTGGTGTGACTACCTGCCAAGAGCTCCTCTCTATCACCTCCTCACTTTTCCTGACCAGACGAAGGTCATTAAGCTGCATCTGCATTTCCCTAATCCTGTCCCCTAAGGAGCCGCAGCTCAACACACCCGGCTCAGATGTGGCCGTCCAGAAGGCTGGAAGTCTGACACCGAGCACAGAACACCGGCCTCACACACATATATCCTGTCTGTATCCTACCTCACCTCGACCCATTAATGCCAAAGCCCTGTTGTGCCAAAGCCTTCCTACTCCGTCTCCCTCTACTTTGCCGCCCAATCTATAAGGCTGTTTGCATTTAAATTCTTCTCACTGTTCCCACTGCCTGACGTCCATGTGCTTGTGCAGACATGCCCCGATCAAACCACTGAAGAAATAACTGTCTCCCTTTACACTCTCGCTGTTCTCACTGGCTGACGTCCATGCACTTGCAGTCGTGCCCTGATCAAACCATTGAAGAAATAATCACATCGATGCATTTTCACGTTGATTCACCAAACAAGCACTAGCCCAAAGTCTGACGTCCTTAAGCCTTTGCCACGCAAACATTTCTGTCACCAGTTTCTGCAATGCCCTCCTGTCCAGCTGAGAAAGTCCGTAGACCACATCCAAAACATGCCAATGCCAGCTCGCTGGCACAACCGGCCTGGGTTGCCCCTTGATATATCAAACATTAATGAAACACCACAGTCACCGAAAGCAGCATCCACTAAATTTAACCGTGTCTGCCAAATGCAGCCCCTGCATGCTCAGGTCCGAAACCTGGTCCGCTGCCATCTGAGCGTCGTCCACACCCAAATGGACAGCACCAGTGAAGGACCAGGAAAGGTAGTCAGCCACGAGGTTACGCCTCCCCACAACATGCTGGATGTCCATGGTGAGCTCTGAAATAAAAGAATGATAGAGCTGCTGTTGAGCAGACCTAGGTTCAGAGACCTTAGCCATGGCAAATGTTGGGGGCTTATGATCCACAAAAGCTGTAAATGGACGGCCTTCTAGGAGAAAACAAAAATGCCGCACTGCCAAGTACAGGCCGAGCAGCTCACAGTCAAATGTGCTGTTCTTGTGCTAGCAGGGGCAAAGCTGATGGCTTACAAAAGCCGAAAGGCTGGCAAACACCGTTGACCAACTACTCATACACTGCACCAAACGCGCAATCCGATGCGTCCGTGGTGAGAGTGATCGGCGCGCTGGGGAGGGGGCATGTTAGCAGCATTGCATTAGACAATGCCTACTCAGTGTCTGAGAATGCCTTAGACCTTTTTTCGGTCCAGTCTACAACGTGCTTGGCCACTTTGCCCTTAAGGGCCTTGTAGCATGAGCTGAGCCACTTTGGGGACAAAACAGTGATAGAAGTTCACCATACCCAAAAATTCCTGCAGGACTTAACAGTGACTGGCTGAGAGAAGTGCTTAATGGCCTCATCTTTAGCCAGCAGGGGATCTCTGCCCCTGCTACATTAATGTTTCTGAGGAAATCAACCATAGACTGTTCAAACTGGCACTTCGCTGGTTTGACGATAAGACCGTGTTGACAAAGGTGTTCGAAAAGGTTTCTCAAGTATATGAGGTGCTCATTCCTAGAAGAACTGGCTATCAAAATGTCATCCAGGTAAACAAACAGGAATGGCAAATCCCTGAGAACACTGTTCATGAGGTGCTGAAAGGTCTGGGCCGCATTCTTCAGCCCAAATGGCATTCGAAGCTGTGGCCAGGGACATGATAACCACAAACAAGGTCCATCTTTGAGAAAACAATTTTCCCAGCCAAGCGGGCAGAGAAATCCTGGATATGCAGGATCGGGTATCAGGTCAGGGGTCGTGGCGTCATTGAGGCGGCAGTAATTGCCACATGGATGTCACCCACCCTCCAGTTTTGCTCCATGGCATCAAACCCAGCCTTGGTAATGGCTAGCTTCACTGGGTCGAGGTGCCTAGTGTGGGCGTGAACGGTCAGGCCAGTGGTGAGGATGAAGGTGGCCTTGGTCAGGTCTGGGAATTCAGCAAGCAGGCAGAGGAAGTTGTCGGAGGCAGAAAGGGTGCTGGACAATTTTGAAGTGCTGGTAGTGCTGAATGTGCGAAGAGGGAGTATAAAGTCTCCGCGTTGACGAAGTACCAGTTCTGGACATCAATGGTGCAGAGGAAGTTGGCCCCCAGCAAGGGTGTAGACACTGCTGCCAACACAAAATTCCAGTGAAACTTCTGGCCACCAAAACACAACACCATCTCATGCTTACCAAAAGTCCCGAGGGTGCTGCCTTTCGCAGCCTTGAGAGATTGTCCATATTTCCCAGTTCTTATGTCCAATTTAGACACGGGCAGGATGCTCACCTGAGCACCTGTGTCACAGAGGAAACGGCGCCCTGAAACAGAGTCTATAATGAACAACAAACTGCCTAACCTGCTGATGCCCATAGTGGGTAATGGGGTGCTGGCCATTCCATTTTCCCAACTCCTTGAGCCCACAGGGTGGGCGATACTTCTTAGCTCTCGGCCCAAAGCTCATGTGGTAGAAACACCGGGGAGGAGACAGTTGTTTAGCTGTGGCAAATGTCTCATGTTCAGGTGGCAGCGTTCAGCTGCATGGTCACACAAGCTCTCTTGATGTCAGAAAACATCATGTCAGCCTCTCTTGCTATAGCCTGGATGTCTTTGAGGGGAGAGCCAGCCAGAGCCAACCACAACTCACCTGGTAGTTGTTGCAGGAAAAGCTCTCTGAAGATGAAACATGACTGATGTCTCCCTAGGAGGTACAACACGTGGTCCATCAACTCCGACTGCTTAGAGTCACTCAGCTAAGCCAGGCAGTGAGAGGAGCCAATGGGCACGCTCAGACTTGGAAAGCTCAAAAGACTGTAGAAGTTACTCACAAGTCTCATACCTGCTGTAGGACACTTATCACCCTGTTCGCTGCAGAACTGTCTAATGCTGCGGCGACATAGTAATTTTTTGTGTCATCTTGCGAGATTCCCCACACTGCAAATTGGGTCTCTGCCTGAACGAACCAAATGGCTGCATGTCCCTGCCAGAATTTAGGGAGCTTGAGAACAACAGTATTGATCCGATCCAGTTTGTCTTCTAACTGTTTGAAAGCGGTTTTAAATTCCTTTAAGATTTCGTCTCAGAGCTTTCCCAGCGCAACCATCGTCTCGTCCGACGGGGTCATAGCTTCTTTTCTCCCGGATTTAGAGCTCTTGCTAGACATTGTAAGTTAGATAAATTCACAGGCAAGTAAGAGATACCGAAATAATTCCTAACTAAGGTTTAAAAAATGGAGACATTTAGTGCAAAGGTAGCAACAGTAACGGAACAAAAGTTCAGAGCAGCTAAACAATCGCCATCTTACCGGAAGTCGAGAACAACAGTATTTACAGTCATGATTGTAAAATGAGTGAAATCAATCTGGAATCGCCCGATGGAAAGTTGCGGGCACCAATGTAGGAGTGTCGACAAAAATCGACATGAGTGTAATTACTTCTATCGTACACTTTATTCGCCCCACAAAAAAGTGACGTTGTTTGTGCGCGCGCGCACGCATGTAGATATATATCAGAAAAAAAATCTACCCCAAAAAGCAATAGCGTACAACTTAACACCTAACATACATGGCAAACTTAACCCCTAACAGTCTGGGTGAATTTTGCCTAATGAAATTAAGGAATTCCTACAAAGTTCCCCTTAAACATTTCACCTTCCATCCTTAACCGATGAACTCTTAGTTCTAGTCTCACACAACCTCAGTGGAAAAAGTCTGCTTGCATTTACCCCATTTGTACTCAATTTTGTATACCTCAACGAAATCTCCCCCCATTCTCCTACATTCCAGGGAATAATTTATTCAATCTTTTCCTATAACTTGGACCCTCAAATTCTGGTAAAATCCTGGTAAATATTGTTTGCACTCTTCCAATTTCATTGACATCTTTCCTTTAGATAGGTGAACAAAGCTGCACACAATACTCCAAATTAGGACTCACCAAAGTCTTATACAATTTCAACATAATACCTTAAATCATGTTCTCAATACATTGATATATGAAGACTGATTTGCCAAAAGCTTTCTTTAAAACCCTATCTACCCGTGACACCACTTCCAAGGAATTATGTATCTGTAATCCCAGATCCCTCTGTTCCACCACACTCTGTTGTGCCCTACTGCTCACTGTGCAAGTCCTGCCCTGGTCCGTCTTCCCAAACTGCCACACTTTACACTTGTCAGCACTAAATTCCAGCTACCATGTCTTAAGCCCATTTTTCCAGCTGGTCCAGATTCCACTGTAAGCTTTCAGTCTTCCTCATTGTTCACTGCACCCCCAATCTCGGTGTCATCGACACCTTCATCCAGATCATTGATATAGATGACAAACAACAATGGACCTTGCACCAGTTCCTGTGGCACACACTAGTCACAGGCCTCCAGTTAGAGAGGCAACTATCTACTACCACTCTGTATCTTCTCCCACGAAGCTGATGTGTAATCTAATTTACAACCTCATCTTGAATACCAAGCAACTGAACCTTCTTGACCAACCTCCCATATGGGAACTTGTCAAAAGCCTTGCTAAAGTCCATTCACTGCCTTACCTTCAACATTTCAGGTAACTTCCTTGAAAAGCTCTACAAAATCAGTTAGACATAACTTACCACGCACAAAGCCATGTTCACTATTCCTAATCAGTCCCTGATTAGATAGTATTGATCCCAAAGGAAATTACAGTATCACAGAGGCATTACAAGAGCACAGATATTAGAAGAGAAGTAGAAAGAATAAAAAGTTACTACAGTTTAACAGGAGGGGTCATCACCTCTGCAGCTATAGGTTGACTAATTATAGAGTCTAATGGCCGAGGGTAAGAATGACCTCATATAGCATTCTTTGGAGCAGCACAGTTTTCTTAGACTATCCCATCACTAATGTCAAGCCCACTGGCCAAAAATTCCCTAGCTTAATCTTACAGCCTTTCTTAAACAGTAGAAAAAAATCATCTATCCTCCAATCCTCCTGCATCTCACCCATGGCTAAGGATGTTTTAACTTTCTGTGTTAGGGACCCTGGTATTTTTATACCAGCCTCCCACAGGGTCCGAGGGAATGCCTTGCAAGTCCTGGAGATTTATTCACCCTAATTGGTCTCAAGACAGCAAACACCTCCTCCTCTGTAATCTCTATAGGGTCCAGGACATCGCTGCTGTTTTGCCTCACTTCTATCCACTCAGTGTGTTTCCCTGAGTAAATACAGATGCAAAAAATCCATTTAAGATCTCCCCCTTCTCTTTCAACTTGATGCATAGATGACTACTCTAATCTTCTAGAAGGCCAATTTTGTCCCTTGCTATCATTTTGCTCTTAATATACCTGTAGAAGTCTTTCGGAAGATGTGCTTGTCAATTTCTACATCCAACGAGAGATTATCACTAATGATGGACCCCAGGTATGTGAACTGCTGAACAACATCCAGTTTGTAGTTATCAACGGTAATAACTGGTGGTACCTCCATATCTTGTCAATATTCAGTCTAACAGACCAAATTTCTTGCAAAAGTGATCCATCAAGCTCTGGAGGTGCTGCAGAGTGTGGGTTGTGAATGCTGCATCATCATCAGCACACAGCATGTCATCAACTCTCTACAAAACAAACATCTGGATGGTCTCTTCATAATTGTATGAGATTTCTATCATGTTAACCTGCAGGATATTTTACCCAAATTCCACCAACACGTCACCATGGCCATGGGGTGGTGGGGGAAAGGGGGGGGGGGGGGAGGAGAAGAGAGACACACTGTACTTACAAAGCCAGCCCACGTCCTTATCGTGGTCTTTTAGACCACGTCTTCATAATGTTAATCCCAGTATACTGACCACTGCTGAAAATGGAGAAACCTCATTATAGAGATTAATGAGGTAATCTCTATACTTCTGCATTGGTTTGAATGGACTAACTGACAGATGTTCAAGGAGATTACTACAAATGAGAAGACACAGATGGAGGAATATGCCTCATCTGTCACCAGTTACATCAGTAAATGTGTAGGCGATGTTGGCATCTCAAGGCCCAACCAGGAGCCATGGCTAAATGCTGAGATGTGCTCCCTACTGAAAGCCTGGGACGTTGCCTTCAAGTCTGGAGACAGAACACCTCTCAGAGCAAACAGGATAAACTTCATCTTAGGCATCAAGAGGGCAAAGACTGCAGACACTCAAAAAATTCAGGAACATTTGTCCGATGATGTATGTGACTGGGCTTCAAGGGCATTATTGACTATGCAAGGAAAAACAGCTTGACTGTATCAGTGACGATTCCCTCCCTGGAAGTAGACAATTTTATGCACGTTTCAAGGCATGCAACGGTACTGGCCACAAAAGTTATCCGCCCCAGGTGAGCAGCCACTGCCTGTGACAGCAGCAGACATGAAAATAACTCAGCAGAGTGTCAACTCCCATAAGACAACTGGGCCAGACATCATCTCAGGCAGAGTACTCAGGGAGTGTGCACACAAGCATAATGTCTTCACGGATATCTTTAACACTTCACTCATTCAGGTTGCTGTCCCTGCATGCTTCAGATCAGTGACCGTGATCCCTGTACTCTATAACCTTTAGAACTAAATGAGTACCACCTTGGTGACCTTGATGCTAATCATCATGAAGTGCTTTGAATATTCACCAAAATGCTTATTGACAGAACCTCTCAAAGACAAATGCCATAGCATCCATCATGCATCTGGCCCTGACACAGCTTGAAAACAAGGACAACTATGTGAGAATGCTCTTTCTGGATCTCAGACTGGCATTCAATACTACTGCCCCACAGACCTTGAACAAACTCCACCTTCTTGACTGAAATACTCTATTGTGCAACTGGGAGTTGAACTTCTTAATCAGCACATTTCAGACAGTCAGGATGCACAACCATTCCACCCTGCCCATCATCCTCAACACAAGTGCCCTCCAGAGCTGTGTGCTGAGCCCATTGCTGTACAGTCATGTCATATGACTGCACGGCCAAACACCCGAATAATCACATTGTCAAGTTCATCAATAACAGGACAATGATGGGGGCTCAAGACCAACGATGAGCTGATGGCCTACAGAGAGCAGGTAGAAGAACTGAAGGCCTGGTGACAGGCAAAACCTTTTCCTCAATGTAAACAAGAGAGAAAAGATGCCAGGAGAAACTCACTCTTCTTTGCACCAGCATCACAGCAGTGGAAACTGCAAACACTTTCAAACACCTGGGAGTGTACATCTCATACAATCTCTTGTGGCTCCAGAACACATTCAGGAAATCTCAGCAATGCCTCTACTTTCTGAGAAGGCTGAAGAGAGCAAGACTATGCACACCTCTACTACAGATATGCAGAAGAGAGTTGCATCACTGTAGGGTACAGAAACTGCACTGCAGTGAACAAGGCAGCTCTACAATGGGTAGCCAAAACTGCCCAACACATCACCGGCATTTGCTAACCTGCCGTCAAGGACACGAATACAGAAATGTGCCAGAAAAGGGCCAGTAACATCATGAAGGATCCCACCCACCCTACTCATGGACTGTTTGTCCAACCCCCAAGAGGAAGGAGATGATGTGACATCCATGCCAGGACCACCAGACTCAAAAAACATACTTTCCCCAAGCAGTTAGGCTGTTCAATAACTCTACCCACTAACCGACCCCTCCACACCTTTACGCAGAATGAGAACTGCAGAAATATCATAGTGATTGAAGGCTGCCAAACATCTCCATAGTGAAACTCAAATGCAAATAGTAAATTTATAGTCAGAAGGTTTTTTGTTATATATAGTACTTAAAGTTGTGAATGAGTGGATAATTAACTAAAATCAAACACCAGTCAAATAGACAAGTACCAAATGCTTAATCACTTAAATCCAGTTTGTTGGACAGCAGAGAGAATGATCTTCTATAGTCACCATTCTCAAACTGATCTACAATGAATTTGATACTCCACGATATCAAAGAACAGTAATGCTACAATAAAGTTTCTCTGAGGCTTGTGTCCTGTCTGATCCTAGCAAAGAAGTTGCATAGGAAAATCAGTCCATCTCTTATAATCTAGGAATTGTTCAAGGTCATTGTTGAATTCCTCTTTGATCTCATTCACTGCTTCTGTAGTTTGCATGTAGGCACTTATGATTGAATTGTGCTAATTCTGCTGAGCAAATTGAAACAGTAAGCAACATTTGCTTATGCTACATGAGTAGTTACTAAAATACTGTATTAGATTATTCTGACAGCAAAAAAGTCTCCAAGGCAAACATGCCCCTTCTGCTTCTCCTTTCTGGAGGGCAGTCATTCCTGCTCATCTCGTTCCACTCAGAGGTAGTGATAACTTGAGAATATTTTGAGCTTTAGGGCTAGAGTAACAATTCAATATTTATGTCTGTTCCTTTTGCAGTTGCCCATGAAGATCAAGATACCCCTGGTTCCAATGTTCTCCAAAAGTCAGCAAGGCAAATTACATTGAAGTTTGAATACAAATATGAAGCTTGGGGAGCCCAACACCCACTCTATATTAGTGAGTTAATGATGGATAGGATTATAGTATTGAGTACAAATCTGATTGTACCATAGTTCATGGACTGAAACAGACCAGAAGAATACGGAGATTAACGCTCAAAGCTGGTTTGTAGCTTCTCTACAACATCAGACACCATAATTTATGTAGCTAATTATTTTGAAGTTTGACTTGTCAAAGGGAGCTTGTAAATTTCAATGAAAAGGGAATTCCACTTACACCCAAATTAAATTGATTGAGTTACAAGTGGCCAGATTACTCAGAATTGATTTTCAGTTCACATCTAAAAAATCTGACAAAATGATACATTACTCTTCAACTCATTTTTAGTTAACTATACATTGGCAAATAATTTAAATATATTTATTGAATTACAGCAGAGAATACGTCCTTCCTGCCCTTTGAGCCACATCACTCAGCAATCCACGATTTAATCCGAACCTAATCACAGGACAACTTGCAATGACCAATTAACTCGCCAACTAGTAGGTCTTTGGACTGTGGGAGAAAACCGGAGCACCTGGAGAAAACCCAGGCGGTGACGGAAAGAATGTACAAACTTCATATAGGCAGCAACAGTAAAGCGTTGTGCTAACCACTATGCTACCATGCTGCTTACTAGAGACAGAAGTATAGCACAGAAACAGGCATTTTGGCCCATATATAGTCCATGCCAAAACCATTTAAACTGCCTATTCCCACTAACCTGCACTAGGATCATAGCGCCCCCCTGCAACAAATCCCTGCTATCTAAGCAGCTATGCACTTTGTTTAAGCATTGATATCCAGCTCACATGCACCACTTGTACTGGCAGCTCATTCTGCACTCTTACGATCCTGACTGAAGAAGTTTCCCCTCATGTTCTCTTTAAACTTCTCACCTTTCACTCTTAACCCATGACCTCTAAGTTTAGTCCCACCCACCCTCAGTGGAAAATGCCTGCTTGCAATTACCCTATGCATACCTCTCATAATTTTGTATAACTCTATCAAACCTCCTCTCAATCGTCTATTTTCTAAAGAATACAGTCCTAACCTATTCAATCTTTCCTTATAACTCAGATCTTCCAGACCAGGCAGCATCCTTGTAAATTTTCCCTGCACTCTTTCAACCTTGTTTACATCTTTCCTGTAAGCAGATGACCAAAGTTGTACACAATAACTTCAAATTATGCCTCAATGTCTTATACAACTTCATAACATCCCATCTCCTGTACTTACATTTATGAAGGGCAATGTGCCAAAAGGTTTCTTTATGAACCTATTTACCTGTGATGCCACTTTCAATGAATTATATACCTGCATTTACAGATCCCTTTGCTCTACCACTACTCTTGTGTCCTACTGTTCACTGAGAAAAGACCTGCCCTGGTTGGTCCTACCGAAGTGCAATACCTCAAACCTGTCTCCGTTAAATTCCATCTACTATCTTTCAGCCCATTTTTCTAACTGATGCAGATCCCTCTACAACCCATGATAATCTTTTTCACTGTCCACTACACTCCCATTCTTGGTGTCATCTGCAGATCTGCTGATCCAGTTAAGCACATTATCATCCAGATCATTGATTTAGATTACAAATAACAAAGGACCTAGCATTGATTCCTGTGGTACACAACCAGTCACAGCCCCCTGGTCAGAGAGGCAATCCTCTACCACCACTCTCAAGCCAAAGTCCCACAAAGTCAATGTCTAATCCAATTTACCTCATCCTGAATGCCGAGCGACTAAATCTTCCTGACCAGACTCCCATTTAAGACCTTGTCAAATGCTTTATTAAAGTCCATGTAGATAACATTCACTGCCTTGCCTTCACCCACTTTCCTGATAACTTCCTCAAAAAACTATCGGATTGGTTTGACATGACCTACCACACACAAAGCATGCTGGCTATCCTTAATCTATCCATGAGTCTCCAAATAGATATCTATCCAGTCCCATAGAATACCTTTCAATAACTTTCCCATAACTAATGTCAGACTCACTGGCCTACAATTTCCTTGTTTCTGCTATAAACAATGGAACAACATTGGCTATCCTCCAATCCTCTGGTACCTCTCCTGTTCCTAAGGATGCTTTAAATATTTCTGTCCAGGAATTTGTGCTCTTGTCTCCCATAGGGTCCAAGGAGCATCTTGTTAGGTCTAGGGGATTTATTCACCCTAATTTGCTTCAGGGTAGCATGCACCTTCTCTTCTGTAATCTGTACAGGGTCTATGATGCCGCTTTGCCTCACTTCTATAGACTCTGTATTCATCTCCTAAGTAAATACAGATGCAAAACAAATACATTTTAAATCTCATTTAATAAGGACTGCTTTGCCATAACTTTTCATTTTAGGATTACATGCATTCACCATATAATGTGGTAGGTGTAGATTGCTAGGTTCTAGATAAAGTACTCTGGCCAGACATAAACACACTACAATATGATATCTAAAACTTCACTTGAGATTTCAATCATCTGAGGTCATCATGGCTGCTGTCTACACAGAGCAGAGGCTAGCTGAAGCAGATTGGTCACATATCCTATAGTCCTCTTATGGTATTATAAGCTATCTTCCTTATAACAAACAAGGTTGCAATAGGGAGATGGGAAAAGGACCACTGTGACTAGATAATCATCATTAAAATATTGTGGAATCTTAATTTATATCCTGAAAGTCAAAAAGTCACAACTTAGCAGTTGCGATTTACATCTGAAGGCATTACAGGCCCAGCAAAGGAAGTATCAGAAACATAGTAATGCTTCCATATGCCTATGGTTCAGCAAAGTTATAAAAAAAAAAGCAGCACACACAAAGCGTCTATAGTGACAGCTGACTTTTCTCCAAGGTAATAAGACCATAACACAAAGGAAAAGAATTAGGTCATTCAGCTCAACCAGTCTGCTCCACCATTCCATCGTGGCTAATTCAATATCCCTCTCAACCCCATTCTGCAGCATTCTCCCAGCAACAATTGTTGCCGTTACTAATTCGGAACCTATCAACTTCTGCTCTAAATATACTCAAAAATTTAGCTTTCCCAGCTGTCTGTGGCAATGAATTCCACAGATTCACTATCCACTGACCAAAATAATTCCTCCTCATCCCTGTTCTAAATGAATGTCCCTCTATTCTGAGGCTCAGCCCCTCTAGTCCTAGACTCATCCACTACAGAAAACATCCTCTCTAACCAGGCCTTTCAATAGTCGAAAAGTTTCAATGAGATCTTCTGAACTCCACTGAACCTTCCCAGAGCCATCAAATGCTCCTCATACGTCAACTTTCATTCCAAGAATCATGAACCTCTGGACCCGCACCAACAATGCCAGCACATCGTTTCTTAGATAAGGGGCCAAAAAAAAAAAGTGCGGGCTGACTAATGGCTCAAAGCCTCAGTATTACACTCTTGCTTTTATATACTAGTCCTCTTGAAATGAATGCTAACACTGTATTTACCTTCTTTACCACTAACTCAACCTGTAAGGTAACTTTAGGGAATTCTGCACAAGGACTCCGAAGTCCCTATGCCCTTCTGATTTTTGAATTTTCTCCATTTAGAAAATAGTCTACACCTTTATTCCTTCTAACAATGTGCATGACCATACACCTCCCTACAGTATAATCCATCTGCAACTTCTTTGCCCATTCTTTCAATCCAAGTCCTTCTGCAGACTTCCTGCTTCTTTAACAATACCTGTTCCTCCACCAATCTTCGTAAATTTCCCTTTGGAAAGGTGTTCAGCAAAGGTAAATTACAATATAGAAACCAGAGCGTGGTGGTCACATTTCAAGCACTTCAAAGATCTCAGCTCATCATGAGAAGCAAATTCAAATGTGATCATGAAACTATTATAAATATCCATTCATTTTATTAAAGTCTTTTAGAAATATGCACATCAGCTTAATACTATCTGACCTACAGATCTGTGCTTGGCTCCCAAATAACATCGTATATTACCAGTTCAAAGGCCATCAAGACTAGGCAATAAATGCTTACTTTCGCAATAATGCACGATGAATGAATAAGAACCAACTCAGCAGCAGACAGAGAAATTCAACATTTAAACCATGGATTCAAGCATTCTGCCAATTTGACCTGGTTAATCAACATGAAACATACAGGAAAACTAAATCAGTTATTTGGAATTGTTTCCATGACTTCAAGAAACCTGAAAATTTAAATGACTCAACATCTAACCAGCTCTAAAGTGCTGGGCTTGGGGAAAATGGGTGGAGGAGGACAGACGCACAAGAGCAGCGAGGACAACCAAACAGCACAAAATGCTGAAGGAAGCATCTATAGAGGGAAATAAATGGTCAATGTTGTTTCGGGATGAGACCTTTCGATTGGACCTAAAACATTAATTAATCCCCTCCACAGATGCTGCCTGACCTACTGAGTTCCTCCAGCATTTTGAGTGTCTTGCTCCAGATTTCCAGTATCTGCAGAATCCCTTGTGTCTTTCTGCTTGTAATTGGAGATCTGGTCACCAGGTGTTGATACTGAGCAGTTCATGTATCAATTTCATTCTACTCCATTCAAACTTGATTCTTATGGTACAAAGGATAATGTTCAAATTAATAATTAGAGAAGAATTATTCAATAAAATAACAATAAAAAAGCACCAATAACCGATTTTGAAAACACAAAGGTATGGTGCAGGAGATAGCTTTTAAGGCTTTCATATCCATATTGACCAAAAATAGATTTAATTTCATCCCATTTTCCATACTCATAGTCCCACATGCTTTGATTCTTCAATTGCTCATTCAGGTTCGCTTTCAATGCTATGACTGTTTCTACTTCCACAACTCCTTCAGAGAACAAGTTCCAAACTTAACCATTCACTGATTTAAAAAACATCACAAATTCCCTCAAATTATCCTACTTATTAATTTAATAATTACTGCCTTTTCTGGTGAGGAAATAAGCCCTGTGGATTCTATCTGGGCCTTTAAATTTAAAAAAATCAATCTTCCCTTCATCTACTTTGTTCTGAAATAAACTTAAGGCTAGATAGTTTCTTCTCAACCTTGCATTACCAACCGTACCTGGAGCCTCTTTTGTAGCAGAGCACAGCAATAGCTAGATCAATGGTATCAGACACCAGGGGGAAAGTCTAGGCAAATGGTAGTGAAAAAAAACATTTTGGTTGCCCTGAGCAAGACTCTAGAATGATGTATTGTTTCCCTGATGTCAGGGTCAAAGGTGTGTGAGAGGATATAGGAATTCTGAAAGGAGAATGTAACCAGTCAGATGTCTTAAGTCCATACTGGTACTGATAACATAGGGAGGAAGGAAGAGAGAATGGGCCCTACATATATTAACTATGAGCAATAGGCAGAAATTTAGTAAGGACCACTGGGAGTTATAATCTGGGGATTACTCCAAGTGCACTTTAGTGAAGATAGAAATAAGAAAACACTGGATTTGAATGCGTATCTAAAGAACTGGAGTAGGAGGGAGGCTTTCAGAAACATGGATCTGATCCAAGACAGGTTGGTCCTACAGGAGGGCAGGTTGTACCTAAACAGCGGGGCACCGATATCCTTGCTGGGAAGTTTGTTACTTGGGGTGGGGTGGGTTTAAGCTGTGGAACTAGAGCAGGTGGTCACCACAGAATAATTGAGAAGATAGAGGTTGGGTCAAGAAAAAGCAAGCAGGATTAAGATAACACAGCAGGAATGATGGTCTGAAGTGTTTAAGTATAACAGGTAAGGAAGATAAGCATAGAGTCAAGGTTAGTATATGGAATTACAACATTGTAGCCTATAAACTTGATTGACAAGACAGGACAAACATCTCAATGTTTTAGGGTATAGATGTTTCCTGCATGACTGAAAGGAATGTAACAGAGGTGGGGGAGTTGATTACAGATTAGGGAGAATGGTATAGCTGCACAGAGGACATTTTGGAGAGCTCATCCAGCAAGGCCAATGCTTAGAATTCAGGAATAAGAAAGATGCAGCTATTCTGATGGAGTTACTTGACATCCTTCCAGCAGCCAGTGTGTCAGAGATGATTCGTCAAAAGACTTGCTCCTGTGCTGGACTGTTACATGTTCTACATCCTAGTGCTTTGACATCATTCTAAGAGGCCATGTGGTGACCAGGATGTATACAGTTATCTTGCTGTTTCTTAGCCAATGTTATGTGAGGTTCCACCATAATCACTTTCTGAACAGTGCCACATCAGTCCACAGTTCCACTGCTACAGCAAGGAGCACTGAAATATTATCAGAGCATCTGCCAATTTTGCCCAGGTTTTGAGTTTAAAATACTTTAATCTGAGTTGGACATTTATGTAGTTCTAAAGATTGACCTCTCAAAGCCAATCATTTACAGATCTAAGCAACACACACAAAATGCTGGTGGAACACTGCAGGCCGGGCAGCATCTATAGGGAGAAGCACTGTCGATGTCTCGGGCCCTTTGTCAGGACGAATGGTCTCGGCCCAAGACATCGACAGTGCTTCTCCCTATAGATGTTGCCTGGCCTGCTGTGTTCCACCAGCATATTGTGTGTGTTGCTTGAATTTCCAGCATCTGCAGATTTCCTCGTGTTTACATTTACAGATCTATGTCATCACTCTCTTTCATGAAGAGGAATGCAAAGTATTCATTCAAACTATAAAACTGCTAAAGGCTTGTTTGTTTTTGGTCTCTAAAAAACAATTGTTACCCTTCTCATTTTCTTTCCTTTTATTTGCTCTCAGAATATGTTTAGAATTTTCTTGTTTTTGTCTGCCAATACTTTTGCATGCAAACTTTTTTTTTACTTTAACTTTCGCCCTAGAATTTTGACAGTTTTCTGCATTGTTGAACTGTCCTGCAAAGTAATGTATGCAGGAGCGGCAGGACTGGAAGCTCAATATTCTGGGGTTCCATTGTTTTAGATGCGACAGGACAGGAGGGATTAAAGGAGGAGGGTGGCTTTAAAGTCAGGGTAAATGTTACAGCAGTGCTCAGTCAGAACAGACTAGAGAACTCATCCAGTGAGGCATTATGGGAAGAAATGAGAAATAAGAAAGGTATGACCACATTAATTAGGCTATATTACAGACCACCCAACAGTCAGAGGGATTTAAAGGAACAAATTGTAGAGACTGCAGGCTCTTGCAAGAAACACAAGGTTGTTATAGTAGGTGATTTTAACTTCCAACATATTGACTCAGGCTCCCATACTGTAAAAGGACTACATGGGATCGAGCTTGTCATATGTATTCATAAAAGTTTCCTTAATCAGTCTGTAGAAGTCTCAACGAGTGAATATGTGATACTTGATCTGCTATTAGGGAATGAGACACAACAGATGACAGAAGATTATGTAGAGGAACATTTTGCAGCTCGTGATCACAAAGCCATTAGCTTCAAAGTAAATATGGAAAAACAGGCTGATATTCTATATTGGAGAAAGGCCAAAGTTGATGGTATCAGAAATGACCTGACAAGTGTGGACTCGGACAGGCTGTTTTCCGACAAAGGCGTACTTGGTAAGAGGGAGGCCATCAAAAGTGAAATTTTGAGGATACAAAGCTTGTATGTGCCAGTCAGGATACAAGGTAAAGATAACAAATATAAGGAACCTTAGTTTTCAAGAGATATTGAGGCCCTAGTTGAGGAGAGAAAACAAAGGAGCATAGCAGGTAGGAATAAACAAGTTTAAGAAATGCAAGAGAACACTAAAAGAAATTAGGAGGACTAAAATAAGGCACAAAGTTGTCCCAGCAGACAAGGTGAAGGAGAATCCCACGGATTCTACAGGTATGTTAGGAGCAAAAGGATTGCAAAGAAACAAAATTGGTCCCCTGGAAGATCAAAATGGTAATCCATGTGTGGAGCCAAAAGAGATGGGGGAGATCTGAAATAACTTTTTTGCATCTGTGTTTACTCAGGAGACAGACACTAGTCTATAGAAGTGAGGCAAAGTGGTACCAACTTCATGGAACCTACACAGATTATACAGGTGGCGGCATTTGCTGTCCTGAGGCAAATCAGGGTGGATAAATCCCCAGGGCCTGACAAGGTGTTTCCTCAGATCCAAGTGCAGAAATTGCCAGGGTCCTCACAGAGATATTTAATTCATCCTTAGCAACAGTGGAGGTACCAGAGGATTGAAGGATAGCCAATATTGTTCTGCTGTTTAAGTTCTAAACATAAACCAGGAAATGATAGGCCAGTGAGCCTGACATTAGTTGTGGGGAAGTTATTGGAAGGTATTCCTAGGGACTGGATATATAAATATTTGGATAGACATGGACTGATTAAGAATAGTCAACATGGCTTTGTGTGTGGCAGATCACGTCTAACCAATCTTATACAGTTTTGAGGAAGTTATCAGGAAAGTGGATGAAGGCAATGAAGTGGATGTTATCCACATGGACTTTAGCAAGGCATTTGATAAGGTCCCACTTATGAGGTTCGTCAAGGTTTAGTTGCTCAGCATTCAAGATGAGGTAGTAAATTAGATTAGACATTGGCTTTGTGGGACAAGCTAGAGAGTGGTAGTAGATGGTTGCCCCTCTGACTGGAGACCTGTGACTAGTGCAGTACAACAGTGATCGGTGCAGGGCCCTTCGTTGCTTGTAATCTATCATCAATGAACTGCATGATAATGTGGTCAACTATTTCAGTAAATTTGCAGATGACACCAAGATTGGGGTTGTTATGCACAGTGAGAAATACTATCATGGGTTGCAGAGGGATCTGCATCAGCTGGAAAAATGGGCTGAAAAAGGCAAACGGAATTTAATGTAGACAAGTGCGAGGTTTTGCACTTCAGTAGGACCAACCGGGGAGGTCTTACACAGTGAATCGTAGGGCACTGAGGAGTGTGGTAGAACAAAGGCATCTGGGAATAAAGGTATTAATTCATTGAAAATGGTATCACAGGTAAATAGGGTCGTAAAGAAAGCCTTTGGCACATTGGCCTTCATAAATCAATGTACTGAGTACAGGAGATGGGATGTTATGTTGAAGCTGTATAAGATATTGATGCCTAATTTGGTGTACTGTGTGCAGTTCTGGTCATCTACCTACAGGAAAGATGCAAACAGGTTGAAAGAGTACAGAGAAAATTTACAAGGATGTTACTGGGTCTGGAGGATGCAAGTTATAAGGAAGGACTGAACAGGTTAAGATTGTATTCCTTAGAATGTAGAAGATTGAGAGATTTGATAGAGGTATGCTTCTCCGTAGATTGTCAGCTTGTCGTGGTGGAAAAGCTTGTGTGGTCCTGAGATCCTGAGAGCGATGCCGTCTGGAGCTATGCTCCTGGTAGGGTCACCCACAGCAGTAAGGTCGAGGGTGAGGTCCCTGACAAAGAACAATCCAACCAAGACCTCAACGGTGGAACAGGCGGACAAAGTTACTTCAAACTCAATGGTTGTGAAGGCAGATTAAGGCTGCAACAAATCCATCAGCTCCAATCGTCATGGTTTCCATGCCACTGGAATCAGTTGGTTGATTTCTGAAGTATTGTGTGCTTCTTGGAGTGCAACATCAAGTACACGGTAAACAAATACATGCACAGGCGTCTTTGCTCTGTGGGCCGATCAACAAAACGAAGATCATCATCCTCGACCTCGAGGGATAGCCATGACGACGACGATAGAGGTATACAAAATTATGAGGGGCATTGACAGGGTTAATGCAAGCAGGCTTTTTTCACTGAGGTTGGGTGGGACTACTACTACCTGAGGTCATTGGTTAAGGGTGAAAGGTGAGAAGTTTAAGGGGAATATGAGGGGAGACTTCTTCATTCAGAGAGTTTAGAGTGTAGAATGACCTCCAGCACAAGTGCTGCATGTGAGCAAAATTAGAACAGGCACATGGAAGTAGAGACATGGAGGGCTATGGTTTCGGTGCAGGTCAATGGAAGCATGCAGTCTAAATGGTTGCTGCATGGACTAGATTGGCCAAAGGCCCTGTTTCTGTGCTGTACTTCTCTATGACTTGGACTCTAAATTTCTCCAAACAACCTTTAGATAAAAGGTAGCCATCATTGGCAATTTCAGCCAAATACCAATTCACATTACTACATGCAACAAATCAAAATTTTATGCTTCACTTCCTCAGCTTCTTAATTTGCACTGTGAGATAGCAAACACTAGTTTATTAAGCCAGGCCAAAGCTGTTGAGAATCCGCAACAAATAACTTACAACTGTATCAAGCTGCAATCAAGATCAGCACAGTTTCTACAACGCAAGCTCCACACATAATTACATCCATATACAAAGCTTTCAACAAGGGAGAAACTGACCCTGGCTTGAAATCATACCTAACCATTTTTCCACTCAGCTGTTGACTTTTGTAATACAGTATAGATATTTCATATACAAGAATTACAAGCCTTTTTGAGAAATAGTGTTGCTTTTGAGAAAATTTACTCAGTTTCTTCTTTACAGCTCAACTCAGTGTTTATTTTTAAAACACAACCAGAACAACATCACAAAGGCAATCAACTTACCTTCACATCTCGATGAATGATATTATTGTCATGACAATAGCGTAGTGCTTCTAGTATCTGTCGCATGTAGTGACTACAAATACAAAAATAGATTAGAATACTTAAGTAGTTAAGCTGTGAATTCAAAACAAGCTGTGACTTTAAAACAGATTTCACAATTATGAAAGCTTACTTGAATATATCTGCAAAATTATACATACCAGTATCCTGAGGGAAGATTGACAGGAAACACATTTCAATGTTATTCCTCTACTCATGGATCTGTGCATCTCTAATGTATAGTTAGTGACAGTGCCAGCATTTTTCTTTCTTTCACTATGGTAAACATCTGGTCTCCGTGCAGAGAAAATTATATCTCGAGTTTTCATTATTCTGTGTCATAGGTGTGATTACTCCAATTTAGCGTACCATGCCCAAACACAATAACCACATGAAGATACACCGGAATGAAAAACTTAAATGAATGTATGTGCAAATCCAAATTTTGTGTTTTAAGTATAAATCTAGAGACAAAACAAGTGTATTAAAACTTGTTGCAGTAATTTGTTAAATGCCAACTATTACAAGATTTGCGTTATGTTTCATTTATACTAGCAACAGTAATTACGTCATTAAATATGACAAACATTAAGATCACTAATCACATCAAGAACATTAATGATCTCAATATCTTGTGCCGAAGAAAATTCTAGCAACACTACCCCAAGAAAAATTACGTACACCAAGAGCGATTTTCTATGTTAAATCCAGATAGAATTCTGCAGCCTACTTTTCCCAGGGAGCAATCGACTATGCCATTTACTAACAACTTACTAAACCCTTCACTAATAAATTCATTTTAATTCTTACCAAAGTCAGTTATGTAGATGAACATCTCTTACTCTATGTAGTGACATACTCTTACATGAATAGGTAAAATTTTCTTCTAGGTCAGGGGTTCCCAACCTGGGGTCCACAGACTCATTTAATGGTATTGGCCCATGGCATAAAAAAGGTTGGGAACCCTGTTCTAGGTTTTTAAGCTGGAAATACTTGAGCACTATTACCTTGAACCCCAGTTATTAATACTTGCCTTTTGCAAAACATTATCTTGCAAAATACATCTCTCCAAAAGTAAGTCATACTTCAAATCAAACAGTTTAAAAATATTCCACACATCAAGACAAGAGAGGTAACTCTGAATACAAAACATTTTGGCAGACCAAACACACACTGTTCAAAATAATTAAATATCTTAAAAGTCAAATAAATGAGTTAATTTTATTCTGCTAACCCCATAAGAATTTTGTCCATGATTATAAAACTCTAGTTAGGCCACATCTGGAGTATTGCATTTAATTTTTGTTATCCCGTTATTAAAAGGATGTGGAGGCTTTAGAAAGGTTGCGAAAGAGCTTTACCAGGATGCTGCCTGAGTTGGACGATGTGCTGAAAGGAAAGGCTGAGCAAACTTGGACTGATTCTCTGGAGTGGTGAAGGCTGAGGGGAGACCTAATAGAAGTTCTTAAGATTATGGGAAGCACAGAGTAGATAGAGATGCTTTTCCACATGGTAGAAATGACCATGTATTTAAGATGAGAGGGAGCAAGTTCAAAGGAGGTGAGCACGGTATTGTTTTTAAAAGCAAAGTGGTGGGTGCCTGGAATGCACTGCCAGGGGGTGATAGTAGAGGCAAATTCAAGAGATTTTCTTAAGTCTTTGATTGGTACATGAATATCCAAAAAACAAATGGGGATATTGGCATTGTGTAATCAAAAGGGATTAGCCTGGGTAGGTATTTAATTACTAATTAATTAGTTCAACACATCCTGGTCCAATGGGCCTGTTCCTGTGCTGTAATGTCCTCTGTTCCAACGTGATGGATATTCTCCTCCTGGGCCAGGAGGCCATTTCTTTTTTTTTGCAAAACTCAGCTTTCTGAACAAAGCAGCTGTCAGGTTATACAGATGCAAGTTAAACTTCAAACTATATTCTTTGTTTAGCTTCTGGTTGTAAATGGGAGTCAGTCTTCAGTTTTATAATGTAAATGGCAAGCAGTCTGAAGTTAAAAACGCTGCTTTGCAAACAAGTTCTGTCAATAGCATACTTGCTGGCATAGCACCCGTCTTATAATTTAAGCATGAAGTCTTATTGCTGAAGAGGTGCAGTATAAAACAATGGGTCTTTAGGTTGTTTCAAAACAGACAATACAAGTTAAAGTAATTAATTCAAGAAAGCTTACAGACCAGATAGAGACAATCACTAGACACATCAATAACTGATCGATTAATAAAATTGGAAGGTGTACGTACTAAGGGAATTCAGCTTAATAGCATCAATTGGGGTTACCTAGGAACTGCATCTCCAAGAAGCTTTTAGACTGCTTGTGCAAAAAGGATATCTGAGGAAATATCATGTATGTATGAAGTCACCCAAGTGGCAAAGAAACGGTATAAATGTAGAAACATAGAAGATCCACAGCACAATACAGGCCCTTCGGCCAACAAAGCTGTACCGAACATGTCCTTACCTGAGAAATTACCTAGGGTTACTCATAGCCTTCTATTTTTCTGAGCTCCATGTACCTGTCCAGGAGTCTCTTAAAAGACCCTATTGTATCCACCTCCACCGGCAGCCCATTCCACACACTCACCACTCTCTATGTAAAAAAACTCTCCCCTGATATCTCCTCTGTACCTACTTCCAAGCATCTTAAAACTGTTCCCTCTCATGCTAGCCATTTCAGGCCTGGGAAAAAGCCTCTGACTATCCACACGATTATCATCTTATACACCTCTATCAGGTCACCTCTCATCCTCCGTCACTCATAGAAATATAGAAAGTAGGTGCAGGAGTAGGCCATTCAGCCCTTTGAGCCTGCACCGCCATTCAGTATGATCATGGCTGATCATCCAACTCAGAACCCTGTACCTGCTTTCTTTCCACACCCCCTGATCCCTTTAGCCACAAGGGCCATATCTAACTCCCTCTTAAATATAGCCAATGAACTGGCCTCAACTGTTTCCTGTGGCAGAGAATTCCACAGATTCACCACTCTCTGTGTGAAGAAGTCTTTCCTTATCTCAGTCGTAAAAGGCTTCCTCTTTATCCTTAAACTATGACCCCTCGTTCTGGACTTCCCTAACAACGGAAACAATCTTCCTGCATCTAGCCAGTCCAATCTTTTTAGAATTTTATACGTTTCAATAAGATCCCCCCTCAATCTTCTAAATTCCAGCGAGTATAAGCCTAGTCAATCCAGTCTTTCTTCATATGAAAGTCCTGCCATCCCAGGAATCAATCTGGTGAACCTTCTTTGTACTCCCTCTATGGCAAGAATGTCTTTCCTCAGATTAGGGGACCAAAACTGCACACAATACTCCAGGTGTGGTCTCACCAAGGCTTTGTACAACTGCAGTAGAACCTTCCTGCTCCTGAACTCGAATCCTCTTGCTATGAATGCCAACATACCATTTGCCTTTTTCACTGCCTGCTGTACCTGCATGCCCACTTTCAATGGCTGGTGTACAATGACACCCAGGTCTCATTGCACCTCCCCTTTTCCTAATCGGCCACCATTCAGATAATCTGTTTTCCTGTTCTTGCAACCAAAGTGGATACCCTCACATTTATCCACATTAAACTGCATCTGCCATGAATTTGCCCACTCACCTAACCTATCGAGGTCACCCTGTATCCTCTTAGCATCCTCCTCACAGCTAACACCGCCGCCCAGCTTCGTGTCATCCGCAAACTTGGAGATGCTGCATTTAATTCCCTCGCCTAAATCATTAATACATGTTGTAAACAACTGGGGTCCCAGCACTGAGCCTTGCAGTACCCCACTAGTCACTCCAAGGAGAAAAGGCCAAGTTCACTCAACCTACTCTCATAAGGAATGCTCTCCAATCCAGGCAACATCCTTGTAAATCTCCTGTGCACCCTTTCTATGGTTTCCACATCCTTCCTATAGTGAGGCGACCAGAACTGAGCACAGTACTCCAAGTGGGGTCTGACCAGGGTCCTGTACAGCTGCAACATTACCTGTCTGCTCCTAAACTCAATCCCACGATTGATAAAGGCCAATGCACCATATGCATTCTTAACCACAGAGTCAACTTGCGCAGCAGCTTTGAGTGTCCAATGGACTCAGACCCCAAGACCCTCTGATCCTCCACACTGCCAAGAGTCTTACCATTAATACTATATTCTGTCATCATATCTGACCTACCAAAATGAACCACCTCACACTTATCTGGGTAGAATGCAGATTCAGTCCAGGCTTATTAGGAATGGTTAAAGAACATCAAGAAGCATGGAAGAAAACGAGGTGAAGTAGAGTCCATTCCTCTGCCTTCAATTTCTGCAACGGACGACTGGTTTGTCTGCACTGATGGTATGTCTTTTTAGCTTGTAGGAATGGTACCCGTAGTTTGGAAATCCTTTTTTTTTTAAAAAAGAAATTGTTTGTAATTTGGAATTCTTTTATCACTTAGGAGGCCCGATTTTTAAATGTGTTTTAAGAATGTAGTTTGGATTTAAACATGTTTCACTGAAAACAAATGAACTGTTTTAAATTAACACAATTCTAACACAATCCTAACCATGTCCTGATGAAGGGTCATGGCCCGAAACATCAACTGTTCATTCCTTTCCATTGATACTGCCTGGCCTGTTGAGTTCCTTCAGCACTTTGTGTGTATTGCTTGGATTTTCAGCATCTGCAAATTTTCTCCTGATGGTGTTTTAAACTACTTCATTAGTTGGAAGTACCTTCTCCTTGGCAAGGAGGAGGGACCCACCACTCAAATTGTGGGTATTGTCAGCTGAACTCGCTATGAAGAATAAACAAGGAAGTGAAATAGCTTGTGAAGATTGGGTAGCTAGAGCACAACCTCCTTTTACTGAGGGTACCCATAGCTATCGATATCAGATAGGGCATAAGTTCTTAGTTTGAGTTTAGAACTTTGTGGTCAGCAAATCCAATGGCATCATACCAAATACCTACCTGTAGAAGGGAAATCTAAAAAAATGCTAAGTATCTTTGAAACATTGAATGAACAGCATGTTCCCCATGTGTTCTTGCTTGATCAAAGTGCAAAGAACAAGTTAATTTAGTAAAATGTCTGCACTTCTCTGATGGCAACAACATCTACTACAGGGTGATGTCTGATAAACTTTACTTGACATGCGTACTTTAAAAATGTGTGTTGTTCATCAATGGAATTTAAATTATTAAAACTAATTGTTATATTACTGGACTCAAAATTCTAGGAAACAGGTTTTTCCCCCAACCATTCTTCTCTAACCTAACAGACAAAACAGATAAGGGCATGAATCCAGATTGGAATTAATATGCATACTGTCCTAGACACATACCATTCAACTGTAGTGGCTAATTACTTTTACTTCCATGATCTAAATTCATGAACACATACAATAACTTTGAGTCTGTTTTGTCTTAGACAAATTAAATATACCTGCACATATATCCAAGAAACCAAGTAGATGAGAAATCCAACAATACAGGAGATAAAGCCGACTTAGGAAGTGAATATTAGCTTAATCATTCATTACTAAACAAACAGTTAATATTGGGTAGTTTGAGAACTTCAGGTTCTCAACTATTTTTTCTTTTAAGATGATTTTAGCATTCACATTACAATGACATTCAGTGTTGAATTGAAATCCATGAATCATCAGTCACATAGCACCACTTTCTAGTGTGCCTGGAAACTATGCTTTACAATTTGGATTTCCATCCATGGCTCAGGATATCTTGTAACAATTGGCTTTAACTGAGAAATTTATTAAGTAGTAAAAGTAAGCAACAATCACAAGATGACTTATTCCAGGAATTTATCACAGCAGAAACCAACAATTTTCGTTTTCAAGCTATAATAATCATCAGTCTCACACAATACTAATTTTCTTCTTTCCACGCCATCAATTAAAATGATATTTTTCAACAAACCCCAGGATATCAGACAAATGTATGAAAACTCCAGTAAGGCCAATTTAAAAAATACTTACCAATAAATACAATCAACTGTGACTGAAGCAATATTACAGATTTGCCTGAAATATGTTCACAAGGTCTATTTGTCCCCTTTCACAGAATCAAAATGTGTAAGGTTAGTTATGTTAATTTAAGCAATACAGATTGTTATGTCTAACCAGCAATTAAATATTTCAAATCTTTTCTCCTTTGTTTTGAATTACAGAATGAAACTGGTATGAAGAACTGCAAGGAATAAAACCTTCGTAGATATAACTGAAAATGATGAAATATCTCAGACCTGCAGCTTGCTTGTGTCAGGGGTCTACTTGGAACATCTTGATTTACAATGAACATATGAGCAGATGGGCTTAACTAATTACATTTTGGAAATTTTCAGCACTGAGTCAATGAGAAGTGCAAACCTGTGTGAAGCAACTACTCTTCACAGGCATTAACTAATGGTAAAGTACTAGGGTGTGTAATGGAACAGAGGAACTGAGTACAAGCGCATCATTGAAAGCCATGTCACAGGTAGACTGGGTGGTGAAAAATACATTCTGCATGCTAGTCAGTCAGGGTATAGAGTACAGAAGTTAGGACAATTTTGCAGCTACACAGGTTGTTGGTGAGGGCATACTTGGAGTATTGTGTACAGTTTTAGACCCTGGTTTAGGAAACATGTAGTTAAACTAGACTAGAACCATAAGACACAGAAGTAAAATTAGGACATTTGGCCCAATGAATCTGCTCCACCCTTCAATCATGGCTGATCCTTTCTCCCCCCTCCTCAGCTCCACTCCCCATAACCTTTGATGTCAAGAAACATTCAAGCTCTGCTTAAATACACCCAATGATCTGGCCTCCACAGCTGCCTGTGATAACAAATTCCACAAATTTACTGCCTTCTGGCTAAATAAATTTTTCCACATATCTGTTTTAAATGGACATCCCTTCTAGCTTGAGGTTGTGCCTCTTGTCCTAGAGTCCCCCACCATGGGAAATATCCCTTCCACATCTACTCTGTCTAAACATTAGAAGAGTTTCAATGAAATCCCCGCTCATCCTAAATTCCAGTGAGTAAAGACTCAGAACTATCAAACGTTCCTCATATGACAACACTTTAATTTCTGGATTCATCCTTGTGAATCTCCTCTGAACCCTCTCCAATGCCAGCACATTTTTTCTTAGATCAGGAGCTCAAAACTGTTCACAATAGTCCAGGTGAGGCCTCCAGTGCCTTCTAAAGCTTCAGCATCACATCCCATCCCAAGTTCCATTGCACCTCAGATTTTTGGATTTTCGCCCCTTTTAGAAAATAGCTTGCACATTTATTTTTTCTGCCGAAGTGCATGACCATGCATTTTCCAACATGGTATTTCATTTGTCACTCTACTGTCCAGTGTCCCAATCTGTTCAAGTCCTTTTGCTGCCTACCCGTTTCCTCAACGCTACTCGCCCCTCCAGTCTTTATATCATCATCTGCAAACTTGGCAACAAAGGCATCTATTCCACCATCTAAATCATTGATATACAGCATAAAAAGCAGTCCCAACACCGACCCCTGCGGAACACCACTAGTAACTGGCAACCAACCAGAAAAGGATCCTTTTATACCCACTTGCTGCCTTCTACCATTCAGCCAATGCTCTAACCATGCCAATAACTTTCCTGTAATACCATGGGTTTTTAACTTAGTAAGCAGCCTCATGTGTGGCACCTTGTCCAAATACAAAACATTTAATGCATCCCCTTTATCTAATCCTACTTGTAATCTCCTCAAATTCCAATAGGTTTGTCAGGCAAGATTTTCCCCTAAGGAAACCGTGCTGACTTTGCTCTATGTTGTCCTGTGTCACCAATTACTCCATAACCTCACACTTAACAAACAACTCCAACATCTTCCTAACTACTCAGGTCAGGCTAACTGGTCTATAATTTCCTTTCTGCTGCGCCTTCCTCCTTTCTTAAAGAGTGGAGTGACATTTGCAATTTTCCAATCGTCTGGCACCATGCCAGAGTCCAGTGATTTTTGAAAGATCATTACTAATGCTCCGTAATCTCTACCGCTACCTCATTCAATCCCTGAGGTGCAGTTCATCTGACCCGGATGACTTATGTACCTTTAGGCCTTTCACCTTTTTGAGCACCTTCTCTCTCTCCCTTGTAATAGTAACTGCACTCACTTCTCTTCCCTCGCAACTTTCAACATCTGGCACATTGCTAGTGTCTTCCACAGTGAAGACTGATGCAAAATTATTCCAAGATGGCGGCGCGATGCAGCTTGCAGCGGCCACTCCAGAGCTGATTATCTGTTATTTGTGAAGTGGGGTGCTGTGCGCAATCATAATTGATTGAAAACGGACGTGGGAGCATGGAGGAACATCGGGAAATCTCCAGGAAGACCTTCTTCGTTGCTGCTGCTGCGAGGTCCAGGACTCTGCTGGGAAGAACAGGCCCCCAGTCCTCAGGGCTGCGTTGCTGATGGCCGTTGGCAGGGCTGTCTTAATACGCTCGGCAGAGGATGGTGCTCGGAGAAGCTGTGCCGGAGGGGATGGTCATCAGCTCGGAGGTTCGATGGACTCGGAGTCCGCTGTGGTCAGGTCGCTTTCGGTGTGTGCTGCGTCTGCGAGGCTGGGTTCGACAGAGCTTTCATTGTGTGCTGCATCTGTGAGGCTGAGTCGGGCGGCGTCGTGGAAGTCCATAGCGGGGGTATTCCCTTCTGCCGCCAGCGTGGGATGGCGAATCTGTCGGGACCCTGGGGACTTGTGGAAACTGTGTGGTGATTTCTTTTGAACTTATAGTCCTTTAACAACTTTGGACTATTTTTACTTTGCCCATGGTCTTTTTAAAAAAAAATCAATTATGCTATTGTTTGCACTGTTGTAACTATATGTTGTAACTATGTGGTTTTGTGCAGGTCTTGTAGCTTTAGTTTTTGGTCTTGTTTGTCTGGTGCATTTGGAGCTCCTTTCCGGGGAACGCGCTAAGACGGTAGCGTGATATTAATATGCAGCAGCCTCTCCAGACTCTGGATTGGGGATTGCCAAACATTATGTGGATTTTCTGGTGTAGTCTGTTTTGTCATATGCTTTTGTGATATCATTCTGGAGGAACTTTGTCTCATTTTTTAACTGCATTGCATTTGTGGTTTCTAAATGACAATAAACTGAATCTGGATCTGAAAATATTCATTTCGTTCATCTGCCCTCTCCTTAGACCCTGCTATTACTTCTCCAGCCTCATTTTCTAGCAGTCCTATATCCACTCTCATCTTTTTTTTAAAAACATACTTGAAAAAGCTTTTACTATCCACTTTGATATTGTTTGCTAGCTTGCTTTCATATTTCATCTTTTCCCTCCTGATGATTCTTTTAGTTGCTCTCTGTAGGGTTTTCAAAGCTTCCCAATCCTCTGTCTTCTCACTAATTTTCAATTTGTTGTATACCCTCTCTTTTACTTTTACATTCGCTTTGACTTCCCTTGTCAGCCACTGTTATACTATTTTGCTATTTGAGTATTTCTTTGTTTTTGGAACACATCTTGCACCTTCGTCATTTTTCCCCAGAAACTCACTATTACTGCTCTGCTGCCATCCCTGCCAGCATCTCTTTCCAATTTACTTGGCCAACTCCTCTCTCAAACCACTGTAACTTCCTTCACTCCACTGAAATACTGTTACATCAGAGATAACTTTCTCCCTATTAAATTTCAAGTTGAACTCAAACATATTAAACTGCCTCCTATGGGTTCTTTTATCTTAAGCTCCCCAATCACCTCTAGTTTATTACATAACACCAATTCCAGTATACCTGATCCCCTAGTACGCTCAACGACAAACTGTTCTAAAAAGTCATTTCGTAGGCATTCAACAAACTCATTCTCTCGAGATCCATTTCTAACCTAATTTTCCCAATTAACCTGCATGTTAAAATCTCCCATGACTATCATAACATTGCCCTTTTGACATGCCTTTTCTATTTCCTGTTGTAATCTGTAGTCCACATCCCAGCTACTGTTGGGAGGCCTGTATCTAACTGCCATCAGGATCCTTTTACTCTTGCTTTTCTTAACCCAACCCACAAAGATTCAACATCTTCTGATCCTATGTCACATCTTTCTACTGATTTGATACTATTCTTTATCAGCAGAGCCCCACACCACCTCCTCTGGCTACCTTCCTATCCCTCCAATACAATGTGTAACCTTGGACATTCAGCTCCCAAATACAAACATCCTACAGCCACGATACAGTGACAGCCACATCTTACCTGACAAGCTGTGTAGTGCAACGAGATCATCCGCCTTATTTCTTGTACTCTGTGCATTGAGATATAACACTGAGTACTGTATTTGTTACCTTTTATGATACTGCATCCCTAATGCAGATACTCACTCTGCTAGCATAATTATATCTGTCTGTCCTTCCTGAGAATCTAATTGCATGCTACCTTTGCTTTTTACCATCCATCCTATCCAGAGTCTCTTCACTCTGGTTCTCAACCCCATGCCAAATTAGCTTAAACCCTCTCCAACAGCTCTAACAAACCTGCCTGCGAGAATATTGATTTCTCCTTGGGTTCAAGTGCAACCTGTCACTTTTGAACAGATCAAATCTCCCCCAGAAGAGATCCCAATCATCTAAGAACCTGAAGGTCTGGCCCCTGCGACACAGTAACTTACCATATAATCCTATTTCTGCCCTCACTGGCGTGTGGTACAGATAGCAATTCAGAAATTACTACCCGGAAGGTCATGTTTCTCAGCTTTCTAGCTAGCTCCCCAAATTCATTTTTCAGGACCTCTTTGCTTTTCCTTCCTATGTCATTTGCACCAATATGTACCAAGACATCTGGCTGCCAAACTAGAAAGAATACAGAAAAGATTCATTAGGTATTTAAATCAAGTGATCCTGCCCTCAAGAAATTGAGGTACGACCACTGTAAAACTATCACAGATGCCAAAAGACAATATCAGTCCAAAATAGAGTCCTAGATCTGCCGTCAGCTGTGATAGAGCTTATATGCTAGAAAAGACTAAAACACAAATTAGGTATCATCACTGACAACAACACACCCTTTCCTGATCAGCATAACACACAAGAGAAAGATCTTCAGATGCTGGAAATCCAAGCAACACACACAAAATGCTGGAGGATCTCAGCTGGTCAGGCAGCATCTATGGAAAAGAGTGTAGTTGATGTTTCGGCCAAGACCCTTCAACAGGTCTTGCTGAGATCCTCCAACATTTTGTGTGTGATAACACACTCAATGCATGCTTTGAACAGAAGATTGGCATGTTAGCACCCACTACAATATCCTCCAAAGCAACTGAACCAAGTCACCTCTGGGATGCAAGATCAGACCTCTGGAAAGTGAACCCACAGAAAGAATCTGGCTCAGATGATGACTCTGGTTGTGTCCTCAGATCAGCTGCAGAGGTATTTGCATACATTTTTTACTTCTCCCTGCTATAACCTCAGGATTCCACCTGCTTTAAAACAACTACTATCATCCCGGTACCCAAGGGAAAAAAATGAGCTTTAATGCTTACCGCTCAGTGGCTCTGACATCCACCATCATGAAGGTGCCTCGAGAAGCCGATCATGGCACACATTAACTCAACCTGCCAGACCACCTTGACCCACTGCTATATGCCTACCGCAGAACAATATTGCTCTCAATACTGGTTCTCCAGAAGGTTGCATCCTCAGACCCCTACTCTACTCACTATACACTTATGACTGCGTGGTCAGATCCTGTTCTAATGTCATCTACAATTTTTCAGATTATACCACCACAGATGACTGTACCTCAAATAACAATGAGTCAGAGTACAGAAAGGAGATAGAGAACTTTGTAACCTGGTGCCAAGACAACAACCTTTCCCTCAATGTCGGCAAAAGAGCTGTCTATATCAATGGTGCTGAATTTGAGACAGTTGAGAGCTTCAAGTTCTTAGGTGTTAACATCACCAATAGTCTGTCCTGGTCCTACCTGTTGAGAACTTGGCCAAGAAAACTTACCACACCTCTACTTCTTCAGGAGCTTAAAGAAATTTGGCATGTCCCTATCAACCCTTACCAATTTTTAATCGACATATCACAGAAAGTATCCTACTTGGATGCATCACAGCTATATAGGACTCTGGTCAGACCCCACTTGGTGTACTGTGCTCAGTTCTGGTCACCTTGCTACAGGAGGGATGTGGAAACTATAGAAAGGATGCAGAGGAGATTTACAAGGATGTTGCCTGGATTGGGGAGCATGCCTTATGAGAATGGGTTGAGTAAACTTGGCCTTTTCTCCTTGGAGCAATGGAGGATGAGAGATGACCTCAGAGATGTATAAGATGACGTGAGACATTGATTGCATGGATAGTCAGAGGCTTTTTCCCCAGGGCCGAAATGGCTAGCACGAGAAGGCACGATTTTAAGGTGCTGGAAGAAGGTACAGAGATGTCAAGGGTAAGTTTTTTTTAAATATAAACGCAGCGAGTGGTGAGTGCATGGAATGGGCTGCCCGCGACGGTGATGGAGGCAGATACAATAGGGTCTTTTAAGAGACTCCTGGATAGGTAGATGGAGCTTAGAAAAATAGAGGGCTATGGGTAACACTAGGTAATTTCTAAAGTACATGTTCAACACAGCATTGTGGGTCAAAAGGCCTGTATTATGCAGTAGGTCTTCTATGTTTCGATATGCTTCTAAATGTCATATACTCTCCATCAAGTCACCTCAAATTCTCCCTCACTCCAAAGTGTTAGCTTGCTCAACCTTTCCTTATAAGACAAGCTCTTATCCAGACAAATTCCTGGTACGTTTCCTCTGCACTCTCTCTAAAGCTTCCACATCCTTCCCAATGTGGTCATCAGAACTGAACACAATACTCCAAGTGTGATCTAACCAGAGTTTTATACAGCTGCAATATTACCATAGATTCCGGATTATAAGCCGCTACTTTTTTCCCACGCTTTGAACAGCTTTGAAAACTGCGGCCTTTACTACGGTGCGGCTAATGCATGGTTTTTTTTCATGCCGCCAAAAACATTTTGCCTCGTAACAGTAGACCAATAAAATTGATGAGTAGTTCACAGAGGTCCAATGAAATTGTACGATAAATCAAGCGCACTTTCACAATTAAATTATTGTAAATCAGTCATTTGTACTCGCCCTCATCAACATGGAAAACACTCGAAGAAAAGCATTGTGCTGCCTTTATGGCAGTTATTTAGTTTATAATACTTTCGCTTAGTAATTCATTTGTTAGTATTTTCTAGTTAAAGTTAGAAGTGTTTTAAGTATATTTGTTTTCTGTACTACATCCCGGGATGCTATGACGTCACATCCGGTTTCGCCGCATCTTGTGGGGAAAATACCGGTTTGCGATAAACGGAAAGGAGGGGACGAGCGCATTAGACCCGCGCGAGAACGCTGCACGCATATGATGCAGCTTTTAAGTTAAAGGCGATCAATAACTTTTCCTGGTAGGCTGCAGTATATATTTTTTTACCAGTCGTTAGGAGATATTGGAATGTTGTTCGTGCACTGTTCAGTAAAAAAGTATACGCAACGTAATTTGTGTGTTACCGATACATATGTATATTTAAAAGTAGCCGTGTTACAGGCACGGTTCAAAAAAAAGCATTTGCAATATGTATTTGTTTATGTTACCATACGGATTTAATTAAAAGTTAAAAAATCCTCACGTGTAATATCTTTCTGTGTAAATATCTCATATTACAACGTGGGACACCTGCGGCTTAAAATCCGGTGCGGCTTGTACAAGTACAAAATTGATTTTCTTTCTAAAATTAGAGCCTGCGGCTTTTAATCAGGTGCGCTCTGTAGTCCGGAATCTACGGTACTTCACGGCTCTTGAACTCAACCCCCGCACCTCCACACAAAGCTTCTTAACCACCCTATTAACTTCTGCGGCAACTTTTGATGGAACTACAAATGCGGACTCCAAGATCCCTCTGTTCCCCCACAGTGCTAAAAATCCTGCCATTAACCTTGTACTCAAAGGTTATTTTCTTATTAAAGAAGTTTTAATGTTTTGTTTTACAACATTGAATCAAAGTGGATTTACTTTGGTTTTTCTGACACTGTAAAATGCTCCCTTCTTTCTCTTGACCAGATGTTCTACTTCTCTAGTCAACTACAGTTCCTTCACCCTCCCTTTCATTCCCTGCCTCAACGGGACAAACCTATCCAGAACCCTATGCAAATACTCTCGAAAACACCAAATTTCCATTGTACAATTCCCAACATCTGTTCCCAATTAACACTCTCCCAAGTTCCTGTCTAATAGCAACATAATATGCCTTCCCCAAATTAAAATTTTTTCCCATGCTGTCTGCTCCTATCTTTGTCCAAGACTATGGTAACAATCAGTGAGCTATGACAATTGTCTCTGAAATGTTCAACCACCAAGAGATCAGTCATCTGATCATGTTTGCAAGACTTTCAAATTTTTACAGATGCAGAGCATTCTGACTGGTTGCATCAGAGCCTCCTATGGAGCCGCCAATGCACAGGATCACAAATGGCTGCAGAAGGTTGTAGACGCAGCCAGTTTCAACACAGGCACAATCCTTTCCACCATTGAGAACATTTTCAAGAGGCGGTGGTGCCATCATTAAAGACCATCGCATCTGGGATGTGACCCTTTACATAACCAGCATTGGGGAGGATGTACAGGAGCCTGAAGGCCCATACTCAATGTTTTAAGAACAGTATCTTCCCCTTTACCATCAGAATTCTAAACATTCCATGAACCTATGATCACTACCTAGTTATTTGTCTTTTGCATTATTAATTTTTGTAACTTAGTGATTTTTATTTCTTGCACTGTACTGCTGTTGCAAAACAAATTTTACAACATGTCAGTGATAATAAAATCTTATTCTGATTTTAAAGGGTGTTGAAAGGCATGAGATAAAAAGAAAGTTTCTGAACTACAGGAAAATTATAAAGGGAAATGGGACTTCTGCAACTATTGTGCCAGGAGCCAGGATGAAGCCAATGGTTCTCCCAGTCGGAACAAGTAAACCAACAACCATCCTAAGTCAGCATGGTTTCTGTACAGGGAAATCTTGCCGGACATATCTGTAATAGAGCTCTTCGAGGATTAGCAAGCAGGGTGGACACAGAGGCAGTAGATGTCATTTACATGGATTTTCAGAAGGCATTTGATAAGGTGCCACACGAGGCTGTTTAGCAAGAAAAAAATCTTAGTGTTACAGGAAAGATACTGGCATGGATAGCAGAATAGCTGACAGGCAGAAGGCAGTGAGTGGGAATAAAAGTTTCTGGTTGACTGCCGGTGACTAGTGGGGCCAGTATTGGGACCTCAGAGGTTAGTATTGGGACCACTGCTATTCACATTGTTTATCAATGATTTAGATAATGGAACTGATGGCTTTGTGGCAGTTTGCGGATGATATGAGGGGAGGTAGTGCTGAGTAAGCAATATGCTTGCAGCGATGAGACTTAAGACAAATTGGAAGAATGGGTAAAAAAAAGTGGCAGATGGAATACAGTGTTAGGAAATGTATGATAATGCATTTTGGTAAAAGGAACGATAGTGTGGACTTTTATCTAAATGGGGAGAAGGTTCAAATGTCAGAGGTGCAGAGAGACTTGGGAGCCCTCATGCAAGACTCCCAGAAGGTTAATTAACAGGTTCAGTCTGTGGTAAAAAAGGCAAATGCAATGTTAACATTTATTTTAAGGGGAAAAGAATATAAAAGCAAGGAGATAATGCTGAGCCTTTATAAGACTGGCCACACTTGAAGTATTGTCAACAGCTTTGGGCCCCATATCTCAGAAAGGATGCATGTCATTGGAGAGAGTCCAGAGGAGGTTCACGAGGATTATTCCGGGAACGAAGGGGTTAACAAATCAGGAGCTTTTGGCAATTTTGGGCCTGTACGCACTGGAATTAAGAAGAATGCGGGGGGGGGGGGGGGGTTTCTCATTGAAGACTACCAAATGTTGAAAGTGCTAGATAGAATGTGGAGAGGATGTTTCTTATGTTGGGGATATCAAGAACTAGAGGGCACAGCCTCAAAATTTGAGGGGCGACCCTTTAGAACAGAGGTAAGGAGGAATTTTTTTTGGCTAGAAAGTGGAATACTGTGGAATACTCTGCCACAGACTGTGGTGGAGGCTGTGTGTAGTATATTTAAGGTGTAAGTTGATCGTATCTTGATTGGTCAGGGCATCAAAGGATATGGTGAGAAGGCAGGTGTATGGGAGTGAATGGGATCCAGGATCAGCCAATAATGAATGGCGGAGCAGACACGATGGTCTGAATGACCTAATTCTGCTCCTATGTCTTATGATCCAAGTGATACTACTTTGACGCCTTACAAAATAAAAAGCTACACATTTTAACAAATTATACTCCCAATTGTGAATTTTCTTTATTTCCCAGTCTCGAAACACCATATATCAGTTTTCTATCCTTTTTGCAGACACTTTACCATGAAAAGTCCTGATTTCCACTCTTTGCATCTTTTTAATAAAAGGATGAGATATTCTTAGGATGCCAATATGTTGCTAAACATCTAACTGAATAGAGAGGTATGGCAGTTTTGATAAGAGCAATAAATGAAAAGTGATACATGTCCAGGTGAAGATGACACGTAATCCAATGGCGAAGTTATAAGTGATACTACTTCAATGCAAATGCTGCTCTTTCCTTCTAAGCAGTGAAAATGCTGCCAAAGAAGCACTGTCATTTCTGCAATGTTTCATCTCTGTAGAACACATTAGAGCCACAATATGATAACAGAGGAGCATGTAGAATTTTAATCTTGTGGATGGAGCATTGATCAAATTGATTGTTTCTCCAAGATGCTCAATCACAACCAAAGCTGCATACATCTAGCAAGAGTATGCCATCACACTCCTGTCTTTGATGGCAGTAGAATTGCTTTGGGACGATGCCACTTCCACAGAATGCATTAACTCGCTCTAATGATCAAACCATTTGCACGCTTGTATCCCAATAATCTATTGGCGATGGGAAATTGGTCAATACTTCTTTCTGTTCAAGGATATCTGAAAAAAAACAAGTTTCTCGGTCATAGCTGAAACTATTAATGACCAGATGGACTTGATGAAAACACACAAACAGGAACCACCAGAGGAAATGTCTGGGGGTAGACTTGGGCGGTATGGACCTGGCTAAGATTACAACAAAGTCAATAAGATATGAATTTATGAAGGATTTAAGCATTAAGGATGCCAATAAATCTATACCATTGTTTGCTGAAAGCAGTCATATTCATGCATAGATAGAGGGTTATAAATGAATAGCAGTAAGTGCTGGACTACATATAAACAGCTAAGTTTTTGTTAAACTGCTGTTTACAGATGCAAGGGTCCTTTAGAGAGCAATAGACACATTTTGAAATGACAAGGAGAACCGAGTTGAGCAGCCAATGCACAAAGTTAGGTGTACTGATAGTTACTGGAGACCATCAAGTAGGATAGAGAGGATTAAGGAGATTTTCCCAAGTGATTATATTCAGTAAATTCAAATACAAGAATCAGATACAAGAGTAGGGCTTTTGGCCTGTTCCTAATAGTAGACAAACACAAAAATTACTTAAATTACAATCACGTTTGTAATCATTTCAAAAATCTAAGATCTTAAAATCAAATATCTTCAGAAATTGAAATTGGATTGGGAAAATGTTCAGACAAGCTGACAGTTATAGTGAAGCCACAGCTAAAATCAAAAATTGTATGAACAATACAACAATTCTAATACACACTAAACATAAAATAATAACCTGAAATCACAAAAATATTTGTACTACAGAATGAGACCAAATCCATACCCAGCTCCATAATCTAGCTGGTCCTGTCCATAACTCTCTTCACATAACTCTATAATTTCTCTCATTTCAGATGCCTATCAAACTGTTGTACAAAGCAATTTTATCTGCCTTTATCAATATTCCTTGAAGTACATTCCAAACACTAATCACTCATAAGACCACAAGGAAGAGACCGCACGACATCACTCCATCATGAAACAGAAAACTCATTGTGTCACTTTGTTCTTAATTCCATCACTTCGTTCCTAATTCCATCACTTCCTTTCTATGTCCCCGAGTTCTTGATCCATCCATCAATGCCAAGTTTCCTTAAGTTGCCCAATCTATGTTCTTCGTGATGTTACACATCTTCATTAGATTTCCTCACTACCTTCAATCTAGTTACATTACTCAAGTCCCTCAATTCTGGAACTATTTTGGTAAACCTTTTTCTGCATCCTAACATTTTTACATCTTTTCTAAAGTATGGGGCCAGGAATTAAACAATACTCCAACTTTGTCGAGTCTATTCGACACGGAATTTTCACAATCCTCTTGTTATAATGGTCTTAACATTGCTTTATAAAACTCTGGCTCCTGCAGCTTTAGTTTTTAAACCAAAAACTGCCTTTCAATAACAGATGTCATCAAGTAGAAAGATTTATTCCAAAAACAGAACAAGCTTGAATTCTAGAATTAGCTTAAAGTTTTGCTTCAATTTAATTAAGTTCAGATAGTATTAAAACACATTGAAGTATTTGCACATGCCAATTGACCCAATATTCAGCATTTTCTGTTTTCAACATGCAGGTACTTGCAATCTATATTTCTAAGATAAAGTCTCAGGAAATAGTGAATGACTCAAGATTTAAATACCTTACAATCTTTGGACCAACAGCACCATCACCAAACAAGAATACAATTTTACAGAAGGAATCCATAGTTTCCTGTTTTAAAAAAAAGCCAGCTGGCTCCTATGCTGACCTTACCCTACCCATGATAACTTGAGCTCCACAAATGGCTAGCATTTAAATTACAATTTCAGTTTCAGAAACCACAAGTCTCTTTAAATCAGAAGCAGTGTAATACAGTATGATCAATTTTATTGATTTCAGTATATAGTGGCCTGAGATGACATTTGCTAAGTACAATTTTGTAAATGAAAAATAAATTACAAGCTTATGTTAAATTAATTTTTAAATCACTTTTTCATCTTCCAACAATAAACAAAGTGATTAATCTCATCTTTGGGTAAATTAATCAAGTAAATATGCAGTTAATCAATCGGATTTTTAAAAAATGTTTCAAACTGTTTTGTTAGAAGTTATTTTCATTTTAAAGGTTTCATTAATAGTTTTTGAATGCTTCTATTTTTGACACTAACTTTCTCAGCCAGAAGCCCCGGTTTAGCGGCCGAAGTTCCCCATCCAACTACACCCCCAGTAATTCTGTATGCAGGGCTCACTCTGTGCTCACACCTTCCCACTTCACCCCCAAATTGATGGCACTGAAAATGACAAGCTTTGGGAAGGAAGCTCTTGCCTGAGATTGTTTTATGTTAAAGTGCATGATTAAGATTCATGATCAAGATTCAACTAATACACAAGCCAACTTAAAGACTCTGCACTTTTGGGCTCAACTGGGAGTCAAAGAAATTATAATATGGTTAAGTATCTGTACTTTTGCGCTTCAGAGTCTGGAGTCAGGTGTTTATTTTCACCTGATTCCAGATTCTGAACCTGAAAAGAACAAAATACAATGATAACTTAAGCATTCTTTAATGATGGCTTACTCTATCTCGACTACTTTTGTTAAATTTTAAAGTGCTGATGAATATCCTCCAGTAAGTTATTTTACACGAGACACTTTTTCTCGTGTTGATGATGCTCATTTATTCACAGACCAATGTGGATTAATTGCTTCCCCCTCTTCACCCTCTCTACTAGTTTTACTATAATATTCCTCCAGAAACTGTAGATTTACAGTAAATATGACAAAAGCTGAGACTCTGAAGCCTTTAAAAGGAATGAAACCCAAATTTCTATGTTTTTATTTTATACCCATTCTAGAAAATACATCTCAATACCTTTCCTTTAGTGCTAAGTACAGCATAAATACAAACAAATTCTTTATCTTCTGCCTGAAGGTGCTGCTTGTTAACTATATCATAAAGCCAAAATAATTCTAAAGACATTTTAGAATTGGTTATATTAAACTCAGGTTATACAGTTCTAATGCAGAATTAAAAGGAATGAAAGAAAATTAAAAGGGAGAGGGAAAGAATCAAACATAAAAAACATTTCCGCGGGAAATGTTAACACAAGACTATCTTCAGATGTTAATGAATCTTTGTATATTTATAGAAACTAGTTTACTTCAAAGTTAAATATTCACAACTTTCATCTCTACAGGCAAAGAGTAAGTGTAAACATTGTATTTAGTTAATGGATATACAATAATTGATATTGGGCATATCATAATTATGTTGAATTACATATAGAGCTGTCAGAAGCTGCTATTGAGGAAGTTGTGGCAAGGCAAAAATTAAAATAATGTCCAGGCAGGGATAGTTTATGGACAGTGCACAGTCAGCCCAGACAATAGACAATAGGTACAGGAGTAGGCCATTCGGCTCTTCTAGCCAGCACCGCCATTCACTGTGATCATGGCTGATCACACACAATCAGTACCCCATTCCGGCCCTCTCCCCATATCCCCTGATCCCACTATCTATAAAAGCTCTAACCAACTCTCTCTTGAATGAATCCAGAGACTTAGCCTCCACTGCCTTCTGGGGCAGAGCATTCCACATATCCACCACTCTCTGGGTGAAAAAGTTTTTCCGCATCTCTGTTCTAAATGGCCTACCCCTTATTCTTAAACTATGGCCTCTAGTTCTGGACTCACCCATCAGCGCGAACATGCTTCCTGCCTCCAGCGTGTCCAATCCCTTAATAATCTTATATGTTTCAATCAGATCCCCTCTCATCCTTCTAAATTCCAGTGTATACAAGCCCAGTCACTCCAATCTTTCAACATATGACAGTCCCGCCATTCCGGGAATTAACCTTGTGAACCAACGCTGCACTCCCTCAATAGCAAGAATGTCCTTCCTCAAATTTGGAGACCAAAACTGCACACAATACTCCAGGTGGGGTCTCACCAGGGCCCTGTACAGCTGCAAAAAAACCTCTTTACTCCTATACTCAATTCTTCTTGTTATAAAGGCCAGCATGCCATTAGCTTTCTTCACTGCCTGCTGTACCTGCATGCTTGCTTTCATTGACTGATGTACAAGAACACCTAGATCTCATTGTACTTCCCCTTTTTCTAACTTGATCCCATTTAGATAGTAATCTGCCTTCCTGTTCTTGCCACCAAAGTGGATAACCTCACATTTATCCACATTAAACTGCATCTGCCATACATTTGCCCACTTACCCAACCTGTCCAAGTCACCCTGCATTCTCATAACATCCTCCTGACATTTCACACTGCCACCCAGCTTTGTGTCATCAGCAAATTTGCTAATGTTACTTTTAATCCCTTCATCTAAATCATTAATGTATATTGTAAACAGCTGCAGTCCCAGCACTGAACCTTGCGGTACCCCACTGGTCACAGCCTGCCATTCCGAAAGGGACCCGTTAATCGCTATTCTTTGTTTCCTGTCAGCCAGCCAATTTTCAATCCATGTCAGTACTCTGCCCCCAAATACCATGTGCCCTAATTTTGCCCATTAATCTCCTATGTGGGACTTTATCAAAAGCTTTCTGGAAGTCCAGGTACACTACATCCACTGGCTCTCCCTTGTCCATTTTCATAGTTACATCCTCAAAAAACTCCAGAAGATTAGTCAAGCATGATTTTCCCTTCATATATCCATGCTGACCGGGACTGATCCCTCTACTGCCATCCAAATGTGTCGTAATTTCCTCTTTTATAATTGACTCCAGCATCTTTCCCACCACTGACGTCAGGCTAACCGGTCTATAATTCCCTGTTTTCTCTCTCCTTCCTTTCTTGAAAAGTAGGACAACATTAGCCACCCTCCAATCAGCAGGAACTGTTCCTGAATCTATAGAACATTGGAAAATGATCACCAATGCATCCACGATTTCTAGAGCCACCTCTTTAAGTACCCTGGGATGCAGACCATCAGGTCTCGGGGACTTATCAGCTTTCAGACTCAACAGTCTATCCAACACAGTTTCTTGCCTAATATAAACTTCCTTCAGTTCATCTTTTACCCTAGTTCCTTTGGCCACTATTACATCTGGGAGATTATTTGTGTCTTCCCTAGTGAAGACAGATCCAAAGTACCTGTTCAACTCATCTGCCATTTCCTTGTTCCCCATAATAAATTCACCCGTTTCTGTCTTCAATGGCCCAATTTTGGTCTTAACTTTTTTTTGCTATTCACATACCTAAAGAAGCTTTTACTATCCTTCTTTATATTCTTGGCTAGTTTACCTTCGTACCTCATTTTTTCTTGGCGTATTGCCTTTTTTGTTATCTTCTGTTGCTCTTTAAAAGCTTCCCAGTCCTCTGGTTTCCCACTCATCTTTGCTATGTTATACTTCTTCTCTTTTATTTTTACACTGTCCTTTACTTCCCTCGTCAGCCACGGCCACCCCTTACTCCCCTTAGGATCTTTCTTCCTCTTTGGAATGAACCAATCCTGCACCTTCTGCATTATTCCCAGAAATACCTGCCATTGTTGTTCCACTGTCTACCCTGCTAGGGTATTGTTCCACTGAACTTTGGCCAGCTCCTCTCTCATAGCTCCATAGTTCCCTTTGTTCAACTGTAATACTGACACATCCAATTTTCCCTTCTCCTTCTCAAATTGTAGGTTAAAACATATCATATTATGGTCACTATCTCCTAATGGTTCCTTTACCTCGAGGTCCCTGATCAAATCCGGTTCATTGCACAACACTAAATCTAGAATTGCCTTCTCCCTGGTAGGCTCCAGTTCAAGCTGTTCTAAGAATCCATCTCGGAGGCACTCCACAAACTCCCTTTCTTGGGGTCCAGTACCATTCTGATTCTCCCAGTCTATCTGCATGTTGAAATCCCCCATGACAACTGTATCATTACCTTTGTGACATGCCAATTTTAACTCTTCATTCAACTTACACCCTACATCCAGACTGCTGTTTGGGGGCCTGTAGATAACTCCATTAGGGTCTTTCTACCCTTAGAATTTCTCAGTTCTATCCATACTGACTCTACATCCCCTGATTCTATGTCCCCCCTCGCAAGGGACTGAATATCATTCCTCACCAACAGAGCCACCCCACCCCCTCTGCCAGTCAGTATGTCCTTTTGATAAGATGTATATCCTTGAATATTCATTTCCCAGGCCCTGTCCGCTTGAAGCCATGTCTCTGTTATTCCCACAACATCGTACTTGCCAATTTCCAACTGAGCCTCAAGCTCATCTACTTTATTCCTTATACTTCGTGCATTCATATATAATACTTTTAATTCGTTACTCCCTTCACCTTTCATATCAATTCCTACTTCACTTGGCCATACTGTATGATCTCTTCTTGAGCTTTCTACTCCATTGATTCTTTTGTCCTTTTTAACTTTTCTTATTTTCACTTTCCCTTTAACTCCATCTTTATATTTCCAGTTCATCCCCTCCCCCCACTACTTAGTTTAAACACATCTGTGTTGCAGTGGCAAACCTGTCTGCCAGAATGCTGGTCCCTCGCCTATTAAGGTGCAACCCGTCCCTTTTGTACAATTCATCCCTACCCCAAAACAGATCCCAGTGGTCCAAGAATGTAAATCCTTGATTCTTGCACCAGTTCCTCAGCCACACATTCAGATCCATTATCTCCCTGTTCCTGCCATCTCCAGCGCAAAGAACTGGAAGCAAACCACAGATAACAACCCTGGAAGTCCTGCTTTTCAGCCTTCTTCCGAGTTCTCTGAAGTCCCGCTGCAGAATGTCCTTCCTCTTCTTCCCGATGTCATTTGTGCCGAAATGCACTACCACTTCTGGCTGTTCACCTTCACCCTTGAGGATTCCCTGCAATCGGTCCGTGAAGTCCTGGATCCTAGCACCAGGGAGGCAACACACCATCCTTAAATCTCGCCTGTTGCCACAGAAACCCCTTTCCGTACCTCTTACTATGGAGTCCCCTACTACCACAGCTCTTCCTGATGTCTGACTCCTCGGCTCTGCTTCTGCACCAATTTTCAGCTCGCAGACCTGTCCGCCTCTCAGACTGGCAGTATCTTCTGTCCTGACAGCTTCCAAGAGGGTGAACCTGTTTATGAGAGGTACATCCCCTGGGGTTTCCTGTACTTCAAGCATCCTTTCCTTCCTGATCGTCGCCCCCTTTCTCTCTTCTGGGATCCTCGGTGTAACGACCTCACTATAGGTCCTGTCCAGAAAACTCTCGTTTTCGCGGATAAACCTGAGGTCATCCAGTTCTTTCTTCAGTGCTGCAACATGCTCCTTCAGAAGCTGAATCTGGACACACTTTCCACAGCTGTAGCAGCCAGGGGCACCATCAGTGTCCCTGACCTCCCACATCATGCACGTAGCACACTGAATCAGCTTAGCGGTCATGTCTTCACCCTCTCCAATTGTGCCTGGTGTAGTCTCCTCCCTCAGCCTCCTCGCCAAAGACTCTTGAGCCAAAGACTGGCACTTTTCACACCAGGCACTTCCCTCGACCAGGCCGCTTCCCGAAAGGTCTTTAAAGAGCACAGCTTCCCTTTGTACAGAATGGGGTCAGAGCCAGTTGGCAGACCAAGCCAAGATTAGGATGCGAACAAACGATTCTGAGGTGACACTACTGGTCAGTTACTTAACTAATTCTGAAGTACATTGTCTTTTAACATGTAGATTATATTAGCTATTAACACCTGTATTATCGTAGTGTGATTCATTATGCAAGTAAGGAACTTAAACATCCACAAGGTTACCAATTGTCATCATCTGTTTCCAACTAGTCAATTTCTGAAAAAGAACAGCATTGCTTTATTCAAACCTTAGTACAGTTTGGTGAAAGGGGCCATGCTGTTCTCCTTGTGCACAAATAGATCGCGTGATTGCAGAACGATTACACTTTTTCCAAAGTCCAGTTAATCAACAGTGATACTATAGAAGTTACTCCTTTATTGGAAATATATGTACCCATTGTGAATGATTAGAATTGATCTTCATGCACTAACATCTTTATAGGATGCCAGTTCACACTGAAGGGCAAAGCAAACAAAGTCAAAGTAAATTATCAAAGTACATACATGCCACCATATACTACCTTGAGATTCATTTTCTTGAAGACATTCACAAAAATATTGAAAAACAATGGAATTTACGAAAACCTATAGATACTCAAAGCCTGAGAAAAACCAATGTGTAAAAGAGAAATTGTGCAAATACAAAAATAAAATAAATAATACTGAGAACATGAGTTGCAGAATCCTTGAAAGTGAGTCTATAAGTTTTGTAATCAGTTCAGAGTTGTGAGTTAAGTTAACTACACTGGTTCAGGAACTTGGGTAATAATTAGTTAAGATGGTGCTGCGATATGTGTGACATTTTGCAGACAACTCACAAAACCACTATTCTACTAGATATACTTCTTTTGAACAATGATCACTGTAATCTACAGCCTAAAATTTCCTGTTAAGAAATGTACCTTTGAACCATCTAAGTGAACTAGCGATTTTATGATCTCTTGAAGGACTCAGAAAACTTGACTCTCAGTAACATAGGCATGGCACCTTGAAACGGATGAAACTCACCCATCATCGCCAGAAGAGAGAGCGGAAGAGATGGCCAGAGTGAACTTCAAGCCAGATTAAAGCATCAAGGACCAACAATGGAAAATGAACTGGTTTTCAGCCTCATTACTCTGTGCCAGCCAAGATGCCCCACCTGTGCCCATCCTGTATGCCTGCATTTGACCCGTCTCCCTCTCTTCTTGCTACTACCATCGGGTGGGACTTACAGCAAGAGTCCTGGGTCCTATGCCATCAAGTTGAGGAGCAGCTGTTGCCCTGCAGCCTGGACTGGTTTCAACCGCTTCGGTGTTGAACTGACTCCACAGCCTGTGAACTCACTTTCAGGGATTCCACAGTTCACGTTCTCAGTATTATTTCTTTACTTTTATTATATTATTTGCATGCTTGTCCTCTTTTGCACGTTGGATGTTTGTCTATCTTTATTTTGTGTGGTTTTTCATGGATTCTACAATATTTCTTTGTTTTCTTGTGGGCGCCTGTAAGAAAATGAATCTCAAGGTTGTATATGATATACATACATTGATAACAAATGCACTTTGAACTTTCAATCTGGTGGTTGAAGGCCACTGAATCTCCTGACCACTGATATTATTGAGAAGACAGCATGTCCTAGATGGTAGGGGAGGGCCCTTAATGATGGAAGCTGCTTTCTTGTGGCAGCATTCCATATAAATGTGCTCAAATGAGGGAGGGCTTCATCTGTGATGGACCAGGCTGTATCCACCACTTTCTGCAGACTTTTCCATTCCTGAGCTTTGGTGTTTCCATTTCAGGACGTGATGCAACCTGTTAAGATACTCTCCAATGTGCATCCATAGAAGTTTTTGTGAATGTTCAGATGACATGCCGAATCTATGTGAACTTCTAAGAAAGTACAGGCACTTTTGTGTCTTCTTTGTGATGGCACTTGCATGCTGTCACAGTGTTACAGATTCTGACACTTATGCTTAAGCAACTAACAAGAGTTTCATGAAAATTTTTACAAATCCCATTTCCATCTTCTTTTGTGGCCTTTCACACATCCTTCACCCTAGAGATTCCTCTGTGATTTATGTATTAATTTATGGAGAAGAATTCCAGTGAGAGGGGATCATTTTAAAAGGGACAAAAGACGCAATTTTTTCCCCACAGTGTGGTGAGTTTTTGGACTGAGCTGCCAGAGGGAGCGGTTGAGACAGGTAAAACAATAAGATTGGTACATGCAGGAGTAGGGCTTTGAGGGATATCAGCCAAACTCAAGCATTGAGCCAAAGGCCCATATTCACACAGTATTGCTCTACAATTCTATAACAATGTGAAACAAATCCTGAGCTGAATTGTTTACCTACACATTAATAACTTTTACGTTTGTGGTGGCAGAGAAAATCTTTCTTTACTTATGGGCTAGGAAATAAGGAAAAAATGAATCTTATTTAGTTATACAACACATTATTGCACCAACATATTTTAATGGCAATGAAGCGAATCAAAATTGGTCTCCAATGATGCAATAGCAATTTAATGATGAAGTGAATATAATAAGGTACATACCTGGCAACAGCTTCGCTATAAACAAAACCTGCATCTGCCCTTTTTACAATTTCAAAGCAGAGATCTGCACCATCCATACTATAATAAAACAAAGCACAAGTTTAATATCATATTTGAAACTAACAAATCTTAATTATCAACACATGTTGAAAATAGCTCAAGTATGTCACACTATCCCGTATGCAGATTTAAAGGAATAATATTTTGTATATTTGCGTGCAACTGTTTTGCATTACTCTTTTTAAAAAAAACAGGAGGTATATGACAATGTTTTTCTGAAAATTACTCAATCAAATATTTTTAAATGATCTGCAAGTGCATAATTGCACAGTAGAGTATCGGGGGTGCTGAAGGGGTACCAAAGTTAGATTAAAGTAAGATTAGTGAAGAAATGGCTACTAATTTGCCTCTGGTGAGCTTGATAGTCTATTATACATGAGAGGCAATTTACAGCAGGTAGTTCATGCCTTTGCAATGATCATAGTGGTTCAGCAAAGGGATACAGATCGAGCAAGTGATAGAAACTTGGCAAATGAAGTTTAATGTCATAAAATGTGAAAACATGCATATCAATAAGAGGAATCAAAAGGCAATTTATCTAACTGGAGAGGAACTGCATGTGAGCGAAGCAAAAAGGGATCCAGTTATCTTTGTATATGAATCACATACAGTTAGCAGGCAAGTGTAATAAATAGTCAAGGCATTGGTTTTTGGTTTTTATTGTAAACGGGTTGGGGGTTAGAAAGTTTGAATTATATCAAATTTTGGTGAGACTACACCTGGAGTACTCTTCAGAAGTTTGGCTCCCTTACCTAAGGAATGATATAGCTGCATTGGACTCAGTGGTTGCTGTATGCCTCCATGTCTTACCACCCTAGGAAACAAGATCATTTTGTCCAACCCATCTTCTCTCACTCTCTGCAACTTAAAACTCAATTTTATCCTTTCAGTTCTGGTAAAGGGTATATGATTCCATTTCTCTTTATATAGAAGCATGACCTAAGTGCTTCCAGAGTTTTCCAACTTGTTTTTTTAAACAACTTAAGAGACTGAGCACTTAACTTGCAATGATTATGATCAACTTGCACAAATTTGTGAAAAGCAATTCATATTGGAAAAAAATTACAATTGAGATTAACTTGTAAATGTTGAATTAAAAATGTCAAGTATATGCATCTGCTGAATCAAATAAAGGATGGCCAGAAGGCATGCCAGCATCTCCATATTTAGTGATTAAAGTAGCACTTTAGCAATAACCCATTCTTTATGTGCTTTAATAGTCCCAACTTTCAACCCTTACAAACAGTTTAAACATACAAATAATTACAGCGCAAAATCAAGCTACTTACAATTCAAAGACCATATAGAGCATTCCATCTGAGCTGTAGGTTTCCAATAATTCTACAATGTGTGGATGTTTCAGCATGTGGCAGATACTGGCTTCCCTCTTTAAATCTGAGAAAAAGAAAATACCTTGTAAGTTAGAATGTTAACGTTTCATGGCTGAGTAGCTCCATTGTGAGTAAATAACAGGACTAATGTTTAGGAATATTTAGATTGCAAGTTATAGCTGTCACAAATAAAGTAAATCTATAAACTGAAAATTCTCTCATAAACAACATAGATGGTGCACCTGTGCTCTATCAAAATTCATTATGTACAGCTTTCATTTTGAACAGACAATCAAAGACGCACGCTCAAGAGAAGCAAATAAGTGAAGGTGTTTATATCAGAAGTATTGAAACTGCCAGCTTACTCCAAGTAGGAAAGGTAAGATTCACGATAAATATAAGACAGCTTTCAGGATATTCAAATTAGTTAGGTTTTATAATTCTAGCACAACAACATGCATTCACAAAAATCTCCAACAACACAGCAACATACACAAAATGTTGAAGGAACTCAGCAGGTCAGGCAGCATTTATGGAAATTAATAAACAGTTGATGTTTCAGGCTAAGACCCTTTATCAGAAAACATCCATTATCCTATTGCACAAAAATACACTCAAACCATCAAAGGCTCAAAAATAGTGGGCAGGAAACTAAATGAGCTCCATTTGTGCAACACACACAAAATGCTGGTGGAACGCAGCAGGTCAGGCAGCATCTACAGGGAGAAGCACTGTCGATGTTTTGGGCCAAGACCCTTCGTCAGGACTAACTGAAAGGAAAGGTATTAAGAGATTTGAAAGTAGGAGGGGGAGGGGAAATGCGAAATGATAGGAGAAGACCGGAGTGGGTGGGTGAAGCTGAGAGCCGGAAAGGTGATTGGCAAAAGGAATACAGAACTAGAGAAGGGAAAGGATCATGGGACGGGAGGCTGAGGGAGAAAGAAAGGGGGAGGGTAGCACCAGAGGGAGATGGAGAACAGGCAGAGTGATGGGCAGAAAGAGAGAAAAAAAGGAGGGGGAGAAAAGCTAAATATATCAGGGATGGGGTAAGAAGGGGAGGAGGGGCATTAACAGAAGTTAGAGAAGTCAATGTTCATGCCATCAGGTTGGAGGCTACCCAGCCAGTATATAAAGTGTTGTTCCTCCAACCTGAGTGTGGCTTCATCTTGACAGTAGAGGAGGCCATGGATAGGCAGATCAGAATGGGAATGGGACGTGGAATTAAAATGCTCTGCCACTGTGAAACTTGTATGCTCTCTCCACAGTGTCCACCTGTCAACCCATAGATTTAGTTTCCTTCATGACCTCCACTGATGAAGAATACCCATATTTGCATATTTGGCACAGGCTTGTTTGCAGGACCTGACAGAAAATTGCCATCAGTCTATCTCTGCATTCCAATCAAGACACTTTTTAAAAAAAATCAAGCAACCTTACTCCTCAATAACAAAGAGGCAACAAGGCTAATTGCTCACAAATGGAGATCTGGTTCACAATACCAAAGTGCATGCGCATACTGGCAGATTCATGCAGATGATCCCAGTGTCAAGTTCCTCGACCTTCGATAAACTAGCTTTGGATTCATCAAGTGAAAGCAGAACAGACTTGCCAGAAGGCTATTCACAAACAGAAATGATTTACTCAGTCGGCCTTCTTTTCACTATCACCTAAAAATCTAGCAGTTCTGCACTGGTTATCTTCACCTACACACTTGACACATGACACTCAACCTGAGGCAAGCTGACACAAGTAGAAAGAAAAGCAGATCCAAATGCAAGACTGAAACTGGCATAAAATCTTACATGTGTTATTAGGTGAACAATGAGAAAACAGAGAAATGCAAGATGGTGCCAGTGAACCATGGTGATGTGTTGCAGGCTGCTTACAAAACTTCTAAATATACCTCTTAAGTTACTCACTGCAATCTGCAGTGAGGGGAGGGAGAGAGGGAGGAGAGGACTCCAAGCCAGACTGGGACGCAGAGGAATAAAACTCCCTCCACCCAGCATCTTGTTAGCAAAAGTGCAATCACTGGAGAACAAGATTGAGGATCTACGGGCAAAATTGCTGTTTTGGAGGGTAATGTAGAATTGCTATGTTCTGTGTTTCAAGGAGACATGGCTCACTCTGGACATGCCAGATGCATCGGTAAAACTCAAAGGCTTCTTAATAGACCGGATGGACCAAACTGTTAATTCAAAAAAGGCAAAAGGTGGAGGATTGTGTTTCATTATAAACTCTTTGTGGTGCTTGGACGTGGCAGTTTTGTTGTACTGTTGTTCCCTGACCTAGAACATAATGATTAAGTGCTGATCACTCTACTTACCAAGACAATTTTCCTCTGTGATCCTAACTGCAGTTTACATACTGCCAAAAGCCAATGTTAATCAGGCACTCGAGATACTGAATGCTGTCAACACAAAACAAGAAACAGTCCACCCCAATGCATTTCAAATCATAGACGGGGACTTTAATCAGGCTTGTTTGAAGAAATCTCTGCCCAGTTATCATCAAGGCTCCAGAGTAAGGATAACAAAGAAGTGGTCACGGGAAGCAGAGGAGTAGCTACAGGATTGCTTCGAAGCGGTGAACAGGGCTGCGTTCAAGGATTCAAAAGATTTGAATGAATACATCACAGTTGTCGCTGACTTCATAAAAACAGTCAGAGACAAAAGTGTCCCACAAAATCAGAGTCTTCCCCAACTAGAATCCCTGGATGAACCATGAATTCTGCAATTTGCTGAGAGCCAGATCAGCTGCATTCCAGTCTGGCACAAAGAGACAATAGGTCCAGGTACAATCTCCAGAAACTCATCTCACTGGTGAAGTGTCAATTCTGAACCAAACTTTAATCACTGAAGGATGCTCAACAGTGGTGGCACAGCTTGAAAGCTATTACCTCTTATAAAATGAGATCAAGCAACTTACTGTAAGTGACGATAAGGCTTTGGCTCCAGATGAGCTCAATGTCTTTCATGCCCACATTCATTGAAACAGAGGAACCTTCATGAACTCTCACAGCCCCCTATGACCCTGTGATTTCTATCTCAGAGACCAATGTGAGAGCATCCTTAAGGAGAGTGAACCTACAAAAAGCATCCAGCCCAGATGGGGTATCTGGCTGAGTACTAAAAGTTTGTGTGGATAAACTGGCAGGAGTGTTCACCAATATCTTTAACCTCTGCTTCGGCAGTCTGAAGTACCCACCTGCTTCAAGTAGGCTTCAATTATACCAATGCCTAACAAAAAGATGGTAACCTGCCTCAATGATGATTGTCCTTTGTGATGAAGTGCTTTGAGAGGTTGGTGGTGAAACACATCAACTCAAGCCTGAGAAGCGACTTGGATTCATTCCAATTTGCCTACAGACACAACAAATTCACAGCAGACACAAAATGCTGGAGGAATTCAGCAGGCCAGGCAGCATCTATGGAAAAGAGTCAATGTTTTGGGCTGAGACCTTTCATCAGGATTGGGGAAAAAATGAATTATTTCCAGCACCTGCAATTTTCTCTTGTTTGTGGTAGGTCCACAGCAGGTGCCATTTCATTGGCTCTTCACGCAACTCTGGAACATCTGGACAGCAAAGTTGCATACATCAGGGTGCTCTTTTTCAACTACAACTCAGAATTCAATACTACTCAAAACTAATCAATCAGCTTCAAGGCCTTAGCTTCAAAACCTCCTTGTGCAATAGGATTCTTGATTTCCTAACCTGCAAGCCACAGTCAGTTCATAATTGGCAACACCATCTTCTTCATGATCTCCATCAGCACAGGTGCTCCACACAGCTGTTTGTTTAGCCCCCTGCTCCTTTTATACTTATGACTGTGAGGCTAACCATAGCTCCAATGCCATGTTTGAGTTTGCTGACGACACTACTGTCAGTGGCTGAATCAAAGGTGGTGACAAGCCAGTATATAGGAGGGAGACTGAAAATCAACAACCTCTCACTCAATGTCAGTAAGACCAAGGAACTGATTATTGACTTCAGGAGGAGGAAACCAAGGGTCCATAATCCAAGTATCAGAGGTGGAGAAGGTCAGTAATTTTAAATTCCTGTGTTACCATTTCAGAGGACCTGTTCTGAGCCTAGCACACAAATGAAATAAGAGGAAATTATGGCAACACCTCTACTTCCTTAGAAGTTTCCAAAGATTAGGCATTACATCTAAAATTTTCATGAACTTCTATATCATATGGTGAAGAGTATATGCTCTGGCTACATTACGGCCTCCTATAAAAACACCAATGCCCTTGAATGGAAATTTTCTCAAAAAATACCCAGAACCAACACAGGTAAAGCCCTCCCAATCACTGAGCACATCTACACGGAACACTATCGCAAGAAAGCAACATCCACCATCAAGGACCCCCACTACCCAAGCGATGCTCTCCTCACACTGCTGCCATCAGGAAGGTGATACAGGAGTCTCAGGACCCACACCACCAGGCTCAGGAATAGTTATTACCCCTCAGTCACTGAACTGTTCCCTCAACATACAAACTCAGTTTAAAGAAATCTTCATCCCATGTTCTCTATATTAATTGCTTATTCTTATTACTACACCCTTTTCATGCTTGCAGAGTTTATTCTTTTGTACACTGGCTGTACGTCCAGCTGATGCGTTCAAAGGTGTGCGAAGGTTTATTTCTCTGAATCCCTGAATGACAATATCTCTGTGGATCAATTTTTACAGAATCTGAATATCCCCTCACTTTCATCTGATTTCAAAGCCAAACTTAATGCGCCTATATCACTAGAAGAAATATCTTTTGCAATTTCTGCACTGTCCTCAGGGAAATCTCCTGGACCTGATGGGTTCCCTGTAGAATTTTATAAATCATTCTCTTCACTTCTTTCTCCTCAGTTACTTTCAGTATTATCTGACTCGTTTAACTACGGCAAATTGCTACCCTCTTTCAGTGAGGCATCTATTATTATTCTTTTAAAAAAGGGCAAAGACCCAACAGAGTGTTCCTCGTACAGGCCGATCTCTCTGCTCAATGTTGATGTAAAGATCTTAGCTAAAGTGTTGGCTCATAGATTAGAAACCGTTATTCCCTCCATTATCTCTGATGACCAAACAGGCTTTATTAAAAACCGTCTCCCTTTTTTTAAACATTCGGCGTCTATTTAATATTTTATACTCAGTTCCAACTGGGACTCCTGAATGTGTTATCTCCCTTGATGCGGAGAAAGCATTTGATCGTATAGAGTGGAACTACCTTTTTGCAGTCTTAGAAAAATTTGACCTCAGCCAAAGTTTCATCTCTTGGATCCAATTGCTGTACCTGTGTCCTACTGCTTCTGTTCTAACTAACTTTCAGAAATCCCAAGTATTCAATCTCAAACGTGGCACCCGTCAGGGATGCCCCTTAAGTCCCTTTCTCTTTGATTTGGCTATAGAACCTCTGGCGATAGCATTTCGAAAATGTCCTGAGCTGACCGGGATTTGGAGAGGGGGTGTTGAGCATAAAGTCTCTCTCTATGCTGATGACCTACTACTCTTTCTCTCATATCCGTCTACATCCTTACCTCTAATGTTTTCACTTCTTGACCAGTTTAGCCAGATCTCTGGCTATAAACTCAACTTACATAAGAGTGAACTTTTCCCAATTAATAAAGAAGCACAAGAACTAATATTTCGTGATCTCCCTTTTAAGGTAGTCTTATAATCAATTTACTTATCTTGGAATTACAGTCACAAGGAAGTTTAAAGATCTCTTTCGTGAAAACTTTGTCAATCTTTCATATGCTACAAAACAGAGTCTGGTACAATGGTCACCTCTATCTATGTCCTTGGTAGGTCGTATCAATGTTGTCAAAATGTATGTTCTCCCCAAATTCTTATACTTATTTCAATCTATCCCAATTTTTATTCCTAAATCTTTTTTTGATTCCTTAGACTCTATTATTTTGTCATATCTGTGGCAGAATAAGCGCTCTAGAATTAATAAAATCCACCTCCAAAAATCTAAAAAAGAGGGTGGCATGGCTTTACCTAACTTTCACTTATATTACTGGGCAGCTAATATACGTTGTGCTGCCTTCTGGTCTTTCTTCCACGGTCAACCTGAGTGCCCTAACTGGGTGGCAATGGAGTTGAGCTCCACTAAAGAATTATCTATATCTGCACTTCTTGGCTCTGCACTCCCTAGCAGTCTGCCCAGATCAATAGCTAATCCTCTGGTTAGACACACTTTGCGTATATGGGCTCAGTTCAGGAAATGCTATGGTTTCCAGGGGTTTTCCATTTCTAGCCCTGTCGCACATAATCACCTTCTTTTACCTACCACGTTCGATTCAGCATTCCATGTTTGGTATAGGAAGGGCATTAGACATTTTGAAGATCTCTTCATTGATAACCGCTTCGCTTCTTTTCAACAGCTCTCTGTTAAGTTCAACCTGCCTAACGCTCACTTTTTCAGATATCTCCAAATCCGACACTTTACTGCTCCTTTAATTCCTAACTTTCCTGAAATGCCTGCGAAAAATGCTATGGACCTATTTCTCTCCATTAATCCACTAGGTAAAGGTTTAATTTCAATTATCCAAGATAAACTAGCAGCCTTACGACGGGCCCCTGTGGATAAAATTAAAACGGCCTGGGAGCAGGATTTAAATATCTCCTTATCCGAGGAGAGCTGGGACTCAGTTCTCAAATCGGTTAACTCAACCTCTCTTTGTGCTCGCCATTGTCTCTTACAGTTTAAGATTGTTCATAGAGCCCATATGTCTAAATCTAAACTATCTCGATTCTACCCTGGCATTAGTCCGCTCTGTGATAAATGCAAGAGGGGCGTGGCCTCTCTCATCCATATGTACTGGTTCTGTCCTAGCTTGGAGAAATTCTGGAAAGATGTCTTCACTACGTTATCGTGTATTCTGAATCAGCGCCTAGAACCAAACCCCTTAATTGCTCTGTTCGGCTTTTGGGGCGAGACAGATTTATGTCTGGGTCCGACCAAATGCCGAATATTATCCTTTGCCTCTCTCCTGGCTAGACGCTTGATCCTCCTTAGATGGAGAGATGTTGCCCCACCCACTCATGTGCAATGGCTTAACGACATTATGGCCTGCTTGGACCTCGAAAAAATTCATTATTCAGTTCTGAATTCGGATCTAAAGTTCCATAAGGTCTGGGGACCTTTTATCGAGTACTTTCATAACCTTCCTCTTGACTAGGGGTTTTGTTTTTTTTTTCTTCTTTTTTTCAGTCCCTTGCTTTCAGCTCCATTTTTTTTCTGATAGTAGGCATTATTATCCTCTGTTGCTAAGTGTATTCACAGTCTGGGAGTTTGACTGTCCGGACTTATACTCTCTATATTGTGTGGTGGTTGGTCTGGAATTGTTGTTTTTTTTTCTTGTGTTGTGGGGTTTGGGGAGGACACTAAGCTCACTTGTCTTTAATTTAGGTGCTTTTTTGTTAAATTTTCTTCCTCTGCAGCATATTGTTATTGTATGCTTAACCTTGCTCTGTATTAATGCTCCTCATTGGGATTTGGGGTTTTTAATTTTGTAAAATGTTTTGAAAAACTAATAAAAAATTTTTTTAAAAAAAGGTGTGCGAAGGGAATTTTATTTTGAAATATACAGAGTCGTTGAAACTGGAAATAAACATCGAAACACAAGTATGAAAAGGCAAATAACACAAAAGAAACAATTCAAAACATTATAATTAACTTGCTTTATTCTCAAGTTTCCCACTTGGAATTATTGCAAATGAATAGGTTTGCAGATCCTGCTTTGAGCTGAATCTAGCACAGGATCCATCAGCATAACCTAAGGATAAGTCATGATGTTCTGCTATTGGATTCTGTGTGGAGAACGGTTACACAAAAGACAGGTTCATCAGTTGGAATTTGTCTCCACAGTTGAGACTCACACATTTCAGTGTACATGGGGAAAAACAAACTTGCCATTTTGCCATGGAATTGCCAAAATTTATCAGAATAATTCAAGGGTTCAGGTTCTTAGCACGAATGGCTTCTGCCAGTCTCAGCTATTCTATAACTTTATAAAGACAGAGGAGGCTTCCATTTTCCACTCTGCCCATGTCACCACTTGAAAGGATTAGTTAAATTGTCTCAGTTGGCTCTTTCCCCACAATCTGAACTTTTTTTTTCAAATATACATCCACATTCTTTTTCCCAAATAGTCATTCACATTTTTGAATCTGCTTCTATTAACCCTTTCAGATGTGCCTCTCCACATTTCAACAATTTCATCCATGAGACCCTATGTTCTTTATCCAAACCAATCACTTACAGTTACAGTTTTCATATTATATAATCTATCAAAAACCATGGCCTTAAATGTTTATTAAATCTTGGCTTGAATACCTTCTCTTATTTAGGGGGAAAACAACAATATTGTCTATTATATCCACACTTTTGAAGCTGTGCAATCTGGTAATATTCTTGCAAGCCTCCTCCGCATCTCTTCCTAGCCCCTGACATTCTTCCACCAGTGTGGACATCAGAAGTAAACACATAATTTGCTCGAGGGGGCAAAATGGATAGAGTTCTGTGATGGCCTTTAAAAACCAGAAATCAGTTTAATGAACAAAACTGTACATTGTGCTTTTCTACTGAGAAAAAGTTCAGAAGTAGCTTAGTTTTATATGAAGTGTATTAGATACAGACTCTCTTCACATGTCTCCAATCATTGTTTCCTAATAATTCTCCATAACTTTCATATCCAATGGGATCCCACCACCAAGCACATCTTTCCTACCCCGCCCACTTTCCGCCAGGATCGCACCCTACACTACTCCCTTGTCCCTCCCCACTGATCTCACTCCTGGTACTTATCCATACAAGTTGAACAAGTGCCACACCAGCCCCTACACCTCTTCCCTCACAACCTTTCAGGGCCCCAAACAGTCCTTCCAGGTGAGGTGACAATTCACCTGCAAGTCTGTTGGGATCATCAACTGTATCTGGTCATCCCGGTGTGGCCTCCTGTATATTGGTAAGACCTGACATAGACTGGGAGACAACACAAAAAGCGGGATCTCCTGGTAGCCACCCATTTCAATTCTACATGCTAGCCCATGGCCTCCTCCACTGCCAGGATGAGGCCATGCTCAGGTTGGAGGAGCAACACCTTACATTTCATCTGGGCAGCCTTCATTCTGATTGAATAAACATCAATTTCTTGAACTTCCAAGAAATTCACTATTTGTCTCTCTCTCCTCTCTCACCTTATCTCTTTACCTACCCATCACCTCCCTCTGGTGCTCCTTCCCCTTCCTCCATGTTCTTCTGGCCTTTCCCATCAGATCCCACTTCTCCCGCCCTTTATCTCCTTTACCAACCAACTCCCCAGCTCTTCATCTTCCTCCCCCTCTCCCAGTTTCACTTATCACCTGCCACCTTGTATTTCTTACTCTTCTCCCCCCATTTTACTCTGACTTCCCTTCTTTTCCAGTCCCGATGAAGGGTCTCGGCCCGAAACATCGAATGTTTACTCTTTTCCACAATGCTGCCTGGCCTGCTGAGTTCCTTCAGCATTTTGTGTGTGTTACTTTGGATATCCAGCATCTGCAGATTTTCTTGTGATCGTTTCCTAATGTCCTCTTTGCATGCATTCTTTTTCTTCCTTATTCACTCTCTCCCTATTATGTTTAACTCTCCCCATATGTTTAACTCCTCTGCTTCCTTTTTCTTCTCTATTCCCAAATGGCATACCCATAATTTTGATATTGTGATGTCTGGTTCTAAACACCCCAGCCAAGGGAAACATCAGCTGTTTTGAATACATCAAGTCACTCAAGAATTTTGTAAGTTTCTGACATCACCGTTGTTACTTCTAAACTTGGAAAAATATAAGCCTAGTTTGCTAAATCTCTCCTCGTATGGCAAACCTCAGGAATCAATGTACTGAATTACTGCTTCATTTACTTTATTATATATTGTCTCCTTTCTTATATTGGCAGATCAGACCTGAAACCAACAGTCTTAGTGGTTATAACAAGGTTCTGCATATCTGAGACATTTCTACTCTTCTACCCATATCCTCTTTCAATAAAGTTCAAGATATCATTAGCTTTTATACTGGTATCATAACCGGTCATGGTCATTTTGCAATTCATGTACAAGAACACCCACATTACTAAGAATGTCAACTCTTTTCCCTCTCATCATTTAAAAAGCATTCCTCCTTTATTTTTCTACCAAAATGCACAACTTCATTTTCCCACATTATATTCCACCTCACTTTCACTCAATGTCAATAAGACCAAGGAACTGACAGTTGACTTCAGGAGTGGAAAACCAGAGGTCCATGAGCCAGTAATCATTGGAGGATCAGAGGTGGAAAGGGTCAGTAACTTTAAATTCCTGAGTTCACCATCTCAGGAGGACCTGTCCTAGACCCATCACATAAATATAATTGCAAAGAAAGCAATACAGCACACCTCTACTTCCTCAGGAGCTTGCAGAGACTTGGCACATCATCACAATGCTTGGCAAACTTCTATACATGTGTGGTGAAAAATGTGCTTACTGGCTGCATTATGGTCTGGTACAGGAACACCAAAGCCTTTGAGCGGAAAATCCGACAAATGGTAGTGGATTCAGCCCAGTACATCACGGGTAAAACCCTCCCAACCATTGAGCACATCTACATGAAACTTTGCTGTAGAAAAGCAGCAGCTATCAAGATCCTTACCATCCAGGGCATGCTCTTTTCTCACTGCTGCCATCAGGAGAAGGTACAAGTGCTTCAGGACTTGCACCATCAGGTTTAAGAACAGTTACTAGCCCTCAACCATCAGGCTCTTGAACAAAAGGGGATAACTACACTCATTTAAGGACTCTTTAGTCTTATTATTTCATATTCTATTGCTATTTATTAACTGTATTTGCATAGTTTACAGTTCACAGTTCAGATCTTGTTTAGTTACTGTTCTTTAGATTTGCTAAGTATGCTCGCAGAAAAAGAATCTTAGTTGTATGTGGTGACATGTATATACTCTGATAATAATTTTTTTTTTTAATAGTTTTTTTAATTAGTTTTTCAAAACATTTTACAAATTAAAAACCCCAAATCCCAAAGAGGAACATTAATACAGTACAAAATTAAGCATACAATAACAATATGCTACAAAGAGAATTAACAAAAAAGCACCTAAATTAAAGACAAGTAAGCTTAGTATCTTCCCCAAGCCACACAACACAAGAAAAAACAACAACTCCAGACCAACCACAACACAATATAGAGAGTATAAGTCAGAACAGTCAAACTCCCAGACTGTGAATATACTTAGCAACAGAGGATAATAATGCCTACTATCAGAAAAAAAATGGAGCTGAAAGCAAGGGACTGAAAAAAAAAAGAAAAAAAAAACAAAACCCCTAGTCAAGAGGAAGGTTATGAAAGTACTCGATAAAAGGTCCCCAGACCTTATGGAACTTTAGATCCGAATTCAGAACTGAATAATGAATTTTTTCGAGGTCCAAGCAGGCCATAATGTCGTTAAGCCATTGCACATGAGTGGGCGGGGCAACATCTCTCCATCTAAGGAGGATCAAGCGTCTAGCCAGGAGAGAGGCAAAGGATAATATTCGGCATTTGGTCGGACCCAGACATAAATCTGTCTCGCCCCAAAAGCCGAACAGAGCAATTAAGGGGTTTGGTTCTAGGCGCTGATTCAGAATACACGATAACGTAGTGAAGACATCTTTCCAGAATTTCTCCAAACTAGGACAGAACCAGTACATATGGATGAGAGAGGCCACGCCCCTCTTGCATTTATCACAGAGCGGACTAATGCTAGGGTAGAATCGAGATAGTTTAGATTTAGACATATGGGCTCTATGAACAATCTTAAACTGTAAAAGGCAATGGCGAGCACAAAGAGAGGTTGAGTTAACCGATTTGAGAACTGAGTCCCAGCTCTCCTCGGATAAAGAGATATTTAAATCCTGCTCCCAGGCCATTTTAATTTTATCCACAGGGGCCCATCATAAGGCTGCTAGTTTATCTCGGATAATTGATATTAAACCTTTACCTAGTGGATTGATGGAAAGAAATAGGTCCATAGCATTTTTCGCAGGCATTTCAGGAAAGTTAGGAATTAAAGGAGCAATAAAGTGTCGGATTTGGAGATATCTGAAAAAATGAGCGTTAGGCAGATTGAACTTAACAGAGAGCTGCTGAAAAGAGGAGAAGCGATTATCAATGAAAAGATCTTCAAAATGTCTAATGCCCTTCCTATACCAAACATGGAATGCTGAATCGTATGTAGTAGGTAAAAAGAGGTGATTATGTGCGACAGGGCTGGAAACGGAAAACCCCTGGAAGCCATAGCATTTCCTGAACTGAGCCCATATACGCAAAGTGTGTCTAACGAGAGGATTAGCTATTGATCTGGGCAGACTACTACGGAGTGTAGAGCCAAGAAGTGCAGTGATAGATCATTCTTTAGTGGAGCTCAACTCCACTGCCACCCAGTTAGGGCACTCGGGTTGGCCGTGGAAGAAAGACCAAAAGGTAGCACAACGTATATTAGCTGCCCAATAATATAAGCGAAAGTTAGGTAAAGCCATGCCACCCTCTTTTTTAGATTTTTGGAGATGGATTTTATTAATTCTAGAACGCTTATTCTGCCACAAATATTACAAAATAATAGAGTCTAAGGAATCAAAAAAAGATTTAGGAATAAAAATTGGGATAGATTGAAATAAGTATAAAAATTTGGGGAGAACATACATTTTAACAACATTAATACGACCTACCAAAGACATAGATAGAGGTGACCATTGTACCAGATTCTGTTTTATAGCATATGAAAGATTGGCAAAGTTTTCACGTAAGAGATCTTTAAACTTCCTTGTGACTGTAATTCCAAGATAAGTAAATTGATTATGGACTACTTTAAAAGGGAGATCACGAAATGTTAGTTCTTGTGCTTCTTTATTAACTGGGAAAAGTTCACTCTTATGTAAATTAAGTTTATAGCCAGAGATCTGGCTAAACTGGTCAACAAGTGAAAACATTAGAGGTAAGGACGTAGATGGATTTGAGAGAAAGAGTAATAAGTCATCAGCATAGAGAGAAACTTTATGCTCAACACCCCCTCTCCAAATCCCGGTCAATTCAGGACAGTTTCGAAATGCTATCGCCAAATGTTCTATAGCCAAATCAAAGAGAAAGGGACTTAAGGGGCATCCCTGACGGGTGCCACGTTTGAGATTAAATACTTGGGATTTCTGAAAATTAGTTAAAACAGAAGCAGTAGGACACAGGTACAGCAATTGGATCCAGGAGATGAAACTTTGGCCGAGGTCAAATTTTTCTAAGACTGCAAAAAGGTAGTTCCATTCTATACGGTCAAATGCTTTCTCCACATTGAGGGAAATAACACATTCAGGAATCCCAGTTGGAGGTGAGTATAAGATATTGAATAAACGCCAGATGTTAAAAAAAGGGAGACGGTTTTTAATAAAGCCTGTTTGGTCATCAGAGATAATGGAGGGAATAACGGTTTCTAGTCTATGAGCCAAAACTTTAGCTAAGATCTTTACATCAACATTGAGCAGAGAGATCGGCCTATACGAGGAACACTCTGTTGGGTCTTTGCCCTTTTTTAAAAGAAGAATAATAGATGCCTCATTGAAAGAGGGTGGCAATTTGCCGTAATTAAACGAGTCAGATAATACTGAAAGTAACTGAGGAGAAAGAAGTGAAGAGAATGATTTATAAAATTCTACAGGGAACCCATCAGGTCCAGGAGATTTCCTTGCGGGCAGTGCAGAAATTGCAAAAGATATTTCTTCTGATGATATAGGTGCATTGAGTTTGGCTTTGAAATCAGATGAAAGTGAGGGGATATTCAGATTCTGTAAAAATTGATCAGCAGAGATATTGTCATTCAGAGATTCAGAGGAATAAAGCCGAGAATAGAAATGTTTAAATGCGTCATTAATTTCTGAATGATCCGATGTAAAGTCTCCGTTCTCCTTCCGGATCTTTGTAATATGTTGTTTGGCTTTGGAACGCCTCAGCTGATTGGCTAGGAGTTTACCAGACTTATCCCCATGAATGTAAAAGTGGACTCTTGCTTTCAAGAAGTTGGCGTTCGATAGGTTGAGTGGACAGAAGATTAAATTTAGTTTGGAGTTCAACGCCCTTCTTGTATAATTCAGGGTTCTTAGTTAGAGCATATAGTTGATCCAATTCTTTAATCTGGTTAATGAGGTCTAATCGATCTGCACAGGATTTTCTGTTGAGATTTGCTGTGTAAGAGATTATTTGACCCCTCAGATATGCTTTCATGGCATCCCAGACAATCTGGGATGGCACTTCAGGTGATGTATTAGTGTTAAAATAAAAGGTTATCTGATCCTTAATGAATTTTTAAAAATCATCATCCGATAATAAAGTTGAATCAAACCGCCAGTGTTTATTCCTCTGAGGGAGACCAGGAAAGTTCAGAGAGAGAGTAATTGGGGCATGGTCAGAAATCAGTATACTCTGATAGTCACAAGAGTGGGCAAATGGAATAAGTTGGTTATCGAGTAAGAAATAGTCAATTCTAGTGAAGGTATGGTGAACATGTGAGAAAAAAGAATAATCTCTCTCAGTAGGATGAAGGAAACGCCATATATCAGAGATACCAAAATTAGAGAGAAACGATTGGATAGCTAAGGCAGATTTAGTAGGTGATCTGGTAACAGAGGACGATCGATCCAGATTAGGATCCAACCAACAGTTGAAGTCACCACCCAGTATAAGAGAGTATGAGTTTAAGTCTGGTAGTGAGGAAAAAAAACGTTCAAAAAAGTTAACATCATCAAAGTTGGGGGCATACAGGTTTGTTAGTGCAACTTTAGTGTTATATAGTTTACCAGAAACAATAATAAAACGGCCATTTGTATCAGAAGTTTTATTATGGAGTTCAAAAGGAATATTTGAGCTAATAAGAATGGAGACTCCCCTAGCTTTAGCAGCAAAGGATGAATGAAAATGCTGACCCGCCCACTTTGACAGAAGCCGGGAGTTATCAACACAACGAATATGAGTTTCTTGAAGGAAAGCAATGTCAGCTTTGAGTTGTTTGATATGTGAGAATACCTTCCTCCTTTTAACAGGGTGATTCAATCCCTGTACATTCCAGCTCACGAATTTAAGTGCACTAGCCATTATCAATTACTAATGCATAAAAGGCAGCAGGCATATAAAAAGTCAAGCAGTACACTAGCTGTCTGGGAGCAGAGATGTAAACATAGATTCGTAAAATCAAAACATATACGTGTCCTGAGCAATAAAAAGAAACAATAAATACAGTGAGTGATGTTGGAACTGGAAAACCCAGCGCACCCACACAACCCAAAACTAGACGGATACCAAAACAAGTAGCTAGCTCTACCAAAAAAATTAACCCAAATACAACTTCCAGATCTGTGTCATTAACAGCAGTTCCGTATAAATACTATAGCAAATAGTAACTAGTTTACGCACTAGAAAACATAACTACAGATTAGAACACCTTCTGCAGAAATATAAAACTTAATACAGAGAAAATCGGGAGAAAACCAAAACTAACCTACCCGCAAAAAATTATAGAAGAATAAAGTAAGAGAAAGGGGAAAAAAAAGAAAAAAAAAGGGAAAATTATAAATTCAAGACGAGTATTTATCAACCATTTACAGAGAGGAGAGAAAAAAATTCAGAGATTAGAAAAAAGGGCGAAGAAAATAAATAAATAAATAAATAAATAAATATTTAAAAAAGGAAAAGCAAATCAGCAATTAAACTATGAACCAACAAACAGGGAGGCTTTCACTAAAGACTTCAAACCTCCAAAACAAGCTAGAGTCAGTTGTAGAACTCTGTAGATAAAGTTATACAAGAATAAAATAGATTACACACACACCAAATCCAGGGAGAGAATGTCAACAGCCCTTAGAGTTTCAATGAATAATGTCTGAATGATTCACGTAAAGTCTGAGTCCAGAAAAAGTAATTTTACCATGAGAAGTACTTATCCACCGTTTTAGGAGGTCCGATCGGGTTCCGAAGATGACTGGATAGCCGGAAGACTTGCCACAAATGCTTCAGCTTCCTTTGCTGATTTAAACCACTTGTATTTTCCAGTATTAAGCTTGATTCGTAGATCAGCAGGAGTACGAAGAGAGGGTTTAAAACCACGATCAAAAAGCACTTTCATTGCGCCTTTAAACTCAGCGCGCATCTTTAAGGTCTGGGGTGCAAAATCTTCCACAAAGTGAATGGTTGTATCCTGGAAAGAAAAAGAACCTCTGCGACGTGCCTCCACAATCAGACTGTGTTTTACCTGGTATTGATGGAAGCACAAAATTACTGGTCGTGGGCGGGAGCCCAGAATTCCGGGGGGAACGTAAACTCTGTGTGCCCGTTCGAGCTCGGGTGGGTTCAGAAGCAAATCTTTCCCGAATATCTCACAGAGAAACTTGGCAAAAAACTTCACTGTTGGTCCCTGTTCGGTGGCCTCTGGTAATCCAAGAATTCTAAGATTGCAGCGTCTGCTGCGATTTTCGAGATCCACCATTTTGGAAAGGAATTTGTTACATTTTCCCTCTAAGCTGGAACAGAGAGTCTCCAAGTATCGAACACGACTTTCTAAATCTTCAGAAGTCGAATCGATGCGAGATAAGTGTTCAGCATGTTTGTCCACTTTATCGTTGATCCGATCCAGTTTGTCTTCCAACTGTTTGAAAGCGGTTTTGAATTCCTTTAAAGTTTCGTCTAGGATCTGTCCGAGCGCAGCCCGGGTCTCGTCTGAGAGAGCCGTAGCTTCCTTTCTCCCAGATTGAGAACTCTTGCTAGACATTGTAAGTTAGATGTGTTCACAGGCAAGTAAGAGATACCGAAAAAGTTCCTAATTAAGGTTTAAAAAATGGAGACATTTAGTGCAAAGGTAGCGACCGTAACGGAACAAAAGTTCGGAGCAGCTAAGCAACCGCCATCTTACCGGAAGTCCCGATAATAAATTTTATTGGAACTTTGAACACCTGTCATGCATTTAGTTATTCTCCAAGCCAGACTACATTTTTCCCCTGAAGTATTGCTGCGTCCTCCTCACATTCCACATGGCAATCCAGATCAGCTAACTTGGATATAGTACATTTCATTCCCTCACCCATGATTAATCTAGACTGTTTCAGCTGGGGCTCAGCGCAGTGGTCCCTTGCATGATTAAACATCATACATGGGATTTTCATGCAAAGGATTCAATTTCACTGGACAGAGACTGACATGAAATTACTTTAATGAGGTACTTTTCAATTAAAAGCAGAAAATAGAGCAACAGAACATGAGAATACATTGCTAACCCACTCAGCACACAGGATCGGTTCTGATGACAAATAGAGTTAGCAATAAAATGAGTCTTCACAGCATTACATGTAGAGAAATGTATTACCAACAGTGCTGCTCTACTGGAAACATGGTATGAAGCCACCATTCCCTACTGCTCAAAGAATCTGGGTGCCAGGAAGAGGATGAATCCCTGCTGCATACTACTTTAATATGACATTACAATTTTACTCTTCACCCCTTGCTGATGAAAGCTGCTGTCTCCCCTCCCCATGGTATCACAGGAAGTGTGTTAAAATGAATTGAAAACCGTGTCATAGAAAATAAAGCTGGAATAAATACCGTAGATTCCGGATTTTAAGCCGCTACTTTTTTCCCACATTTTGAACAGCTTTGAACTTTGCGGCCAATAATCCGAAGCGGCTAATGCAAGGTTTTTTTCATGCCGCCTCGTAAACATTTTGCCTCGTAACAGTAGACCAATAAAATTGATGAGTAGTTCACAGAGGTCCAATGAAATTGTACGATAAATCAAGCGCACTTTCACAATTAAATTATTGTAAATCAGTCATTTGTACTCACCCTCATCAACATGGAAAACACTCGAAGCATTGTGCTGCCTAGTTAGTTTAAACTATATTTGTTTTCTGTACTACATCGCGGGATGCTATGACGTCACACCCGGTTTCGCGGCGTCTTGTGGGAAAATGCCGTTTGCGATGAAACGGAAAGGAGGGGGGAGCGGATTACGCGAGCGGCTTTGGATCCGAGCGAACTCTGCTTTTAAATGCCGTTTGCGATGAAACGGAAAGGAGGGGGGGAGCGGATTACGCGAGCGGCTTTGGATCTGAGCGAACTCTGCTTTTAAGTTAAAGGTATCAATAACTTTTCCTGGTAGGCTGCAGTATATATATTTTTTACCAGTCGTTAGGAGATATTGGAATGTTGTTCAGTAAAGAAGTATACGCAACGTATATTTAAAAGTAGCCGCGTACGGGCACGGTTCGAAAAAAAGCATTTGCAATATGTATTTGTTTTTGTTACCATATGGATTTAATTAAAAGTTAAAAAAATCCTCACGTGTAATATCTTTCTGTGTAAATATCTCATATTACAACGTGGGACACCTGCGGCCGAAAATCCGGTGCGGCCTAAAATCCGGTGCGGCCTTTACATTTAAAAAAATGATTTTATTTCTAAAATTAGTGCCAGCGGCTTAAAATCAGGTGCGCTCTGTAGTCCGGAATCTACGGTAGGTCCTTTTCAAAATGGAAGCAGCAACAGGAATTAGCTCATGACCCACAACTTCACTATCTACATTAATGACCAGGGAGAATAGAAAAACATATCGGATTTCCAAATTTGCCAACAATATAAAAATAGGTGGAAAACTTTAGTTTAATATCACATGTAGCAAGATAAAGTGGAACACTTTTGTTCTATGCCCTACAGACAGATCATTTCATATACAAGTACATTAAGGTAGTTAATAATGCTGACTATTGAGAAAAGGTGCCAGGGTCAGAGATGTTTCATACTGGGTCCATGGCATTCTAAAGGGGAAGCATTAGCAGCCAGAAGTGAAGGCACATATTGGTACCAATGACATAGATAGGAAATAAGAGGTGGTCCTGAAGAACGAAAAGAAAGGAGTGATATAGAAAGCTGAAAAGCCAGACCTCCAGGATAGTAATCTCTGGATTAATGTCTGTGCCATGTGGCAGTGAGTTAAGAATAGGATGATTGTGTGACAGATGAATGTGTGGCTAACGAATTAGTGCAGGGGCAAGGTGTCAGATTTCTGGATCATTGGGATCTCTTATGGGGATGGTATGACCTGTACAAAAAAGAACAGGTTACACAAAAACCTGGTGGAGGGGGTAAAAACTAATGTCCTTCCAGGCAGGTTTGCTCGAGTTGTGGGGTGGGGGTGTTTACCTAATTTGGCAAAGTGATGAGAACCAGTGTAATAGGGCTGAGGATGAGACAGTTGATATACAACTAGATGCAGTGTCCAGTGAGGCTGTGAGAAGGTCAAGCAGACGATAGGGCAAAACCGCAGTCGGAGAGATGAGTTAAGGTAAAATGGGGGGGGGGGGTAAAAATCAAAAAGGGTGATAAATAAGGTGTTATATTTGAATACATGCAGTATACAGAATAAAGTACATGATCTTTTAGTGCATAAGAGACTGGCAGGTGTGATGTTGTGGGCAGAGAGTAGTGGTTGAAAGATTATAGTTGGGAGACTGATATTCAAGTATACACATTGTATCAAAAGGGCAGACAGGTAGATAGTCGGGGTGGAGTGGTTCTATGGGTAAAAATTAAAATCAAATCTTGAGGTGTCATAGGATTGGAAAACTTAGAATCCTGTGGATAGAGTTAAGAAATTGCAAAGGTAAAAAGACCCTGATAGGAGTTATATACAGGCCTCCAAACAATAGCCAGAATATGGGCTACAAATTACAATGGGAGATAGGAAATGCATGTAAAAAAAGGCAATATTGTGATAATCATGGGGTATTTCAATATGCCAGTAGATTAGTTGGAACTGGATGCCAAGACAGGGAATGCCTACTGTTACGAATGTGCCACAGCTCTGAGGGGCCGAAGGGTGCGGGGTAGCCCCCTCCTTTGTGAGAATCGCAAGATCACTATTAAGTCAGTTCAGGGGACACAGGAAATGAGAGAAAGACATGCAGAATCCACAAAAGGGTTGGAATGTGTCCTGGCCTCCGAAAGGTGGACCCATTGATACCGGCTATTGTCTCTTGGAGACGGACTTGTGTATTGCATCCTGCACGATGCATCGAAGCCCCCCCCCAGGCAATGAACCGAGAGGGAGGTTGGTGGAGGGATTGCATCATCCCAACCTGATCGACATCTGCGACCCTGTGAGTCAGGATAAAAAGAGGGTCTGGGGGAACAGCCCCTCAGACGCACCAGAAGAAACGCTAGCGATCCCATAATCCCATAAAAATCCCATAATAATCTTCTCCCCCCATTTTACTCTGACTTCCCTTCTTTTCCAGTCCCGATGAAGGGTCTCGGCCCGAAACATCGAATGTTTACTCTTTTCCACAATGCTGCCTGGCCTGCTGAGTTCCTTCAGCATTTTGTGTGTGTTACTTTGGATATCCAGCATCTGCAGATTTTCTTGTGATCGTTTCCTAATGTCCTCTTTGCATGCATTCTTTTTCTTCCTTATTCACTCTCTCCCTATTATGTTTAACTCTCCCCATATGTTTAACTCCTCTGCTTCCTTTTTCTTCTCTATTCCCAAATGGCATACCCATAATTTTGATATTGTGATGTCTGGTTCTAAACACCCCAGCCAAGGGAAACATCAGCTGTTTTGAATACATCAAGTCACTCAAGAATTTTGTAAGTTTCTGACATCACCGTTGTTACTTCTAAACTTGGAAAAATATAAGCCTAGTTTGCTAAATCTCTCCTCGTATGGCAAACCTCAGGAATCAATGTACTGAATTACTGCTTCATTTACTTTATTATATATTGTCTCCTTTCTTATATTGGCAGATCAGACCTGAAACCAACAGTCTTAGTGGTTATAACAAGGTTCTGCATATCTGAGACATTTCTACTCTTCTACCCATATCCTCTTTCAATAAAGTTCAAGATATCATTAGCTTTTATACTGGTATCATAACCGGTCATGGTCATTTTGCAATTCATGTACAAGAACACCCACATTACTAAGAATGTCAACTCTTTTCCCTCTCATCATTTAAAAAGCATTCCTCCTTTATTTTTCTACCAAAATGCACAACTTCATTTTCCCACATTATATTCCACCTCACTTTCACTCAATGTCAATAAGACCAAGGAACTGACAGTTGACTTCAGGAGTGGAAAACCAGAGGTCCATGAGCCAGTAATCATTGGAGGATCAGAGGTGGAAAGGGTCAGTAACTTTAAATTCCTGAGTTCACCATCTCAGGAGGACCTGTCCTAGACCCATCACATAAATATAATTGCAAAGAAAGCAATACAGCACACCTCTACTTCCTCAGGAGCTTGCAGAGACTTGGCACATCATCACAATGCTTGGCAAACTTCTATACATGTGTGGTGAAAAATGTGCTTACTGGCTGCATTATGGTCTGGTACAGGAACACCAAAGCCTTTGAGCGGAAAATCCGACAAATGGTAGTGGATTCAGCCCAGTACATCACGGGTAAAACCCTCCCAACCATTGAGCACATCTACATGAAACTTTGCTGTAGAAAAGCAGCAGCTATCAAGATCCTTACCATCCAGGGCATGCTCTTTTCTCACTGCTGCCATCAGGAGAAGGTACAAGTGCTTCAGGACTTGCACCATCAGGTTTAAGAACAGTTACTAGCCCTCAACCATCAGGCTCTTGAACAAAAGGGGATAACTACACTCATTTAAGGACTCTTTAGTCTTATTATTTCATATTCTATTGCTATTTATTAACTGTATTTGCATAGTTTACAGTTCACAGTTCAGATCTTGTTTAGTTACTGTTCTTTAGATTTGCTAAGTATGCTCGCAGAAAAAGAATCTTAGTTGTATGTGGTGACATGTATATACTCTGATAATAATTTTTTTTTTTAATAGTTTTTTTAATTAGTTTTTCAAAACATTTTACAAATTAAAAACCCCAAATCCCAAAGAGGAACATTAATACAGTACAAAATTAAGCATACAATAACAATATGCTACAAAGAGAATTAACAAAAAAGCACCTAAATTAAAGACAAGTAAGCTTAGTATCTTCCCCAAGCCACACAACACAAGAAAAAACAACAACTCCAGACCAACCACAACACAATATAGAGAGTATAAGTCAGAACAGTCAAACTCCCAGACTGTGAATATACTTAGCAACAGAGGATAATAATGCCTACTATCAGAAAAAAAATGGAGCTGAAAGCAAGGGACTGAAAAAAAAAAGAAAAAAAAAACAAAACCCCTAGTCAAGAGGAAGGTTATGAAAGTACTCGATAAAAGGTCCCCAGACCTTATGGAACTTTAGATCCGAATTCAGAACTGAATAATGAATTTTTTCGAGGTCCAAGCAGGCCATAATGTCGTTAAGCCATTGCACATGAGTGGGCGGGGCAACATCTCTCCATCTAAGGAGGATCAAGCGTCTAGCCAGGAGAGAGGCAAAGGATAATATTCGGCATTTGGTCGGACCCAGACATAAATCTGTCTCGCCCCAAAAGCCGAACAGAGCAATTAAGGGGTTTGGTTCTAGGCGCTGATTCAGAATACACGATAACGTAGTGAAGACATCTTTCCAGAATTTCTCCAAACTAGGACAGAACCAGTACATATGGATGAGAGAGGCCACGCCCCTCTTGCATTTATCACAGAGCGGACTAATGCTAGGGTAGAATCGAGATAGTTTAGATTTAGACATATGGGCTCTATGAACAATCTTAAACTGTAAAAGGCAATGGCGAGCACAAAGAGAGGTTGAGTTAACCGATTTGAGAACTGAGTCCCAGCTCTCCTCGGATAAAGAGATATTTAAATCCTGCTCCCAGGCCATTTTAATTTTATCCACAGGGGCCCATCATAAGGCTGCTAGTTTATCTCGGATAATTGATATTAAACCTTTACCTAGTGGATTGATGGAAAGAAATAGGTCCATAGCATTTTTCGCAGGCATTTCAGGAAAGTTAGGAATTAAAGGAGCAATAAAGTGTCGGATTTGGAGATATCTGAAAAAATGAGCGTTAGGCAGATTGAACTTAACAGAGAGCTGCTGAAAAGAGGAGAAGCGATTATCAATGAAAAGATCTTCAAAATGTCTAATGCCCTTCCTATACCAAACATGGAATGCTGAATCGTATGTAGTAGGTAAAAAGAGGTGATTATGTGCGACAGGGCTGGAAACGGAAAACCCCTGGAAGCCATAGCATTTCCTGAACTGAGCCCATATACGCAAAGTGTGTCTAACGAGAGGATTAGCTATTGATCTGGGCAGACTACTACGGAGTGTAGAGCCAAGAAGTGCAGTGATAGATCATTCTTTAGTGGAGCTCAACTCCACTGCCACCCAGTTAGGGCACTCGGGTTGGCCGTGGAAGAAAGACCAAAAGGTAGCACAACGTATATTAGCTGCCCAATAATATAAGCGAAAGTTAGGTAAAGCCATGCCACCCTCTTTTTTAGATTTTTGGAGATGGATTTTATTAATTCTAGAACGCTTATTCTGCCACAAATATTACAAAATAATAGAGTCTAAGGAATCAAAAAAAGATTTAGGAATAAAAATTGGGATAGATTGAAATAAGTATAAAAATTTGGGGAGAACATACATTTTAACAACATTAATACGACCTACCAAAGACATAGATAGAGGTGACCATTGTACCAGATTCTGTTTTATAGCATATGAAAGATTGGCAAAGTTTTCACGTAAGAGATCTTTAAACTTCCTTGTGACTGTAATTCCAAGATAAGTAAATTGATTATGGACTACTTTAAAAGGGAGATCACGAAATGTTAGTTCTTGTGCTTCTTTATTAACTGGGAAAAGTTCACTCTTATGTAAATTAAGTTTATAGCCAGAGATCTGGCTAAACTGGTCAACAAGTGAAAACATTAGAGGTAAGGACGTAGATGGATTTGAGAGAAAGAGTAATAAGTCATCAGCATAGAGAGAAACTTTATGCTCAACACCCCCTCTCCAAATCCCGGTCAATTCAGGACAGTTTCGAAATGCTATCGCCAAATGTTCTATAGCCAAATCAAAGAGAAAGGGACTTAAGGGGCATCCCTGACGGGTGCCACGTTTGAGATTAAATACTTGGGATTTCTGAAAATTAGTTAAAACAGAAGCAGTAGGACACAGGTACAGCAATTGGATCCAGGAGATGAAACTTTGGCCGAGGTCAAATTTTTCTAAGACTGCAAAAAGGTAGTTCCATTCTATACGGTCAAATGCTTTCTCCACATTGAGGGAAATAACACATTCAGGAATCCCAGTTGGAGGTGAGTATAAGATATTGAATAAACGCCAGATGTTAAAAAAAGGGAGACGGTTTTTAATAAAGCCTGTTTGGTCATCAGAGATAATGGAGGGAATAACGGTTTCTAGTCTATGAGCCAAAACTTTAGCTAAGATCTTTACATCAACATTGAGCAGAGAGATCGGCCTATACGAGGAACACTCTGTTGGGTCTTTGCCCTTTTTTAAAAGAAGAATAATAGATGCCTCATTGAAAGAGGGTGGCAATTTGCCGTAATTAAACGAGTCAGATAATACTGAAAGTAACTGAGGAGAAAGAAGTGAAGAGAATGATTTATAAAATTCTACAGGGAACCCATCAGGTCCAGGAGATTTCCTTGCGGGCAGTGCAGAAATTGCAAAAGATATTTCTTCTGATGATATAGGTGCATTGAGTTTGGCTTTGAAATCAGATGAAAGTGAGGGGATATTCAGATTCTGTAAAAATTGATCAGCAGAGATATTGTCATTCAGAGATTCAGAGGAATAAAGCCGAGAATAGAAATGTTTAAATGCGTCATTAATTTCTGAATGATCCGATGTAAAGTCTCCGTTCTCCTTCCGGATCTTTGTAATATGTTGTTTGGCTTTGGAACGCCTCAGCTGATTGGCTAGGAGTTTACCAGACTTATCCCCATGAATGTAAAAGTGGACTCTTGCTTTCAAGAAGTTGGCGTTCGATAGGTTGAGTGGACAGAAGATTAAATTTAGTTTGGAGTTCAACGCCCTTCTTGTATAATTCAGGGTTCTTAGTTAGAGCATATAGTTGATCCAATTCTTTAATCTGGTTAATGAGGTCTAATCGATCTGCACAGGATTTTCTGTTGAGATTTGCTGTGTAAGAGATTATTTGACCCCTCAGATATGCTTTCATGGCATCCCAGACAATCTGGGATGGCACTTCAGGTGATGTATTAGTGTTAAAATAAAAGGTTATCTGATCCTTAATGAATTTTTAAAAATCATCATCCGATAATAAAGTTGAATCAAACCGCCAGTGTTTATTCCTCTGAGGGAGACCAGGAAAGTTCAGAGAGAGAGTAATTGGGGCATGGTCAGAAATCAGTATACTCTGATAGTCACAAGAGTGGGCAAATGGAATAAGTTGGTTATCGAGTAAGAAATAGTCAATTCTAGTGAAGGTATGGTGAACATGTGAGAAAAAAGAATAATCTCTCTCAGTAGGATGAAGGAAACGCCATATATCAGAGATACCAAAATTAGAGAGAAACGATTGGATAGCTAAGGCAGATTTAGTAGGTGATCTGGTAACAGAGGACGATCGATCCAGATTAGGATCCAACCAACAGTTGAAGTCACCACCCAGTATAAGAGAGTATGAGTTTAAGTCTGGTAGTGAGGAAAAAAAACGTTCAAAAAAGTTAACATCATCAAAGTTGGGGGCATACAGGTTTGTTAGTGCAACTTTAGTGTTATATAGTTTACCAGAAACAATAATAAAACGGCCATTTGTATCAGAAGTTTTATTATGGAGTTCAAAAGGAATATTTGAGCTAATAAGAATGGAGACTCCCCTAGCTTTAGCAGCAAAGGATGAATGAAAATGCTGACCCGCCCACTTTGACAGAAGCCGGGAGTTATCAACACAACGAATATGAGTTTCTTGAAGGAAAGCAATGTCAGCTTTGAGTTGTTTGATATGTGAGAATACCTTCCTCCTTTTAACAGGGTGATTCAATCCCTGTACATTCCAGCTCACGAATTTAAGTGCACTAGCCATTATCAATTACTAATGCATAAAAGGCAGCAGGCATATAAAAAGTCAAGCAGTACACTAGCTGTCTGGGAGCAGAGATGTAAACATAGATTCGTAAAATCAAAACATATACGTGTCCTGAGCAATAAAAAGAAACAATAAATACAGTGAGTGATGTTGGAACTGGAAAACCCAGCGCACCCACACAACCCAAAACTAGACGGATACCAAAACAAGTAGCTAGCTCTACCAAAAAAATTAACCCAAATACAACTTCCAGATCTGTGTCATTAACAGCAGTTCCGTATAAATACTATAGCAAATAGTAACTAGTTTACGCACTAGAAAACATAACTACAGATTAGAACACCTTCTGCAGAAATATAAAACTTAATACAGAGAAAATCGGGAGAAAACCAAAACTAACCTACCCGCAAAAAATTATAGAAGAATAAAGTAAGAGAAAGGGGAAAAAAAAGAAAAAAAAAGGGAAAATTATAAATTCAAGACGAGTATTTATCAACCATTTACAGAGAGGAGAGAAAAAAATTCAGAGATTAGAAAAAAGGGCGAAGAAAATAAATAAATAAATAAATAAATAAATATTTAAAAAAGGAAAAGCAAATCAGCAATTAAACTATGAACCAACAAACAGGGAGGCTTTCACTAAAGACTTCAAACCTCCAAAACAAGCTAGAGTCAGTTGTAGAACTCTGTAGATAAAGTTATACAAGAATAAAATAGATTACACACACACCAAATCCAGGGAGAGAATGTCAACAGCCCTTAGAGTTTCAATGAATAATGTCTGAATGATTCACGTAAAGTCTGAGTCCAGAAAAAGTAATTTTACCATGAGAAGTACTTATCCACCGTTTTAGGAGGTCCGATCGGGTTCCGAAGATGACTGGATAGCCGGAAGACTTGCCACAAATGCTTCAGCTTCCTTTGCTGATTTAAACCACTTGTATTTTCCAGTATTAAGCTTGATTCGTAGATCAGCAGGAGTACGAAGAGAGGGTTTAAAACCACGATCAAAAAGCACTTTCATTGCGCCTTTAAACTCAGCGCGCATCTTTAAGGTCTGGGGTGCAAAATCTTCCACAAAGTGAATGGTTGTATCCTGGAAAGAAAAAGAACCTCTGCGACGTGCCTCCACAATCAGACTGTGTTTTACCTGGTATTGATGGAAGCACAAAATTACTGGTCGTGGGCGGGAGCCCAGAATTCCGGGGGGAACGTAAACTCTGTGTGCCCGTTCGAGCTCGGGTGGGTTCAGAAGCAAATCTTTCCCGAATATCTCACAGAGAAACTTGGCAAAAAACTTCACTGTTGGTCCCTGTTCGGTGGCCTCTGGTAATCCAAGAATTCTAAGATTGCAGCGTCTGCTGCGATTTTCGAGATCCACCATTTTGGAAAGGAATTTGTTACATTTTCCCTCTAAGCTGGAACAGAGAGTCTCCAAGTATCGAACACGACTTTCTAAATCTTCAGAAGTCGAATCGATGCGAGATAAGTGTTCAGCATGTTTGTCCACTTTATCGTTGATCCGATCCAGTTTGTCTTCCAACTGTTTGAAAGCGGTTTTGAATTCCTTTAAAGTTTCGTCTAGGATCTGTCCGAGCGCAGCCCGGGTCTCGTCTGAGAGAGCCGTAGCTTCCTTTCTCCCAGATTGAGAACTCTTGCTAGACATTGTAAGTTAGATGTGTTCACAGGCAAGTAAGAGATACCGAAAAAGTTCCTAATTAAGGTTTAAAAAATGGAGACATTTAGTGCAAAGGTAGCGACCGTAACGGAACAAAAGTTCGGAGCAGCTAAGCAACCGCCATCTTACCGGAAGTCCCGATAATAAATTTTATTGGAACTTTGAACACCTGTCATGCATTTAGTTATTCTCCAAGCCAGACTACATTTTTCCCCTGAAGTATTGCTGCGTCCTCCTCACATTCCACATGGCAATCCAGATCAGCTAACTTGGATATAGTACATTTCATTCCCTCACCCATGATTAATCTAGACTGTTTCAGCTGGGGCTCAGCGCAGTGGTCCCTTGCATGATTAAACATCATACATGGGATTTTCATGCAAAGGATTCAATTTCACTGGACAGAGACTGACATGAAATTACTTTAATGAGGTACTTTTCAATTAAAAGCAGAAAATAGAGCAACAGAACATGAGAATACATTGCTAACCCACTCAGCACACAGGATCGGTTCTGATGACAAATAGAGTTAGCAATAAAATGAGTCTTCACAGCATTACATGTAGAGAAATGTATTACCAACAGTGCTGCTCTACTGGAAACATGGTATGAAGCCACCATTCCCTACTGCTCAAAGAATCTGGGTGCCAGGAAGAGGATGAATCCCTGCTGCATACTACTTTAATATGACATTACAATTTTACTCTTCACCCCTTGCTGATGAAAGCTGCTGTCTCCCCTCCCCATGGTATCACAGGAAGTGTGTTAAAATGAATTGAAAACCGTGTCATAGAAAATAAAGCTGGAATAAATACCGTAGATTCCGGATTTTAAGCCGCTACTTTTTTCCCACATTTTGAACAGCTTTGAACTTTGCGGCCAATAATCCGAAGCGGCTAATGCAAGGTTTTTTTCATGCCGCCTCGTAAACATTTTGCCTCGTAACAGTAGACCAATAAAATTGATGAGTAGTTCACAGAGGTCCAATGAAATTGTACGATAAATCAAGCGCACTTTCACAATTAAATTATTGTAAATCAGTCATTTGTACTCACCCTCATCAACATGGAAAACACTCGAAGCATTGTGCTGCCTAGTTAGTTTAAACTATATTTGTTTTCTGTACTACATCGCGGGATGCTATGACGTCACACCCGGTTTCGCGGCGTCTTGTGGGAAAATGCCGTTTGCGATGAAACGGAAAGGAGGGGGGAGCGGATTACGCGAGCGGCTTTGGATCCGAGCGAACTCTGCTTTTAAATGCCGTTTGCGATGAAACGGAAAGGAGGGGGGGAGCGGATTACGCGAGCGGCTTTGGATCTGAGCGAACTCTGCTTTTAAGTTAAAGGTATCAATAACTTTTCCTGGTAGGCTGCAGTATATATATTTTTTACCAGTCGTTAGGAGATATTGGAATGTTGTTCAGTAAAGAAGTATACGCAACGTATATTTAAAAGTAGCCGCGTACGGGCACGGTTCGAAAAAAAGCATTTGCAATATGTATTTGTTTTTGTTACCATATGGATTTAATTAAAAGTTAAAAAAATCCTCACGTGTAATATCTTTCTGTGTAAATATCTCATATTACAACGTGGGACACCTGCGGCCGAAAATCCGGTGCGGCCTAAAATCCGGTGCGGCCTTTACATTTAAAAAAATGATTTTATTTCTAAAATTAGTGCCAGCGGCTTAAAATCAGGTGCGCTCTGTAGTCCGGAATCTACGGTAGGTCCTTTTCAAAATGGAAGCAGCAACAGGAATTAGCTCATGACCCACAACTTCACTATCTACATTAATGACCAGGGAGAATAGAAAAACATATCGGATTTCCAAATTTGCCAACAATATAAAAATAGGTGGAAAACTTTAGTTTAATATCACATGTAGCAAGATAAAGTGGAACACTTTTGTTCTATGCCCTACAGACAGATCATTTCATATACAAGTACATTAAGGTAGTTAATAATGCTGACTATTGAGAAAAGGTGCCAGGGTCAGAGATGTTTCATACTGGGTCCATGGCATTCTAAAGGGGAAGCATTAGCAGCCAGAAGTGAAGGCACATATTGGTACCAATGACATAGATAGGAAATAAGAGGTGGTCCTGAAGAACGAAAAGAAAGGAGTGATATAGAAAGCTGAAAAGCCAGACCTCCAGGATAGTAATCTCTGGATTAATGTCTGTGCCATGTGGCAGTGAGTTAAGAATAGGATGATTGTGTGACAGATGAATGTGTGGCTAACGAATTAGTGCAGGGGCAAGGTGTCAGATTTCTGGATCATTGGGATCTCTTATGGGGATGGTATGACCTGTACAAAAAAGAACAGGTTACACAAAAACCTGGTGGAGGGGGTAAAAACTAATGTCCTTCCAGGCAGGTTTGCTCGAGTTGTGGGGTGGGGGTGTTTACCTAATTTGGCAAAGTGATGAGAACCAGTGTAATAGGGCTGAGGATGAGACAGTTGATATACAACTAGATGCAGTGTCCAGTGAGGCTGTGAGAAGGTCAAGCAGACGATAGGGCAAAACCGCAGTCGGAGAGATGAGTTAAGGTAAAATGGGGGGGGGGGGTAAAAATCAAAAAGGGTGATAAATAAGGTGTTATATTTGAATACATGCAGTATACAGAATAAAGTACATGATCTTTTAGTGCATAAGAGACTGGCAGGTGTGATGTTGTGGGCAGAGAGTAGTGGTTGAAAGATTATAGTTGGGAGACTGATATTCAAGTATACACATTGTATCAAAAGGGCAGACAGGTAGATAGTCGGGGTGGAGTGGTTCTATGGGTAAAAATTAAAATCAAATCTTGAGGTGTCATAGGATTGGAAAACTTAGAATCCTGTGGATAGAGTTAAGAAATTGCAAAGGTAAAAAGACCCTGATAGGAGTTATATACAGGCCTCCAAACAATAGCCAGAATATGGGCTACAAATTACAATGGGAGATAGGAAATGCATGTAAAAAAAGGCAATATTGTGATAATCATGGGGTATTTCAATATGCCAGTAGATTAGTTGGAACTGGATGCCAAGACAGGGAATGCCTACTGTTACGAATGTGCCACAGCTCTGAGGGGCCGAAGGGTGCGGGGTAGCCCCCTCCTTTGTGAGAATCGCAAGATCACTATTAAGTCAGTTCAGGGGACACAGGAAATGAGAGAAAGACATGCAGAATCCACAAAAGGGTTGGAATGTGTCCTGGCCTCCGAAAGGTGGACCCATTGATACCGGCTATTGTCTCTTGGAGACGGACTTGTGTATTGCATCCTGCACGATGCATCGAAGCCCCCCCCCAGGCAATGAACCGAGAGGGAGGTTGGTGGAGGGATTGCATCATCCCAACCTGATCGACATCTGCGACCCTGTGAGTCAGGATAAAAAGAGGGTCTGGGGGAACAGCCCCTCAGACGCACCAGAAGAAACGCTAGCGATCCCATAATAGCGAAAGCCGGTGGAAGGCCACTTGCGTCCGCTTCCATTTGCTCTGGAATCGGTGGCCTTTGCCATGGAAAAACAGTTTTTAGCTAACAACGGGGAACTCAACTCCCAACGACTCTCGAAGGATTGACATCATAAAAGGAATCGTCAAGTTTTTCTCTAAATCTCTCTCTCTCTCTCCAACAATTGCCACACAGCGGTCCCCAACGGCTGCAGCCTGTATGAACTGAACGAACTATATATTTCCATCGGACAATTCATTATCCCCTAGACAACGATACAGCTTATTTCTTATTGATTATCATACCCATGCTTTTAAATTTAGCATTGACGACGTATATTATCTGTGTGTTTGCATTGATATTATTTTTGTGTATTTCTATCAATAAATACTGTCAAAAATAGTACCATCAGACTTCAACGGACCTCTCTATCTTTGCTGGTAAGTGACCCAGTTACGGGGTACGTAACACTACGAAATGACTTTTTAGAGCAACTTGTGGTTGAACTCACTTGGTAAATGACAATTCTAGATTTGGTGTTATGTAATGAACCAGATTTTTATTAACGAGCTTAAGGTAAAGGAACCCTTGGAAGGCAGTGGTCTAATATGATAGAATTTACACTGCAGTTTGAGAAAGAAACTTTAATAGCAGATACATCAGTATCATAGTAGAGCAAAGAGAATTACAGAGGCATGAGGGAGGAAATCTTGTCCGACAAATCTGTTGGAATTCTTTAAGGAAATAACAGACAAGATAGACAAAGGAGTCAGTGAATATTATTTATTTGGATTTTATGAAGGCCTTTGACAAAGTAACTCACATGAGGCTGCTTAACAAAATAAGAATCCATGGCATGATAAGAAAATTACTAGATTGGATAAAATACAATCGGCCCTCCTTATCTGCGGGTACTGCATGTGCAGATTCAAGCAACCGTGAATCAGGAAAACCCAGAAGTTCTCTCTCCAGCACTTGTTGTATAAGCATGTACAGACTTTTTTCCTTGTCATTATTCCCTAAATACGGTATAACTATTTACATAGCACTTACATTGTATTAGGTATTATTTGTAATCTAGACATGATTTAAAGTATACGGGAGGATGTGCATAGATTACCGCGGATCGGGAATCGAAAAAAAAAGGAAGTTCTCCAAGTCGGAACAGGTACATCCGGTATTATTTAGCGTCAGTTAGTCAAACGTTTGTCTTAGTTTATAGCATATATTTTACCTTTCTATGCATATAAAACACTTAAGTATGTATTTCAATAAATAAACCACTTTGTTGCTTAGTAATAATTGTAGCTTTCATCGGGGCAGGGCCTTCACATGCTCCATTATTCTCACTTTATCTTTTAAAATTGTTCCGATCGTTGACTGACTGTAGCCTAACGCTTTTCCAATGACCGATGGTGTTTCACCTCTTTCCGATCGCTTTACTATTTCCACTTTATTTTCAATCGTGATCGTTTTCCAACAGAAACACTGCGGGCGGTGGATCCTGAGCTCCGCCAGGTCCTAAAGTCCACCATACTGAGACAGGTTAAATAAGCTTCAGAGCTCTGCTGGGTCCTAAAGTCCACCAACTTGCACATCTGCATTTTTTGGTATCCACGGGGGTCCAGGAACCAATCTCCCATGGATAAGGAGGGCCGACTGTATTCGCTGACTGACAAGAGGTAAAGAGCGGTAATAAAGGAAGCCTTTACTGGTTGAGCGCCAGTGATTACTGGAGTGCCACAGGGGTCGATGTTGGGACTGCAACTTTTCACGTTGCACATCAGTTATTTTGATGAAGGAATTGATGGCTTTGTGGCCAAGTTTGCGGGTGATATAAAGACTGGTGGGAGGGCAGGTAGTGTTGAGGAAGCAGGGTCTGTGCAGAAGGTCTTAGATTGAGTAATGGGCAAACAAGTAGTAGATGGAATATAATGTAGGGAAGTGCATGGTCATACACTTTGGCAGAAGGAATACAGGCATGAACTATTTTGTAAATGGAAAGAAAGTTCATCAAGAGATGCAAGTGGACTTGGGAGCCCTCGTGCAGGATTCTCTCAAGGTTAACTTGCAGGTTGAGTCAGTGGTAAGGGAGGCAAATATAATGTTAGCATTTATTTCTAGAGGACTAGAATACAAAAGTAAGAATGTAATGCTGAGGGTTTATTAGGCATTGCTTGGACTGCACTTGGGTGTGTTATAAGCAGTTTTGGGCCCCTTATCCAAGGAAGGATATGCTGGCATTGGAGAATCCTGAGGAGGTTCACAAAAATGATTCCAGAAATGAAAGAGTTAACATATGAGGAGTGTTTGTTGGCTCTGTGTCTGTACTTGCTGGAGCTTAGAAGAATGGGGGGAGAGGTTTCTCACTGAAATCTATCGAATATTGAAAGGGTGGATAGAGTGGATGTGGAGAAGATGTTTCCTATAGTGGCGTAGTCCAGTAACAGTACACAGCCTCAGAACTGAGGGACATCCATTTAGAAAAGAGATGAGGAAAACTTTTTTTAGCCAGAGGGTGGTGATTCTGTGGAATTCTTTCCTCAAGACAGCTGTGCAGGCCAAGTCTTTGGATATATTTAAGGCAGAAGTTGAAAGGTTCTTGATTAATCAGGATGTCAAAGGTTTCAGGCAGAAGGCAACAGAATGGGGTTGACAAATATACTAAATCAGCCATGATGGAATGGCAGAACATTTTGATGGGCCAAATGGCCCGATTCTGCTCCCAAGTCAATGAAAGGAAGGCTAATTTAATGTGATAGGCAAATGGAGTACACAACTCTTTGCAATATAAGGATATTGTGATTTTGCAAGGGGATATATTGTGGTTGTGGCTGATTATGGTTGCCTCAACTTCTTTTCTATGCCTTTTCTTGTTCTTCTATTCATTTATTTATCAGATATTTATCCACTGTTATACCTGGAGGTGATGTTATTTTATATATATTTCATATGCTCCATTATTCTCACTTTATCCTTTAAAATTGTTCCGATCATTGACTGACTGTAGCCTAATGCTTTTCCAATGACCGATGACATTTCACCTCTTTCCAAATGCTTTATTACTTCCACTTTATTTTCAATCGCGATCGCTTCCCGTCAATGGAACAGAAACACTGCAGCGGCGGGTCCTGACTTCCACTGGCTCCCGAGGTCCGCTGGGTCCTAAGGACCACCGCACTGAATTCCCTGGGTCCTAAAGTCCACTGCACTGAGACAGGTTAAATGGGACAAGTGGGGGCTGTGCTGGGTTTGGGTATTTTATCCTCCTCAATATTCCACGTGGGAATTTAAACTGGAAGTGTCAATGATTTCTTTTTACGAGGTCAAGCTGCGAACTTGACATAAACACGGCACGAATGGTACAAAAGTCACTGGATCAACATCAACCCAGAATGGGAGCCGTCTGTCACTGGATCGAACTCCGGAACCTCTATTCTCGAGCCCGGTGCTGATCTCACTGCGCCACCAGCCGACTGGAATTGGTGGGGGGGGGGGGGGGGGGTCAGGGTGAAGCTTGCTAAGAAAAATTTAAGCCAAATACAAAGTTACACACTCAACAGTGTCAACGGCAACAACTTAAAATGGCGTACGGCATCGCGATCTGACTTAAAATGGCAGACGGCGTTCTCCTTCCTCGGTTTGTAAGAACGAGTTGTCCGTAAGTCGGACGTTCGTAACTTGGGGACTACCTGTAGTGGATTCTGGATCATCAAAGGTATTTAAAATGCAGCTGGTATTGGATTAGAATCCTCACTTTTTTTTTGCCATTTTAGCTTTCATTACACTTGCTTACATGTTTGCATAATCAATTAGTTGTCTGTAAATTTTTAGTTCTATACTTCTGTAGCTCTCTTATCTGCAAGCTGAAGTGTGACTCAGACAGTACCTTTTCCACAGGTTTCCTTACCTAAACTGGTTTATGCAGGTTTGCAGTATAAAGCGAGACCATGTGGTAAAGTTCTTTGTTACTTGCCAGTTCATGCTGACCTTGTCTGGTCTGTATCTAACAGAACAGCTATAACCACAAGATTTGTCCCTTATTCTGTATTTCATAAGAAGCTTCTGTACAATATCCCCAGGTCTAACAAGTTGGAATCAAGAATAGGATAGCTGAAAAGATTAAGGATTAAATGAATTCCAGGTGAGATGGAAAGTTGTACTGTATACATTCAACAGGAGGGTAGACCTCCCTCCTTACTTCCCTAATTATCACAGAAGCACCTTATTCTTGCTTCCATATGCTATTTAAAGGAAGTGTAAGAATATAGTTAAAACCCAAGGTTCTTCTCCTCAACTCTGCTCTTTGTTAAGAGAAGTTAAACTGTACACATGCTGTGCATACACTTTTATTTTGACAAATTGGCATATCCATTCAGCTCTGTTTGACCCATCTGAATTTTGATCGATCTACTGCTTCGGCTATAGGCCCCCAATAAGCAAACAAAAATTCTGTATCTACACATGTAGCAGGAGAATCAAACCTATGGTCAAAATGAAGAAACCTATCAGAGAAAAAGATGGTACTGAACTTTCAGTTGTTACGTGAGAACAGAGTTTTAAGTTCTTACCTAAATTAAGCATTTTAACTGGATAAGACTTTCGTTCTGATTTCTTTACTAAATATATCAATGTGAAATTGAATTACTTTGACTTCTGAAGAACGTTTTGGACAAATCACCTCCAGATATAAGTGGATAAATATCTGATAAATAAATGAATAGAAGAATAAGAAAAGGCATAGAAAAGGAGTTGAGGCAACCATAATCAGCCACAACCATAATAAATGGAAAACCTACTCCTGTTCCTAGTTTCTTCTGTTCATTATTTGAGAGCAAAATCATCCTCAGCCTGGAAATTTCTGCAGTAGCAAACACCAATGAGTATGATACCACAGAGTTGGAGACAACTTCAATAATTTCCAGCAGAAGGTGACTGAGAGACCACAGTGTGATTTGTCATGGAGTAAGTGCTATCAGTTCGAGCAATGGCTTGCATTCAACAAGCCAGCTAGGGTGCAGCCGTGAACTCCACACCACAATGCTAAGCAGTGATGTCTCTTGCCTCAGCTCAGCTGACACCAGTACACACAGCCTCTTCACACTGAGCCAAGGGTGATTCATGCTTTAGAGGTGTCAGCATGGAGACTGGGTATGCTCAGCAGGTTCTCGGCACAGCAGTATATAGCAACAGGTGGACTAGGTAGCACACTATATATTTGGCACAATAAAGTCCAAGACTTTCTTTTGAAAGTGGGGTGGGAAGAAATACCTGCAAATGCTCAACCTACCAAGATTACAATATTCAGTGATCTCCAGGATAGTGCTGAGGCAGGTACACCAAATTAACAGATGGATCTGAAAGGCAGGGGGCTTTGAAGAGGGGAATTACCATGCTATATTATTAACATTGGATTTGTTCTCATCCTTCATGGAGAAACTCCATGCCTTGTTACAGACCTTGCCTAGGAGACCTGGCAATAGATGCTGACAAGATGTAAAATCAAGGGAGATGCTGGCATTCAACATCAGTGATTATCAAAATTTCAAAAGCCAAGGCAAGTAGTACATTCTTCTAAACTAGTATCTTATTTGTACAAGCAAAATAGTTAGAAGCTTCTTAAAAGTACATTTTAAAACCTACTGTATTTTGAAAAAGAAGGAACTGAAGTCTACACATCTAGGCCCAGAGTGTTTAAGTGGTAATTATGACTGGGCATGCCATTAAAAGCTTTTAATACAAGTATAAAATGTTAAAGACATTTTAGAGATAATCCATTTTTACAGCAGCCTTTGAAGCACAAAATCACTAAACTTCAATTTGAAATTAAACTATATGCAGAGTCCAAAGTTCTTTAAATTTCATAGTACAATGAACTACGTACAGTTTGACTTTTACAATCACAATTCCCAACTCAATGAACTTATCAGCAAAAACCACTTAGAAGAATGAAAATTTTAAAAAGCCTGCAGATTCTATACACAAGACATGGGAGCAGAATTAGGCCATTTGGCCCATTGAGTTTGCTGTCATTCAATCATGGCTGATTCCTTTTTTTCCTCCTCAGCCCCACTCCTTCTTTCTCCCCACAATCTTTGATGCAAGACCAATCTTTTCAATCTCTGCCTTAAATATACCCAACGACCTAGCCTCCAGAGCTGCCTGTGTTAACAAATGCCACAAATTCACCACCCTCTGCCTCAAGAAATTTCTCTGCAACTGTTTTAAATGGACACCCCTCTACCCTGAGGCTATGCCCCCTTGTTCTATACTCCCTCCACCGTGGGAAACATCATTTCCACATCTATGGTCAAGACCTTTCAACGGGGATTCGCAGCCCATTCCTTAGCCAGAGCCTTCAGCAATTTGGGCATCGAGGGAAAGAGGAAGAGCAGAGCCATCCACAGTACCACCAATGCAGCAGAGAGGGCCTTCAAATGGCTGTGGCTAAAAAGAGGGGAGCCATGCAGTCATAAGTAGCTGGCCATTTGGACACAAGCTGGGATCTGATCAGCCCTGGCTGGGTCACCTGGAGGAGGGTGTATGATATTGAAAGACCCGAGACACCTGATGATTCCAGGAGCATCACTGAAGATGTGTCCAGAGGCATCAGCAGATGTATGTACACAGCCCTCAACCTTCTAAATTCCAGTGAGTACAGATCCTTTCATTCCCAGAATCATCCTCGTGAACCTCCTCCGAACCCTCTCCAATGCCAGCACATCTTTTCTTATATAAGAAACCCAAAACTGTTCACAATACTCAAGGTGAGGCCTCAGAGCCTTATAGAGCCTCAGCATCACATCCCTGCTCTTCTAGACCTCTTGAAATGAATGCTAACATTTTATTTGCCTTCCTCACCACTGACTTAACTTGAAAGTTAACCTTTAGGGTGTTCTGCATCATCATGAACTGTTTCGAGAGGCTCATCATGAGGCACATCAAGACCCTGCTGCCCCCCTCACTGAACCCCCTGCAGTTTGTGTACCGTCCCAACCGCTCAACAGATGACACCATTGCCATCACCCTCCACCTGGCCCTAACCCACCTGGACAAAAAAAAGACACGTATGTTCGAATGCTGCTCATAGACTTCAGTTCAGCATTCAATGCAATCATCCCTCAGAAACTGATTGGAAAGCTAAGCCTACTGGGCCCGAACACCTCCCTCTGCAACTGGATCCTAGACTTCCTGACTGGGAGACCTCAGTCAGTTCGGATTGGAGGCAGCATCTCCAACACCATCACACTGAGCACGGGGCCCCCCCCCAGGGCTATGTGCTCTGTCATCTGCTGTTCACTCTGCTGACCCACGACTGTGCTGCAACACACAGCTCAAACCATATCATCAAGTTCGCCGATGACACGACCGTGATGGGTCTCATCAGCAAGAACGACGACACAGTATAGAGAGGAGGGACAGCAGCTAATGGACTGGTGCAGAGCCAACAACCTGTCTCTGAATGTGAACAAAACAAAAGAGATGGTTGTTGACTGGCATGGAGCGACCACTCCCCGCTTAACATCAACGGCTCCTCGGCAGAGATCATTAAGAGCACCAAATTTCTTGGTGTTCACCTGGCAGAGAATCCCACCTGGTCCCTCAACACCAGCTCCATAGCAAAGAAAGCCCAGCAGCATCTCTACTTTCTGCGAAGGCTGAGGAAAGTCCATCTCCCACCCCCCCATCCTCATCACATTCTACAGGGGTTGTATTGAGAGCATCCTGAGCAGCTGCATCACTGCCTGGTTCGGAAGTTGCACCATCTCAGATCGCAAGACCCTGCAGCGGATAGTGAGGTCAGCTGAAAAGATCATCGGGGTCTCTCTTCCTGCCATTACAGACATTTACACTACATGCTGCATCTGCAAGGTAAACAGCATTATGAAGGACCCCACGCACCCCTCATACAATCTTTTCTCCCTCCTGTCGTCTGGGGAAAGGCACCGAAGCATTCGGGCTCTCGCGACCAGACTATGTAACAGTTTCTTCCCCCAAGCTATCAGACTCCTCAATACCCAGAGCCTGGACTGACACCTTACTGCCCTATTGTCTTGTTTATTATTTATTGTAAAGCCTGCACTGTTTTGTGCACTTTATGCAGTCCTGGGTAGTTCTGTAGTCTAGTGTTTTTTTCTGTCTTGTTTTTTTACATAGTTCAGTCTAGTTTTTGTACTGTGTCATGTAACACCATGGTCCTGAAAAACGTTGTCTCGATTTTACTATGTACTGTACCAGCAGTTATGGTCGAAATGACAATAAAAAGTGACTTCACTTGACAATGACTCCCAAGTCAATTTACATCTCAGAATTTTCGATTTTCACCCCATTTGGAAAATAGACTGCACATTTATTTCTTTTACCAAACTGGATGACCATGCATTTTCCAACACTGTATTTCATTTGCCACTTTCTTGCCCATTCTCCTAAGTCCTTCTACAGCCTTCCTGTTTCCTCAAAACTACCTCCCCCTCCACCTTCTTATATCATCTGCAAACTTAGCAACAAAGCCATCTATTCCATTATCTAAATCACTGATATACAATATAAAAAGCAGTCCCAACACCAACCCCTGTGGAAGCTCTGTCTGGTATAAAACAAAATATTGCATCAAAAGAGAGAGAAACAGAGTTAATGTTTCAGTTCAAATACCCTTTGTCAAAACCAGAAGCAAGTTTTCTCTTTTCTGACCAAGGATCTTTTGAGCTGAAATGTTAACTCTTTCCTCAGATATTGCCATACCTATTGACACCGCCCAACAATTTTTCCATTTTACTCTGGTTCGAACAATTTCAGCCGAAAGATATCAAATCAAACTTCAAAGAATTACTCTCAATAGGTGTTTGTCTAGAGCAGGGGTCGGCAACCTTTACCACTGAAAGAGCCATTTGGACCCGTTTCCCACAGAAAAGAAAACACTGGGAGCCACAAAACCCGTCTGACATTTAAAATGAAATAACACTGCATACAACGTTTTTTTTTTGCCTTTATGCTATGTATAAACAAACTATAATGTGTTGCATTTATGAAATCGATGAACTCCTGCAGAGAAAACGAAATTACATTTCTGCATGCAACAAAAACATTTTGAACTCCGAAAAAAAGAAGGTTACTTTTAAGTAAAATACTCAATGTCTATTTGAGTCCTTCTTGTATTTATGAAAAACACCGAACTTAAATTGTCCGCCAGCAGCAAACCAAAAATAACGTCAGCCAGCAGTCAACCTGAAAAATAAAAGGACTATTTCATTGAACAATGAAAAAATATGAATATACGCAAAATAATAGGCAATTAAAATATTTATCATACTTGGTTAATGGGATTTCTGCTCCTGGACCTCAGCACACAGCGTCTGCACATCAGGGCTGTATGACGTCACCTTCATCTTTACACAGGATCGCAAGCTGTCATCTGTGAGGCGTGCGCGATGTTTGTTTTTAATAAAGTTCATGTTGGAGAACACCTGCTCACATACATATGTGGATCCAAAGATCGACAGGACTCCAAGTGCATACTTTTTAATGTTTACATAAATGTCGGGGATAGCATTCCATGTTTCGAACACAAGTTTGTCCGGTTTGGGGAGGTTTTCAATATCACTCCATTTGTGATTCTGAGCAAGAACGGCCTTCTGACGGGCAACATCTTCAAGGTCTGCTGTCAAGCGTCTAAACTTTGTCACCCATATGTCTTTGTTGCCTATGTCGGCCAGTTCCATCTCAAGATCAGGTTGACTCACACCTGCCAATGCAGTCGTATTCAGTAGGGATGGATCGATGCTTAGGGGAGTGACCGGGAAGGATAATGTGTTTTTTTCCTCTCTGAACTCACAGAAGCGTTTCCCAAACGATGTTTGCATTGCGATGATTGCAGAATGTAAATACTCCAAATTTATCCTGTCGTGAGCTTGTTTGAACTCTCTCAAATTGGGGAAGTGAGACAATGTGCCTTTCTGTAAATCTCTGGCAAGCACTGTCAACTTGCGCTCGAATGCCAAAACATCCTCCAACATGTGCAGGGCTGTGCGTCCTTTCCCCTGAAGAGCTGTGTTCAGCGTGTTCAGGTGCGCTGTCATGTCTACCATGAAGTGTAGCTTTTCCAGCCACTCTGGCTGTTCCAGCTCAGGAAAGGTGAGCCCTTTGCTGCCCAGGAAAGTTTTCACTTCTTCCAGACACGCAACAAAGCGTTTCAGCACCTCCCCTCTGGACAGCCACCGGACTTTGTTGTGCAGCAGGAGATCAGAATATGCGCTTTCCAGCTCGTCCAGTAACAAACGGAATTGACGGTGATTTAAACTTTTTGCCATTATTTTATTGACAATCTGAATGACAACATCCATTACTTCTGTGCATTCCGGAGGAAATGTTTGAGCGCACAGTGCCTCTTGGTGCAAGATGCAGTGAAAAGTCAGCAGCTTTCTGTCCAGCGACTTCTGCAGTAAAGCCACAAATCCCTTCTGCGCTCCTGTCATACTTGGTGCCCCATCAGTAGCTACTGACACCAGGTGGGTGGTCTTTATTCCTTTGGCTCTTAAACAATTCAAGACAGCCTCACAGATGTCCTCCCCCCGTGTTTGGCCCTTTAGAGGTATCAACTCAATCATTTCTTCCTGTGGCCCGGCAGAGTTTACATACCGTCAGAACAGCGCTATTTGTTCAATATCACCTTTGTCTTTAGACTCGTCACAGGCAATCGAGTAGGCCACAGCTGAATTGATGTCTTTAATTTGCTGTCTTGTGATGTCTTCTGCCATTTTTATGGTTCTGTCTTTGACGGTCTTTGCAGAGAGGGGCATATCCCTGATTTTCTGCACAATTTCACTCTTGTTTTTAAAGTCCGTGAATAGATGTTCTGAAATCTTAATGAAAGATTCTTTTATATATTCACCATCTGTAAACTGCTTCGCGTGCCTGACTATTTCCTGAGCGGCAACAAAACTAGCATATGCAGTTGATTTTCCAGACTTCATCCACTTCTTGAAATGATTTTTGCTCAGATCAACCTTCCGCATCAGTTCCGAAACTGCTTTTTTTTCTCTCATCTCCATCCGGCTATTTTTGAGCAAAGGCTGCGTGTTTATTCTGGAAATGTCTTGCGACATTTGACTTTTTGTTATTTGCCAGTTTCTCATTGCATATTAAGCATACCGGTAAACCAGTCTCGTCAGCAGTGAAAGCAAATGAATCTGCCCATGTATCATTAAACGTTCTGTTTTCTTCAGTCACTTTTCTTTTTTTGGAATTCTCCATAGTTAGCCTACCTTGGATCGAAAAATTAAAGAAATTGCGCACTGGCGGGCGTCAGGCATTGGCAGTGGTGACGTATATTAATAGCGACAAAAAACACGTTTTATTTAGATTATACAAGATCACCATAATCTTCAAATTTAGAATTATATTTCAAAAACTAACAAACTAACATAAAATACATTTTAATTAAATACTCATCATTTATTTTCCAAAGCCACAGGGAGCCGCAGCACAGAGATGAAAGAGCCGCATGTGGCTCCGGAGCCGCGGGTTGCCGACCTATGGTCTAGAGTAATGAAAAGCTAGGGTTGGTTTTCTGTGAAGTCCAGAAGGGAAAAATGGCAGTCTAATGACTGAAACATTTGTAGGCTTGCTTCAAACTATATTATAATACCCCTTGACGCATGACAAATTCCAATTAATTAATATGCAAATTCCATGAAGGAATTGATCGTATGAATATATGAAAGAGAATACAAAAGAACAATGGCTTTTCAAGCTTTCCTCACATTCATGGTGCTTCAAGCATCTTGCTAAAGCTTTCATTATCTCCTTTAGCTTTCCAAGCACTTTGAAAAGCCGAGAGAGAAAACTCAGCCAACAACAAACTAATATATTTTTAAAATTCTCCAAAAGATGTGGCTAATATCAACTCAGAAAGTCACGTGAACCAAGTACTATCTGTGAAGGCATAATATATAACAGAATATCTGATGTTGTCATCAGCTTCTCTCCTGAAAACAAGGAAACTATCAACCATCACAGGTTTATCGATATCTGTGAAATGAACACTTCGCCATTTCAACTTCCACTCCTGCGGTATTTAAACTTATCACCACTGATCCGCCCCAATTTTAATTAAGAATAATCCATGAAGAAGATTATAATTTGGCAAGCGTTTGCTTTCTTATTTTCAAGACGGCTGCTCACAGTAATTATTCAGATACATAAAAAGGATTTTTCCAGTTAAATATTACTGAAACCTTAATAAGGCTTCCTACTGCTTCATTCATTCTCTTAATGCAGGTAATAAAATTAAGATGCAAATATTAGACTTTAAGCTCTCAAAGGAAACAGATTAGAAGTGAAATACTGTAAAACTTAACTTGAAATTAAATACCCTCAGAAATATTTTATCAAGCAATGCTTGTTTTACTATTACTATAAAACTATATGTATTGCATCTTTTAGTATCTGGACATTCATAAACATCCTCAAATTATAGAAAAGATCTCTCCTTTCAGACAAACTAAAATTTCAATTTTAGCTGGAGTGACCATACTTCAGAAATTTTATAATGCTCCAACAATACCATGGGGAATTCTCATTCACGTATGTTGAAAAACAGCAATGATAACAACCAGATGCCTAGGCTGTTATCAAGAAAATTTACTTCAGCCTATGGGACTCATCAGGAAAGTATAGATACTTATGATACTTATTATTTTTAAAATTATATATCTATATGCTGGATACACTCCAGCCAACCGATTGGACACTGCCTATTTAATGAACCAGGAAATTAGTCAAAAACCTCTAAATCAATGTGAGTTCAGGGACAATTATTAGTTTATATAAAATACAAGAGCTTCTGTTCATAATTAGAGTCTCTTTAAGGCACAGCATTGCATTTTGGATTGCTTCCGCCCCACATGTGTACTAAAATTCATTCAAATTAAATGGCAAAATCAGATATCCAATTCCAATGGGAACACTGTACAGGCAGTCCCCGGGTTACGTACGACTTCCGTTCCTGACTCCGTCTTTAAGTCGGATTTGTACACAAGTCGGAACAAGTACTTCTGGTATTATTTAGCGTCAGTCAAATGTTTATCTTAGTATATACTATATATTTTACCTTTCTATGCATATAAAACACTTAAGAAATGTATATATTCCAATAATTAAACCACTGCATTGCTTAGTAATAACTGTAGCTTTCATTGAGGCAGGGCCTTTCACATGCTCCATTATTCTCACTTTATCCGTTATACTTTAAAATCATTCCGATCGTTGACCGACTGTATTCTAACGCTTTTCCAATGACCGATGGCGTTTCACCTCTTTCCAAACTCTTTATTATTTCCACTTTATTCTCAATTGCGATCGCTTCCCGTCAATGGAACAGAAACACTGCAGGAGGCGGGTCCCAAGCTGCTCCAGCTCCCGAGGTCCAACGGGTCCTAAGGACCACAGCACTGAATTGCCCGGGTCCTAAACTGCACCGCACTGAGACAGGTTAAATGGGACAAGTGGGAGCTGTGCTGGGTTTGGGTATCTGACCCTCCGCAATATTCCGCGTGGGAATTTAAACTGAAGGTGGCAGTGTTTTTTTTACGAGGTCGAGTTGCGAGCTCAACATCAACCCGGCACGGATGGTACGGGAGTCACTGGATCGACATCAACCCAGCATGGGAGTGGTCTTTCACTAAATCGTTCTCCAGCCCGGCGCCAATCTCACTGCGCCACCAGCCGACCGGAACTGGCCGGGGGGGGGGGGGGGGGGGGGTCAGGGTGAATCTCACTAAGAAAATTTTAAGCCAAATACAAAGTTAAACACTTAGTGTCAACTGCAACGACTTAAAATGGCGGACAGCGTTCTCCTCCCTTGGTTCGTAACTCGGGGACTACCTGTGCTATTAGTCTTATTATGAAGTATAATTCTAACATAGTTGAGGATTATTCCAAAGTCTGCTGATCAGAGAGTTACATGATTTTAACTTGGTGATAACAAAGGGGTGGCGATGCTACTCCAAGTCAGGATAACTTTGATGAGAAATTGAAAATTGTAGTGCTTCCATACACCTTAGAACACAGAACACAGTACAACACAAGAATAGGCCCATCAGCCCAGAAAGTTGGCCCAAACTAAATTAGTAATCAGATGTCCAACTAAGCTAATACCTTCTCAGATTCAGATTCACCCATTTATCACATGTATACTAGAACATAGTGCCATGTGTATAATTATTTTGTAATGATCATGGACCTTACTTGCTCCAAGGAAAGTATGAAAGCCTCAAGTAGTTAAGCCTCTTAAGAGAAAATGGAAATTCATTTCCTTTAAGAAGTGATGTGATGGCTTTAAAGTGATGTGGGTAGTAAGGATCAAGTAAAAAAAATGTACAGTGAGAGTTTGATTACATACTTTGATACAAACTATTGTTGAAGTTTTTGGCAAGCAGAGATTTCCAGCAATTGTAACAGAGTAAACATCACCAGTTGCATTAATCTGGATAGAAATTACTCCACATTTTGTTTTGTCAAATTGCAAAAATGGCAAACACAGATTTAAAGATTTGTTGAGTATTAGAAAAAAGGCATCTGATATCTTCACTGGACGGACTGAATGGATAAAATTATTAGAGCTATTGGCCTGAGAATGAATACGATATTTCTTTCCACATTTAGCATCACACAAACAAAATGGTGAAATGTCCCTCAGATAACTTCAGAAATCCTCAACAACACTGCTTCTTCATAGCAACAAACCAAGCTACTTGAACAGAAAAGTAACTGAAGGGAATTTAGAGGGAAAATGTGACAAACAGAAGAAAAAAGTGAATTAATGTAAAATATTAACAATATTCTTGAAAAAGATGCTCACATAGAAGTAAATGAGGCAGCAGTTACAGTTTCAAATCTGTAAAAACAAAATGAAGAGGAATCTTAAAGCTTAGTAGTACTTACAGAAAACAAATGAGCAGTCCACAAATGAAGAACCATAAGTTACTGGGAAAAGGGTGAAAATAAAGGCAACTTTCATTCTGTATTACCAATATCTAAGGACTCAAGGATTACTAATGTTTTGCCTGTTTAGAACAAATAAACCTGATATTTAAAGCCAACCAGCTTCAAGTTAGCAAGATAATCTCTGAATCAAAATTGTGCACTGGAGTAACATTCTGGGCACTTAAGGTGCATTTTCAGAGGAAGAAGCAGATGAAGTATTTATTTTAAGAAGTGATTTTTGAAGTTACAAAAGCCATGTTCATAATTTTACAATTAAAATTTATCATATACCTTCTGTACTCAGGCCAGGACTGGAAGTGAATTTGGCCACATCCACAATCTTCACAGCAAACTGCTGTCCTGTTTCTCTGTTAATACATCGTCGCACAACGCTGAATGGTCCCCTGCAATTCAAAGATTTTAAAAGTTAACCAGATATTTCTGGAAAACCCAAAAGATACACAAATGTTCATAAGCACAGAAGCTTAAAAGCATGAATGAACTATACACAAATTTATGATGATTTGCTTTCTTCAATGTGGTAGTTATATACAAAAACATGTTCTAACCTTACAATTAAATGTGCTGAGGGAGTGGAGAGCAGAGCATTCAGAAGGAGTGAAACCACACTCAGGTTGGAGGAACAACACCTGATATTCCGTCTGGGTAGCCTCCAACCTGATGGCATGAACACTGATTCCTCTAACTTCTGTTACTGCCCCTCCTCCCCTTCTTACCCCATCACTTATTATTTATTATTCCCCCATTCCCCCCCTTTTTTTTCCTCTCTCTGCCCCTCTCACAATCACTCTTTGCCTGTTCTCCATTTCCTTCTGGTGCTCCCCTCCCCCTTTCTTTCTCCCTAGGCCTCCCATCCCATGATCCTTTCCCTTCTCCAGCTGAGTATCCCTTTTGCCAATCAACATTCCAGCTCGTCCCCCTCCTGTATTCTCCTATTATTTCGGATTTCTCCCTTCCCATTTCAAATCTCTTACTATCTTTTCTTTCAGTTAGTCATGACGAAGGGTCTCGGCCCGAAACGTCGACTATACTTCTTCCCATAAATGCTGCCTGGCCTGCTGTGTTCCACCAGCATTTTGTGTGTGTTGTTCTAACCTTACAAAGAGTGTCAGTAGCTACTTTGGTACTTTTGGTGATTTAAAGCAAAATATTATTTGCATTGTCCTCAAATATTAATCTACCCACAACAGATATGTGGAGGTATGACAAAAAAGACCAAACTTAATTTTAAAAGCACGAGTTCAAAACAGCAATTCTATGAATTTCACACTTATTCAGTTGTATATACAGGACTCCAACATTCCACTCATTGTATAAGCTTATACTCCTGAGCATTAACAAGGTCACTTTCCATATACTATTGAATCAGTAAGCTATTTGACGAGGACAAGTGAGAATTGTATAACCAGCATTGTATCAGATGCATGGAGAAAAAACTCAGTATATTGTCTTTAGGCAATAACATACTTTCATATCATATAAAATGATCACTTGGTCCAGAGTCGATACGAGCTCTCAGATCATCCCGAGGTTATGACAGGGTTCCATTTCTATGAACTGTTCACAATACGAACAATTCAGAAGTCTGAAAAGCAGCTGTGAATGAAGCTCCCGGGTAGAGATAATACCTGTAGTCTCATAGCAGCCAGCAAATCCATAATACCAGTTTCCCAAAAGCTCAGTCATATGTACAGCCTGCCATTCATGCTCTCTTATCACTGCTGCTATCAGAGGAAGGTACAGGAGCCTCAGGGCTCTCACTACCAGGTTCAAAAACAGTTATTTCCCCTCAACCATCAAGCTCTTGAACCAGAGGGGATAACATCACTCAACTTTACTTGCCCCATCACTGAACTGTTCCCACAACCACAACTGTTCATCTCATGTTTTCAAAATTTATTGCTTATTTATTTATTGTTTTTTTCTTTAGTATTTGCACAATTTGTTCTCTTTTGCACACTGGTTGTTTGTCCACTCTGTTGGGTGCAATCGTTCATTGAAGAAAATGGAACTCAGATGTATATGCCAACATACATGTACCTTGATAATAAATTTACGCTGAGCTTTGAACATAAGCCGGGCATTTGTAAGATGGGAGTGCTGTTTTGTAACTTCAAAACATTAAATTAATTCAAAGGAAACCAAGAGAGCCAGGAGGTGAGAGCCTAACTTTGTCTTTTACATTAAGCGAAGTATGCACATACCATGTGCTGGCGTAATGAAATATGCAATTCACACATTTTTACACACAACCTGTAATGAATTATTTAAATGAATACAAATGCTTAATCAATGGCATATTTACAAGATTACTCAAATATTAAATACACAAAACTCCTCCTTGCTTCACTATAAATGCCAACTCAATATAGAATACACAGCATACTATATAATACAACTATTATACATACATCCATAGCATAGTAAATTTTAAATTTTCCCATTCAGGCCTAAAGATTTAATCATTGTGAAGGCTTTCTTACACTTGTGGGATAACATCTTTCCTGACAACGGGATAATTTTGCTTGGCAGGCAAGACTTGTGGCTGTGAAAACAATTTCAAGTTCTGAGGCCTCCTCCATGGTTGCTGCTGGAGCCATCTCAGAGACTGCAGGAAGTGGCCATGAGAGCTTTGAACACTTTTCTTCCTTCTTCTAATATGTGCATTTTGATCTTGAGAAGGCCCATTTAGTTCACTGGAGTATTCTCTTATTAATATTTTCATCTCTCCTCTTGGTTTCCTCATCCACAACATCATCTGACAAATCCCGTTTTTGTATTGTAAATCTCAAGGCTAGCCAGTCCTGTATCACTCTCGTCATTATTAAATTTTTCATCAACAGCATTAAGATTAGTGCTCTTTTTAAAATTGTAACTTGGCTTTTTAATCTTCATCTCTTCCCTGTGCAGTACATTTAATTTTGTCTGTCTGACATGCTCATTGTATGTGTCTCACTTTGTTGCATTTTCTGCAAGTTTTACCTTTAAATCTGCATTGGTCTGCTGTATGTCAGCCCTTGCCATAATGGTAACACTATTTGTTCAGCCATGCAGGTTTCTGTTTAGACAATACGTTTTTGTTCATGCTCACTTTCTTTCCAGAATGCAACTCAACAGTATCTGTCTGCTGTTTCCATTGAAACAACGATTTCCATTACTCTTTTAAATGCAAGTTGTGCTTCATTAAGGAGCGTTTTTGAATACCATACACTAAGCAACCTCTCAATGCATCATTAAACCCATCATTGAAATGACAATGCTCAATCTTTTCAATTCAGCCACGTACGCTGAATTGAACTCCCCTTTCCCTCGAGTCCACTTATGAAACCTAGTATGTTCCGTAATCAACAATGGTTTTGGTTCTATATGTTTCTGCATTACTCACACAACATCAGCAAAGCTCATTTCTGCTGGTTTGGTTGGAGCAGTCAAACTTCAAAGCAAACTATGTTTTTAAATCCATGCACTCAGCAATATTTGTACTAGTTTCTTATTGGCTATGACTTTGCTTCAAAATACTGTTCAAATAGCTCAGTATAAAATATCCAGTTACCTTTTGTGCAACTGAACACATCTGTCTTTCCAATGTAGCCAGAAATTTTTGCTCTTTTTAAAAAGATGATAAATATCACCTGGTACTCACTGTTTATGAACTTGTGAATGCTTCTATTTTCTGCCTTTTATTTAAATTTTGACCATATCTTCCCTTCCAAAGAACACATGCTGTGCTGATTTTTAAAAACCTCAAACATCTCACTGCACTTTATATGGTAGGTAGCTATCTCAGGATCATTTTAAAATACCTCATTGCCACTGTTATGCTTTGTAACTTCGAAACATTAAACTATTTCAAAGGAAAACAAGAGAGCCAAAAGATGCAAGTCTAACTTCGTCTTTTACTTTAAGCCAGGGACACACGTCATACGGTGGCGTCCTGACATATGTAATTCATGTATTTTTACATTTACCCTGCAGTGAATTATTTCAGTGAACAAGAATGATTAATCAGCAATATTTTTACAAGATTACTCAGCTACTACTGCAATATTAAATACACAACAGGAAGGATCTGTAATCGTATTCTTTCACATTCAATTTTTTTCTCACCCCAACCCCCTTCCAACTAGAATGCCACACAAAGAAAATGAAAGCACTCAGACAAAACCCATTTAGCTACAGGTAGAACAACCAAATTCCACGCATGCAGCATTAGTGATCAAGATTGAACTTTGGTTGCACGAGCTATGAGGTAGCAGCCCTGCTGGTGTGCCTCTGGGCTTATAAACTTCTCTGGATCATAAAATGCAACTCAACAGAATTAATCTCCAAATGACATATTTCATAGAATAGTGGTCACCAAACCTTTTTAAGCCCAAGATCCCCTACCTCAGCCTGAGTGAAAAGCAAAATCGACCGACTAAATCGGTTAGAGAAAAAACAGCTCAGATTGTACTTCCAACTTGAGGCTTTTTATTTGGGCTGATTGTATTTGAATTACATAAAATGCTTTTGTCAAACTTCCAAATTAATCCAACCAAGAAAACACTGTAACTAGGATATCAAACCTGTCTTTCTTAAGAATATTACAATACTTCATACTTTTAATTCTAAGTTTCATTATTTAATTTTATTTCAACATGAAAAATAAATGAATAAAAATTGACTCTTGCACTCAGTGTGATGACTGGGGCTGAATACTTTCTGCTAGTTTCCTGAAATTTGGCTCATAACTACAGACAGCCAGTCTAAGACAGCCTGTGAGGTGTCTGTAAGACAGCTCCTGTACTTAGATGTAATAATTTTCATCTGTGAAAATGCAATTTCACACAGATAAGTTGACCCGGACGGAGTAGGCACTGACTTTTAGTGCATGTGTTGAGACGAGGAAGCTTCTCCCTGCTGACAAGCCCCCAAAAGTTAACGTCCCTCAATCTTGCTTTAAGTTCAATGTCATTTTGCAAATCAGTTATTTCCATTTCAATATCACTTGGCACACCAAATACTTGCTGGAACTTGGCTGCTACCTGTTCTATATTGATCAGCAGAAATGGGTTTGAAATAAGTGCAGCAATATCTTTCATGATATTTAACTCCCCAAAACACCAATCGAACTCTATTGCCAGTTTGTCTAGGTAAGCACAATACTGCTCAGGGTGAAAAGCATTTCTTTTTCCTTGATGGCCTGTAACATTTTTTAAGTATGTCAGTATGAAGTAAATTTTTAAGTATTTTAAAGTATGAAAGTATGTCAGCCTCCCGTTCTTTAAATTTGAAATCCAAACACCAAGCTTGGACTTAAACGCATTTACTGTGCTTATCATGTGGGGCAGGTGCCGGTCTTTTCCCGTGAGTTCATTGTTAAGTGTGTTTAATTTAGCCGTTGGGTCTATCAGAAACCCTAAATCCAGTAGCCACGCATCATCAAACAGTTCTTCATGCTCCTCGATTCTTGTCGACAGAAAAGTGTTTATCTCAGGCAGCACCAGTGTCATTACGAGAAAAGTCCATGACCTTCCCAGCCAAGGCCTGCTAATGAACCACACAGTAATAATCCAGGAAGTCCGGAAATTCAGGGGCATTACGGCACATTGCTACAAAACCCAACGTGCACACCGTGCATTGCTGGGGTTCCATCAGTAGTAATTGCCACCAGTTCATGAATGGGGATGTCATGTTCACGGACATATTTTTTAAAACTCATTGTAAATATCCTCACCTCTTGTTCTCTCCTTTAAGTGCAAAACAGTGAGGAAGTCTTCCTTTGTTGTAAAATCCTGGAAAGCCATTCTGACAAATACAAGCTGAGCTGTTTGCATTACATCCAGGGATTCATCAAACTGCAGTGAAAAATATTCACAGAGTGACAAGTCCTTTAACACTTGTCGATCCACGTCCTCTGACAGTGACTCTATTACCCTCCTTGTCACTGTTGTAGGGCCATTTGGTATATTATGTATTGCGGTTTTGATGTCGTCTTTGTTTTTAAAGTCATTAAAAACAGTCTCTGCAGTAATGGTCATTGCTTCCTTGAATAAATCGCCATCTGTAAAAGGCTTCTTGTATTTAGCCAAAAGGTGACTTACACGAAATGATGCTTCAATAGCAGCCTTATTTTGAGCAGCATGTTTTGTGAAAAACGACTGCTGGGCCTTCAACCCTGATTTCAGCTCCCCAGCTTTCCTGGCACGGATTGCACTCTTTGGGGAGTAGTTGTCTTTAAATTTCTGGTGGTTGGTGTTGTGGTGCCGCTCCAGATTCCCTCTTTTAGTCAGTGCTTGTGTTTGGTGGCAGAACATACATACATACATACTTGTCTTTCACCAAGGTAAATAGAAATTCCTCTTCCCATTCTGGAAAGTATGAGGTGATGCATTTTGGAAGGTCAAACCAGAAGACTGAGTACAGGATTAATGGTCAGTTACTTAAAAGTGTGGATGAACAAAGTTCAAATCCATACATCCCTCAAGGTCGCTGCGCAGGTTGATAGGGTAGTTAAGAAGGCCTATGGGATGCTAGGCTTCATTAACAGGGGGACTGAGTTCAAGAGTAGAGGGGTCATGTTGCAACTCTACAAATCTCTGGTGAGACCGCACTTAGAGTATTGTGTTCAATGCTGGTCACCTCAGTATAGGAAGGATGTGGAAGCTATGGATAGTGTGCAGAGGAGATTTACCAGGATGTTGCCTGGTTTGGAGAACAAGTCATATGAAGCAAGGTAAGCAGAGCTGGGACTTTTCTCTTTGGAGAGTAGAAGAATAAGAGGGGACTTGATAGAGGTCTACAAGATTATGAGAGGCATAGATAGGGTGGATAGTCAGTACCTGTTTCCCAGCGCACCAATAGCAAACACCAGAGGGCATATGTACAAAATTAAGGGAGTGAAGTTTAGGGGAGATATCGGGGTAAGTTTTTTTTTTAAAAAACACAGGGGGTTGTGAGTGCCTGGAATGACTAGCCAGGGATGGTAGTGAAGGCTAAAACATTAGGGGTATTTAAGAGCCTCTTGGGCAGGCACATGGATGAAAGAAAAATTAACGGTTATGGGGTAGTGTGGGTTTAGTACTTTTTTTTAAAGGATTATATGGGTCAGCACAACATGGAGGGCTGAAGATCCTGTACTGTGCTGTAGTGTTCTATGGTTCCATGGTTCTGGATGGAATTTGTACATTTTTGCCTTCTTTCGTGCAACCTCCGCCATGCTAGCTAGCTACCTTGCAGAATATCACCAGCGAGTGCCGTATATTGATGTTTGCGACAGTCTGTACTCTTATCTAATCTAATTGGTCACTTTGATGCAGCACAAGCTACACTGAAAAAAATATAACAGTCACATGATGACAGCACACAGGTGACGCACGACACTGGGCAGCAAAAAAAGGGAAACACAATAACCAGGGAAAGCAACTAAGTGTGGGTGCTCTAGGGGTAAAAATTGCTTTTGCATTAAAAGGTTTATCAGGCATAGTGTGTTTGTAGTAACTTCTACTTTGAAGAAGGACCACTTGATAACTTCATGCCTAAAGGAACAACTTTATCTGGGATGGCAAAACCAATATTTAACATAGAGGTTTTCACTGAACCACGATGCATGGCGGAAGTACTACACACACACATGCGCACTGGGCAAAAAGAACGGAAGTAAAACCCCGCAACCCCGGAAACAACCTCTTTACAAACAGCTATCCGTAGCAGGAGTATTGCTATATTACCAATACCCTAATTAATATTACTTATTTTTATAATTCTCGCATTACAACAGTATTTGTGTATTTTTTTGGGAGCTACTGGGAAAGTTTCAAAGATCAACCAATCTATTGCGATTGACTGGTTGGTGACCACTATCATAGAAGAATGTTTACATTGAAGACAGTGTAAAGAGCCCGTTAGTATAGACGCTCATCCTAACCGTATTACATACAAAGGGTTATAAATAGGTGTGGTCTAGTGTCGAACTCTATGGTTTTCATCAAGATATAATGATATAATGGCTTACCAATGCATTCCAATTTCTTTAAATAACTAATACATTTTCAATTACGAATGGAAACTTTAATACAGAGGTTTTAGTTCCAGCAAAAATACATCTAAAATAGCCATAACAACTCTAAATGAAGCAGAAAGGACCATTTCATTCATACTACTTGGTTTTGATTCCATACCAGAAATGTATTGTCCAAATAAATTGCTAGTGTGTTCGAATAATAAGCAATTATAGAAATTAGATTTTTAAAGAATAAAGTTATAAGAACACTTATGAACTGTTAAGAATGTAAGAGGCTACATGTGTGTTTACAAAAGAGAAATAGTTTCTTGCACACACTGCTACCCCGCATGCCTGTTCTAGTTCTTAGAAATAGCTACTTTCAATTAGTTCCACTTTTCCACTCTTCATTCACATACAAGTTAATCCCATTCAAATACTTCCTTTTGAAAATTACTACTGAATCATTGTTTTAGCACACGCATCCAGATCAAAACTCACTTTGCAAAAGAAATTCTCTTCTTGTTCTTTTGCCAGATATTTTCTATCAATAACTTCTGCTTATCAGTTCAATTGCCAGTGGATGTAGTTTTTAAAAAAATAACATTCCAGTTCATGCATTGTGTAGTCTTAAAACTGTCACTGGAGATACTGAATACCATCATGGGTCGGAATGAGTGCCACTGTAGCAATCATATTCTCAGATCACATATATTGGAAAAAAATGTGTTGGTTGCTTACTGCACAATAAAATGAGAAGCATTAATTTGAAGATGGGTGTCCATTTTAAATAAATTTACCCTCATGATTATGAACGATGCAAAAAGGACATAATAGGATTTATACTGCAGGGATAGAATTAAACACATTCAAGCTCACTATCATAAATATCTGAGCCTCAGTAATTCTCTCTTTTTAAAATGTTAGTGAAGTCTCAAGCATTTAATGATACTTGTTTGTCTTACTTCTAACAAAAAACTTGCTTTTCCAAAATACATGGCTGGTTTGGGTAAACATTCACTCAACAGCTTTAATATCACTGACAATACAAACTTAAAAGTTAATATTTAGAAATTATTAAATCAGATGTAGTGCCAGTTATTTTAGTTGAGAGAAAATCAGAATATGATATCAGGAAACAGATTTGAAAGTGAATTAGAAATAGTATAACTCATTTGATTACAATCAATATTAATCAGGATAGAGGGAGCAAATAGAAAAGATGAATGAGTCAGGAAGCTTGAGTTTTTTTGCACAAGTGTGTAGATCTCTTCAGTGGGAAATGAAGAGGTGCTGCACAAAAGTATCATCATTTTCCATAAAATCACAAAGGTTAGTGTATTACTTTTACTATTAAAGACAGTCAAACAGTAGAAGGTATAATATACAGGTGTCCCCTGCTTTACGAATGTTCGCTTTATGCTACTTCTCTTTTACAAAAGACCTACATTAGTAACTTGTTTTTGCATTACAAAGAGGATTTTCACTTTTATGAAAATTTTTCCCATATAAATTAATGGTTCTTCGCTTTACACCATTTTGGCTTAAGAAAGGTTTCATAGGAACGCTCTACCTTTGTAAAGGGGGGGGGGGGGAACATTCTGTAGTCTTATTTCAGAATTGTATATCTTGATAATAAATGAACCTCTGAAATATCTCATTCTTAATGCCAGTAAATTTAATGCCCCCTCCAAAGGAGGGACAGGAAAGTTGTACAAATATCATCTTTCTCTAACAAAAATCTGAACTGCAGAAATGCTCCACATTTATTGATTTTTTAAAAATATATAATTAAAGGTTTTACTTGAATTTTTGGTTTCTTTGCAACAGATTAACACTTTGCTCTGTTACTCTTCCAAGCTCCTCCTGACACAAATTTTCCAGCTCTGGAAGTCCAAGAACAGGCTATTCATAGTGCCTACCAGTTACCATACAAAACTGAAGGAATTTTAATAACATCCAGAGCAAGGGGAAATCATGAATGTTCAGTTACCATTGTTGCCACTATTTCACATTGCAACACCACTACTTCAAGCTGTTAAATGTTTACTTTCTGATATCCGAGTTGTTAAATTTTTCTTCCTGCATTTTGCCACCCACAGGCTGTCCATTGCGCACTTTCATCTTTACAAACACTGCCTATCAGTTGAAATGTTCAGAGCTTTTGCATAGGCTGATAACACAAGAGACTGCTGATTCAGGAACTGGAAGCAATAAACTGCAAGAGGAACTCAGCGGGCCAAGCAGTATCTGTAGGAGGAAAGGATCATTGAACCTTTGGGTCAAAAGTCAGCATCAAGGTCAATCCTCCTCTTGCAAAACTCCTTACATAGGTTATCTGACATTTTAAGTTCTGCTACACCTTTACAAATTTAATCCACATGAAGTTTTCTTATCCCCTGTTCATCCAAATCTGCATTTAGAGTCAAAGAACACGAGAGCACAGAAACAGACCGTTTGGCACACTTATTCCGTGCCAAACTATTAAATCTGCTTAGTCCCATCAACCTGCCCCCGGATCAGAGCTCTCCATACCCCTCATATTCAGTTACCTATTCAAAAAGCACCCAACAACAATCTTGCAGCATGCCATTAGACACAGACCTCCACTCAGAGAGGCTACTATCTACCACCACTCATCAAGTTCAAGTTAAAGTTCACTCTTTGACTTCTATGAAGTAAATATTTAATCCAATTTAGTATCTCATCTTAAATGCCAAGCAACTGAACCTTTTTGACCAACCTGCCACATAGGATCTGGTCAAAGGCCCTGCTAAAGTCCATTTAGACAACACCCACTGCCTTGCCTTTATCAACTTTCCTTGCAACTTCCTCGAAAAATTTCTCTAAGATTAGTCAGACACAATCTACCATGTACAAAGCCATGATGACTTACTTTCCAATAACTAACCTGCTGCTAATGCCAGGTTCATCGACCTATAATTTCCTGGCTCATTCTTAGAGCCTTTCTTAAACAACCAAACCACATTAGCTATCCTCCAGCACCTCACCTGTTGCTAAGGGTGTTTTAAATATAAAAGGGCCCCTGCAATTTCTGCACTAGCGTCCCACAAGATCTGAGGGAACACACTGTCAGAGCCTGGGACTTGTCCACCTAAATTTGCCTCACAGCAAACACCTCTTCCTTTGCAATCTGTATACAGTCCACAGCCTCACTGCTGTTTTGCCTCACTTCCATAGACTCTGTCCATCTTCCAAGTAAATTCAGATGTAAAACTCCATTTTAAGTTCTCCCCCATCTCTTTTTGCTCCATGTATTATTAGTCACTCTTATCTTCAAGAGAACCAATTTTGTCCCCTAGCAGGGGTGTCAAACTCATTTTAGGTCACGGGCCGGATTGAGCAAAATGCAGCTTCACACGGGCCAGATCAGTCGGACGCGTGCGAACGCAGCTTTCGTTGCCTCCGTTTTTTCAGCCTGCTCTCATGTGTCTCAGTCTCTGCTATAACTACAAAGTGTATCACTTTACAAATTCCGTTTCTTATGAAGAAGACTGCCGAGCAAGACTGCCGAATAAACACTAAAAACCCTGAAAACCTGGTACCTGAATAAACTCAGCATTAGCCATATCATACGCCATAGGCGCTTTGATTACTGGGGCCAGCTTTAATAGTAATTAGATATTATCTCGCGGGCCAAAGATAATTCCACCGTGGGCCGTATTTGGTCCGCGGGCCTTGAGTTTGACATATATGGTTTAGAGACTTGCATGCCTCAATGACCAGGAGAGTTACGTTGGCTTTATGCTTTGACTCTTGGTAGAGTCACCGTTACCAAAACAGGTCAAAGGGTAGAGGACAGACTAAGAGTGGTCCAACAGTTCTCTAGGTTCAGAGGTTCAGCTAAGGGCTAACAATTCTAATTGGTAAAACAAAAGTGTTATAGAAACCACAATGAAGAACCTTCCCACCTCTGAGTGTATCAGGACTTGCATGACTGACAATAGTGAAGAGCGAGAGGAAACTACTGACACGATGAAGTAAGCCCCGAACACTGCAAATATCACCCTTATAGGCTTCCCACTTACCCAACACAATTCTTCCAGTAAAACAACCTGTCTCAATCCACACTTGCCAGATATTTTCTGATGCCATCAAAATTTGCTTTTCTCCAATTTAGAATCTCAACCCAAGGATGAGACCCATCCTTCTCCATAATTATTTTGAAACTAACGACATTGTGATCACTTGATGCAAAGTGTTCCCCAACACAAAGTTCTGCCACCTGCCCCATCTCATTCTTAATAGGAGATCTATTATCACACTCTAACTGGGTACTCTAGTTACTTGTTAAGAAAACTTCCTTGAATACATCAGACAAACACTACCCATCCAGCCCTTTTGCAGTATGGGAATCCCAGTCAATATGTGGGAAGTTAAAATCACCCTACAATTACAACCGTATGCTTCCTGTGACTGTGCTACAAATTTGCTCCTCTAAATCCTGCTGACTAATGGGTGGTCTATGATATCAACCCATTAACATACACAACCCATTCTTATCCCTCAGTTCCACCTCTCAGTAGACAAGCTCTCCAGCCTTTCCTATCTAAGCATGACATTTTACCTGACTGATGCAAGACCTCCACCTTTAAACCCTCCCACTCCATCATGTCTAAAACAAAACTCCAGAACACTAAGCTGCCAGTCCTGTCTTTCCTGCAACCAGTTTCACAAATGGCTTCAATGACAATTCATAAGACCATAATATATAGGTGCAGAAGTAGGCAATTTGGTCTATTGAGTCTGCTCCACTATTCAATCATGGGCTGATCCAATTCTTCCAGTCATCCCCACTCCCCATACCCTTTGATGTCCTGACTAATCAAGAACCTATCTATCTCTGCCTGAAATGCACCAAATGACTTGGCCTCCACAGCCACTCGTAGCAACAAATTCCACAGACTGACCACCCTCTGACTAAAGTAATTTCTCCGCATCTCTGTTATAAATGGATGCCCTTCAGTCCTGAAATCATGCCCTCCTGTCCTGGACTCCCCTACCATGGGGAATAACTTTGCCATATCTAACCTGTTTAGGCCTTTTAACATTCGGAATGTTTATGTAAGATCACCCCTCATTCTCCTGAACTCCAGAGAATATAGCTCAAGAGCTGCCAGACGTTCCTTATACGGTAACCCTTTCATTCCTGGAATCATTCTCGTGAATCTTCCCCGAATGTCAGTATATCCTTTCTAAAACAAGGAGCCCAAAACTACACACAATACTCCATGTGGTTTCACGAGTGCCTTATAGATCCTCAACATCACATCCCTGCTCTTATATTCTATACCTCTAGAAATGAATGCCAACATTGCAATCGCCTTCTTCACTACCGACTCAACCTGGATGTTAACTCTAAGTCACTTTGCATCTCTGCATTTTGAATTCTCTCCCCATCTAAATGACAGTCTGCCCCTTTATTTCTTCCACCAAAATGCATGACCATACACTTTCCAACATTGTATTTCATTTGCCTCTTCTTTGCCCATTCCCCTAAACTCTGCAGGCCCTCTTGCTTCCTCAACACTACCAGCTCCTCCACCTATCTTTGTATCATCGGCAAATTAACCACAAATCCATTAATCCCATAGTTCAAATCATTGACATACATCGTAAAAAGCAGCAGTCCCAACACTGACCCCTGTGGAACTCCACTGGTAACCGGCAGCCAGCCAGAATAGGATCCCTTTATTTCCACTCTCAGCTTTCTGATCAACCAATGCTCCACCCATGCTAGTAACTCCCTTGTAATTCCATGGGCTCTTATCTTGCTAAGCAGCCTCATGTACGGCACCTTGTCAAAGGCCTTCTGAAAATCCAAGTACACCACATCTACTGCATCTCCTGTCTACAATGCTTGTAATTTCCTCAAAGAATTGCAGTAGGTTAGTCAGGCAGGATTTTCCTTTCAGGAAACCATGCTGGCTTTGGCCTATCTTGTCATGTGCCTCCAGGTATTCCGTAATCTCATCCCCAACAATCAATTCCAACAACTTCCCAACCACTGATGTCAGGCTAACAGGTCTATAGTTTCCTTTCTGCTGCCTCCCACCCTTCTTAAATAGCAGAGTAACATTTGCAATTTTCCAGTCATCCAGTACAATGCCAGAATCTATCAATTCTTGAAAGAATTCAATGTGCTGATCCATGCTCTAAAGCTCATCCACCTTGCCTACAATACTTGCTTCGAAATACACATATCTCAGAACGTTAGCCACAACATACTCAGCTTTTTGATTCCTGTCTTTGTTCGAAGGCGTAACAACATTTTCCCTGACAACCCCTCCACCATCTCCTCCCCTGCTCCCCCCCAGTGCAGCACTAGCAAACCTTCTTACAAGGATATTACAACACTTATGAATGTATAAGATAGCTTATATACATTGATGGTCTGTCCATAAAGTGATTTTGGGAAATAATAAAGTTAGTGGGTGGAGGTGTTGATCAGCCTGACTGCCTGGGGAAATCTGGTGGTCATGGAATGGATGCTACTTAGCCTCCTCCCTCCCTAATGGGAGTGAGACTAACAGTCCATAAGCAAGGAGGGTGGGATCCTTCATGATGTTACTGGTCCTTTTCTGGCATTTTTCTGTATACATGTCCTTGATGGCAGGAAGGCTGGTGCCAGTGATGCATTGGACAGTTTTGACTCCCTGTTGTAGAGCCTTTCTGTTCACCGCTGTGCAGTTTCTGTACCACGCAGTGATGCAGTTTGTTAGCCTGCTCTCTACTACACATCTGTACAGTGACATGAGTATAGATGTGTATAGTCCAATTCTCTTCAGCCTCCTCAAAGTAGAGATATTGGTAAAATTTCCTGATTGTGTAAAATGTGTTCTGGGACCATGAGAGGTTGTGTGTAATGTGCACCCATAGGTGTTTGAAGTTTCCACTGAATTTGATGCTGATATAAAGGGGAGTGTGAGTGGTGCGAGTTCTCCTGAAGTCAATAACCCATTTCCTTTGTCTTGTTGTCATCGATGAAGGCTTTATTTGCCTGGCACCAGGCATCAAACTCTTCTATCCCCTCTCTTTAGGCTCTCATTGTGGTGGTGATTAACTCCACCTCTGTCATGTCACTGGTGAACTTGACAATCTGATTGCTGTGGTGTTTGGCTATAAAGTCATATGGGACCAGAGTGTACAGCAATGAGCTCAGCATACAGCCCTGGGGGTGGGGTGGTGGGAGGAACCTGTTCAGGTTGATGGGGAGGGATGACTGGTGGTTGTGCATCTTGTTGATCTGAGGTCTGTGCACAATGGTTGATTTGTACTGTTAACATGTAAGGGTATACTTTAAAAAGTTCTAATTTTGCTAACTCGGTCTAAATATTTCAAGATACTAAGAATGTTTGAGTATGTCAACTCAATCAAATTCCATTTGATATGTGACACTCCCAATATTTTCTTAAGCTGCACCCATTTCACAGCTTACAAACTAATAAACTCTGGTTGGAGTATAGTTATCGTGATGTTTTGTGTCCATTAAAATATTCAATGCATAGTACACATTTACATTTGTAGCACTCTCAAATTATATACAAATGAATTGTAGATCCATATTTTTGAAAATATTTCTGCTTGTTAGAGTTTAGGACCGTTATTTGGTGCCACCATGCAGTGGTAAGCAAGTTGATGCAAACCTCTGCTGAACTTCTCAGTTCAGCATTGAAACCCAAGGGACACTTCCAGAAGGCAAATTAAAAAGGGAGTACTTTAATCTTCTGGGAAGTTCTGTCATGTAACTAAGAATAATCTCAGCTGTGGGGCCAAATTGCTGAATACTTTGAACAATGTCCAGAATAATGTATAGTTAATACGTGAGTAATGAAATGGTACAGGAGAGAGGGCTTCAGATTTTTGGAACATTAGGAGCATTTTTGGAGCATTTTTTTGTACTACATCAGATTCAGAGCAGCAATTATTTTGCTCTCCTTACACTTGTGCACTGGAAATAACATTAAATAATTTTAAATCTTAATTGATAGCATGTTTTGTTTTGAACGCAGATGTTAATATACTTCAGTTATGGTATTTATAAATATTACCCATGAAAATCAAACTTGTATTTGTAAACACAAATTCTGCAGATGCTAGAAATCCAAAGCAGCACACACAAAACGCTGGAGAAACTCAGGTCAGGCAGCATCTATGGAAATGAATAAATGGTTGACGTTTCAGACCGAGATTCTTCTTCAGGACTGGAAAGGAAGGGAAAAGACAAGAACAATGTGAGGGGAGCAGGAAGATGATTTTTAGAAGATGACAGGTGAAGGCAGGTGGTTAGGAAAGGTAAAGGATTGGAGAGGAAGTAATCCAAGAGAAGAGGACAGTGGATCAAAGGAGAAAAAGGGGAGGAGGGGACCCGGGGGGAAGTGATAGGCAGGTAAGAGGCCAGAGTGGGGAATAGAAGAGGGAAGGGTGAGGGATTTTTTTTTAAACTGGAAGGAGAAATCAAAATTCACGCCATCATGTTGGAGGCTACCCAGATGGAATACAAAGTGTTGCTCCTCCAACCTGAGGGTAGCCTCATCATGGCACAAGAGGACTGACATGTGGGAACAGGAATGGAAATTGAAATTAAAATGTTTGGCCACTGGGAAGTTCTACTTTTGGCAGATGAAGCAGAGCTGTTTGACGAAACGGACACCCAATTTACAATGGGTCTCATCAATGTAGATGAACCCGCACTGGGAGCTTTGGATACAACAGATGACCCCAGCTGTTTCTGAGGTGAAGTGCTGCCTCACCTGGAAGGACTGTGTGGAGCCTTGAATGGAGGAGAGGGAGGTGGTGCCTGGGAAGATGCAGCACTTTGGCCTCTTGCAGAGATAAGTGCTGGTAGTGAGACAAGTGGGGAGGGATGAGTGCACAAGGGAACTATGAAGTAAGTGATTTCTGCGGAAAGCAGAGGGGGAGGTAAAATTATGTTTAATGATAGATCCCATGAAGATGACAGAAGTTGCAGACAATGACGTGCTGATGTGGGGGCTCAGGCAAAGACAAGAAGACCTATCATTATTAAGGAGACAGGAAGACTGTATGAGTGCAAAAGTCCAGGAAATGAAAGAGATGCAGATCAGGGCAGCATTAATGGATATATTTGCATATTTTCTTCTTTTAAACATTATAAGGCACAACACTTCACCAAAAAGATGATTGCCATATATCCATTGTGAGAATAAATCATTAGTTTCTGGTCACACAAATTTGAATTTGTATAATGCTTATTGCATTCTAAGCTCAAAAACAGTTGACATGCAACGAACTGATTCTGAACAAAAAGGTCTTAGTTTGTATGAAGTCCCAAAGAATGAAGAATCAGCCCAACTTTGTTCATAGATTTTTTTTCTTTCTTTTTCCATCTTTTTATTATCATTATTAATAACAACAAAATAAAATTGATACATAGATAATGAGATTACACACATACATATTTCAACTAACTATAAAAGATCACAAGAACAATGATTACAGTATAAATGAGTATTCCCACATCGTAAATGATACAATATACAAATAGACAAGGCAAACCTAAGTGTATCATAATATAAAATAAAAGAAAAAGAAAAAAAGAAAAAAATCATTATGCAAAAAACTACCGTAGATTCCGTACTACAGAGCGCACCTGATTAAAAGCCGCAGGCTCTAATTTTAGAAAGAAAATCAATTTTGTACTTGTACAAGCCGCACCGGATTTTAAGCCGCAGGTGTCCCACGTTGTAATACGAGATATTTACACAGAAAGATATTACACGTGAGGATTTTTTAACTTTTAATTAAATCCGTATGGTAACATAAACAAATACATATTGCAAATGCTTTTTTTCGAACCGTGCCTGTAACACGGCTACTTTTAAATATACATACATATCGGTAACACACAAATTATGTTGCGTATACTTTTTTACTGAACAGTGCACAAACAACATTCCAATATCTCCTAACGACTGGTAAAAAAATATATACTGCAGCCTACCAGGAAAAGTTATTGATCGCCTTTAACTTAAAAGCAGCGTTTTCGCTCGGGTCTAATGCGCTCCCCCCCCCCCCCCACCTTCCCGTTTATCGCAAACTGGCATTTTCCCAC